>NC_082710.1:182295023-182595023 GCF_030144855.1 Hypanus sabinus | reverse complement strand
CGCCTTGTTCTCGCGGGGAGGGAGGAGGAGCGTGGAACCTTGGTCCAGGGAAGTGAGAAGCGGAGCTCGGGCTTTGGTCTCGCGAGGAGGGAAGTGGAGTGCGGCGCTTTGGTGCAGCGGGGAGAGAAGAAAAGCGTGTTGCCCTGGTTCAGCGGAGAGAAAATAGGAGAGCGGTGCCTTTGGCTCCCGAGGATTGAAGTGGAGCGCTGCCCCTTGGTCCAGCGCGGTGGGAAGAGGCGCGTTGGTCTCCCGGGGCGGAAAGAGGAGCGCGGAGTCTTGTTCAACAGAGGAGAGTAGTGGAGTGCAGCGCCTCGGTCTCGCGGGGAGAAGAGCAGCGCGCAGCATGTTCTACCGAGGAGGGAAGAGGAGATTGGTGCTGTGGTCTCGCGGGGACGGAAGAGGAGTGCGGCGCCTTGGTGCAGCACGGCGGGAAAAGGAGCGCGGCATATTGGTCTCGCAGGGAGGGATGAGCAGCGCGGCGCCTTTTTGACCGTGGAGGGAAGAGGAGCCTTGTTTCAGCGTGGCGAGAAGAGAAGTGAGGCGCCTGGGTCTCGCGCGGAGTAGAGCAGCGCGGAGCCTTGGTCTCGCGAGTTGGGAAGAGGTGCGCGGTGACTTGGTCCAGCGGGGAGTGAACAGGAGCTTGGCGCCTTGGTGCAGTGCGGAGGGAAAAGAAGCGCGGCGCCTTGTTATGGGGGGGGGGGAGAAAAGAACGGCGCCTTGATCCAGCGGGTGGAGAAAAGGGGAGCGGCGCCCTGGTCTTGCGCGGAAGGAAGGGTGGCCAGGCGCATTTTTCTACCTTGGAGGGAAGAGGAGAGTGGCGTGTTCGTCTCGCGGGTACGGAAATGGAGCGCGGCGCCTTGCTATCACGTGGAGGGAGGAAGAGCGCGGCGTCTTGTTCTACCGAGGAGGGAAGAGAAGCGTGGCGCCTTGCTCTCGCGAGGAGAAAAGGGGATGCGGTGCCTTGGCCCGCGGAGAGGGAATATGAGCACGGCGACCTCGTCTAACGCGGAGAGAAAAGCGGTGCGGCGCGTTGGTCGAGCGCGGAGGGAAAAGTAGATCGACGCCTTGGTCTCCCCGGGAGAGAAGAGGAGCGCGGCGCCTTAGTCGTGCGGGATGGAAAGAGGATCGCGTCGCACAGCTCGCGCGGGGAGGGAAGAGCAGCGCGGCGCCTTGTTCAATCGAACAGGGAAGATGGGGGCTGCGCCTTGTTCCAGCGAGGCGAGAAGAGGAGCGCGGCGCCTTGGCCCAGTGAGGTGAGAAGCGGAGCTCGGGCCTTGCTCCAGCGGGGAGAAAAGTGGAGAGCGGTGACTTTGGCTGCCGATGACTGAAGAGGAGCGCGGCCCCTTGGTCCAGCGCGGAGGGTGGAGGCGCCTTGGTCCAGCGGGAAAAGATACTGGGCGTGGCGCGTTGGTCAAGCGGAGAGAGTAGAGAAGTAAGGCGCCTCGGTCCCCCGGGGAGGAAAGAGGAGCGCGGTGACTTGTTCCAGCGGGGACTGAACAGGAGCTCGGCGCCTTGGACCAGTGCGGAGAGAAAAGAAGCGCGACGCCTTGTTCTCGCGGGGAGGGAAGAGGAGCGCGGCGCCATGGTGCAGCACGGCGAGAAAAGCAGATCGACGCCTAGGTCTCTCCGGGAGAGAAGAGGAGCCCGGCGCCTTGGTCGTGCGGGATGGAAGAGGAACGCGTCGCACAGCTCGCTCGGGGAGGAAAGAGCAGCGCGGCGGCTTGTTCAACCGAACAGGGACGATGGGGGCTGCGCCTTGTTCCAGCGCGGCGAGAAGAGGAGCGCGACTGCTTGGTCTCTCGGGGAGAGAAGAGGAGCGCGGCGCCTATGTCGTGCGGGATGGAAAGAGACGTGTGGCGCCCTGGTCACGCGGTGTGGAAAGGAGCAGTGGCGCCTTGGTCTCGCGGGTTCGGAAGAGGAGCGTGGTGCCTTGCTCCAGCGAGGAGTGAACAGGTGCTCGGCGCCTTGGTCCAGCGCGTTGGGAAGAGAAGCGCGGCGCCTTGTTCTCGAGGGAAGGGAGGAGGAGCGTGGCATCTTGGTCCAGTGAGGTGAGAAGGGGAGATCGCGTGGAGAGAAGTGGAGTGCGGCGCCTTGGTCCAGCGGGGAGAAGAGCAGCACGGTGCCTTGGGACACGCCGGGAGTGAAGAGAAGCTCGGCGCCTTGGTCCAGTGCGGAGGGAAGAGGAGCTCGGCGCCTTGTTCTCGCGGGGAGGGAGGAGGAGCGTGGAACCTTGGTCCAGGGAAGTGAGAAGCGGAGCTCGGGCTTTGGTCTCGCGAGGAGGGAAGTGGAGTGCGGCGCTTTGGTGCAGCGGGGAGAGAAGAAAAGCGTGTTGCCCTGGTTCAGCGGAGAGAAAAAAGGAGAGCGGTGCCTTTGGCTCCCGAGGATTGAAGTGGAGCGCTGCCCCTTGGTCCAGCGCGGTGGGAAGAGGCGCGTTGGTCTCCCGGGGCGGAAAGAGGAGCGCGGAGTCTTGTTCAACAGAGGAGAGTAGTGGAGTGCAGCGCCTCGGTCTCGCGGGGAGAAGAGCAGCGCGCAGCATGTTCTACCGAGGAGGGAAGAGGAGATTGGTGCTGTGGTCTCGCGGGGACGGAAGAGGAGTGCGGCGCCTTGGTGCAGCACGGCGGGAAAAGGAGCGCGGCATATTGGTCTCGCAGGGAGGGATGAGCAGCGCGGCGCCTTTTTGACCGTGGAGGGAAGAGGAGCGCGGCGCCTGGAGGGCGGCGCCTTGTTTCAGCGTGGCGAGAAGAGAAGTGAGGCGCCTGGGTCTCGCGCGGATTAGAGCAGCGCGGAGCCTTGGTCTCGCGAGTTGGGAAGAGGTGCGCGGTGACTTGGTCCAGCGGGGAGTGAACAGGAGCTTGGCGCCTTGGTG
Source organism: Hypanus sabinus (assembly GCF_030144855.1). Classification (NCBI taxonomy): domain Eukaryota; kingdom Metazoa; phylum Chordata; class Chondrichthyes; order Myliobatiformes; family Dasyatidae; genus Hypanus; species Hypanus sabinus. The sequence continues at coordinate 182,592,157 of NC_082710.1, read as the reverse complement.
CAGTGCGGAGGGAAAAGAAGCGCGGCGCCTTGTTATCGCGGGGGGGGGGGGAGGGAAGAAAAGAGCGGCGCCTTGATCCAGCGGGAGGAGAAAAGGGGAGCTGCGCCCTGGTCTTGCGCGGAAGGAAGGGTGGCCAGGCGCATTTTTCTACCTTGGAGGGAAGAGGAGAGTGGCGTGTTCGTCTCGCGGGTACGGAAATGGAGCGCGGCGCCTTGCTTTCGCGTGGAGGGAGGAGGAGCGCGGCGTCTTGTTCTACCGAGGAGGGAAGAGGAGCGTGGCGCCTTGCTCTCGCGAGGAGAAAAGGGGATGCGGTGCCTTGGCCCGCGGAGAGGGAATATGAGCACGGCGACCTCGTCTATCGCGGAGAGAAAAGCGGTGCGGCGCGTTGGTCGAGCGCGGAGGGAAAAGTAGATCGACGCCTTGGTCTCCCCGGGAGAGAAGAGGAGCGCGGCGCCTTAGTCGTGCGGGATGGAAAGAGGAACGCGTCGCACAGCTCGCGCGGGGAGGGAAGAGCAGCGCGGCGCCTTGTTCAATCGAACAGGGAAGATGGGGGCTGCGCCTTGTTCCAGCGAGGCGAGAAGAGGAGCGCGGCGCCTTGGCCCAGTGAGGTGAGAAGCGGAGCTCGGGCCTTGCTCCAGCGGGGAGAAAAGTGGAGAGCGGTGACTTTGGCTGCCGATGACTGAAGAGGAGCGCGGCCCCTTGGTCCAGCGCGGAGGGTGGAGGCGCCTTGGTCCATCGGGAAAAGATACTGGGCGTGGCGCGTTGGTCAAGCGGAGAGAGTAGAGAAGCAAGGCGCCTCGGTCACCCGGGGAGGAAAGAGGAGCGCGGTGACTTGTTCCAGCGGGGACTGAACAGGAGCTCGGCGCCTTGGTCCAGTGCGGAGAGAAAAGAAGCGCGACGCCTTGTTCTCGCTGGGACGGAAGAGAAGAGCGGCGCCTTGATCCAGCGGGAGGAGAAAAGGGGAGCGGCACACTGGTCGAGCGCGGAAGGAAGGGCGGCGCGGCGCCTTTTTCTACCGTGGAGGGAAGAGGAGAGTGGCGTGTTGGTCTCGCGGGTACGGAAATGGAGCGCGGCGCATTGCTTCCGCGTGGAGAGAAGAGGAGCGCGGCGTCTTGTTCTACCGAGGAAGGAAGAGGAGCGTGGCGCCTTGCTCTCGCGAGGAGAAAAGGGGATGCGGTGCCTTGGCCCGCCGGGAGGGAAGAGGAGCGCGGCGCCATGGTGCAGCACGGCGAGAAAAGCAGATCGACGCCTAGGTCTCTCCGGGAGAGAAGAGGAGCCCGGCGCCTTGGTCGTGCGGGATGGAAGAGGAACGCGTCGCACAGCTCGCTCGGGGAGGAAAGAGCAGCGCGGCGGCTTGTTCAACCGAACAGGGACGATGGGGGCTGCGCCTTGTTCCAGCGCGGCGAGAAGAGGAGCGCGACTGCTTGGTCTCTCGGGGAGAGAAGAGGAGCGCGGCGCCTATGTCGTGCGGGATGGAAAGAGACGTGTGGCGCCCTGGTCACGCGGTGTGGAAAGGAGCAGTGGCGCCTTGGTCTCGCGGGTTCGGAAGAGGAGCGTGGTGCCTTGCTCCAGCGAGGAGAAAAGGGGATGCGGTGCCTTGGCCCGCCGGGAGGGAAGAGGAGCGCGGCGCCTTGGTGCAGCACGGCGAGAAAAGCAGATCGACGCCTAGGTCTCTCCGGGAGAGAAGAGGAGCCCGGCGCCTTGGTCGTGCGGGATGGAAGAGGAACGCGTCGCACAGCTCGCTCGGGGAGGAAAGAGCAGCGCGGCGGCTTGTTCAACCGAACAGGGACGATGGGGGCTGCGCCTTGTTCCAGCGCGGCGAGAAGAGGAGCGCGACTGCTTGGTCTCTCGGGGAGAGAAGAGGAGCGCGGCGCCTATGTCGTGCAGGATGGAAAGAGACGTGTGGCGCCCTGGTCACGCGGTGTGGAAAGGAGCAGTGGCGCCTTGGTCTCGCGGGTTCGGAAGAGGAGCGTGGTGCCTTGCTCCAGCGAGGAGTGAACAGGTGCTCGGCGCCTTGGTCCAGCGCGTTGGGAAGAGAAGCGCGGCGCCTTGTTCTCGAGGGAAGGGAGGAGGAGCGTGGCATCTTGGTCCAGTGAGGTGAGAAGGGGAGATCGCGTGGAGAGAAGTGGAGTGCGGCGCCTTGGTCCAGCGGGGAGAAGAGCAGCACGGTGCCTTGGGACACGCCGGGAGTGAAGAGAAGCTCGGCGCCTTGGTCCAGTGCGGAGGGAAGAGGAGCTCGGCGCCTTGTTCTCGCGGGGAGGGAGGAGGAGCGTGGAACCTTGGTCCAGGGAAGTGAGAAGCGGAGCTCGGGCTTTGGTCTCGCGAGGAGGGAAGTGGAGTGCGGCGCTTTGGTGCAGCGGGGAGAGAAGAAAAGCGTGTTGCCCTGGTTCAGCGGAGAGAAAAAAGGAGAGCGGTGCCTTTGGCTCCCGAGGATTGAAGTGGAGCGCTGCCCCTTGGTCCAGCGCGGTGGGAAGAGGCGCGTTGGTCTCCCGGGGCGGAAAGAGGAGCGCGGAGTCTTGTTCAACAGAGGAGAGTAGTGGAGTGCAGCGCCTCGGTCTCGCGGGGAGAAGAGCAGCGCGCAGCATGTTCTACCGAGGAGGGAAGAGGAGATTGGTGCTGTAGTCTCGCGGGGACGGAAGAGGAGTGCGGCGCCTTGGTGCAGCACGGCGGGAAAAGGAGCGCGGCATATTGGTCTCGCAGGGAGGGATGAGCAGCGCGGCGCCTTTTTGACCGTGGAGGGAAGAGGAGCGCGGCGCCTGGAGGGCGGCGCCTTGTTTCAGCGTGGCGAGAAGAGAAGTGAGGCGCCTGGGTCTCGCGCGGAGTAGAGCAGCGCGGAGCCTTGGTCTCGCGAGTTGGGAAGAGGTGCGCGGTGACTTGGTCCAGCGGGGAGTGAACAGGAGCTTGGCGCCTTGGTGCAGTGCGGAGGGAAAAGAAGCGCGGCGCCTTGTTATCGCGGGGGGGGGGAAGAAAAGAGCGCCGCCTTGATCCAGCGGGAGGAGAAAAGGGGAGCTGCGCCCTGGTCTTGCGCGGAAGGAAGGGTGGCCAGGCGCATTTTTCTACCTTGGAGGGAAGAGGAGAGTGGCGTGTTCGTCTCGCGGGTACGGAAATGGAGCGCGGCGCCTTGCTTTCGCGTGGAGGGAGGAGGAGCGCGGCGTCTTGTTCTACCGAGGAGGGAAGAGAAGCGTGGCGCCTTGCTCTCGCGAGGAGAAAAGGGGATGCGGTGCCTTGGCCCGCGGAGAGGGATTATGAGCACGGCGACCTCGTCTAACGCGGAGAGAAAAGCGGTGCGGCGCGTTGGTCGAGCGCGGAGGGAAAAGTAATCGACGCCTTGGTCTCCCCGGGAGAGAAGAGGAGCGCGGCGCCTTAGTCGTGCGGGATGGAAAGAGGAACGCGTCGCACAGCTCGCGCGGGGAGGGAAGAGCAGCGCGGCGCCTTGTTCAATCGAACAGGGAAGATGGGGGCTGCGCCTTGTTCCAGCGAGGCGAGAAGAGGAGCGCGGCGCCTTGGCCCAGTGAGGTGAGAAGCGGAGCTCGGGCCTTGCTCCAGCGGGGAGAAAAGTGGAGAGCGGTGACTTTGGCTGCCGATGACTGAAGAGGAGCGCGGCCCCTTGGTCCAGCGCGGAGGGTGGAGGCGCCTTGGTCCAGCGGGAAAAGATACTGGGCGTGGCGCGTTGGTCAAGCGGAGAGAGTAGAGAAGCTAGGCGCCTCGGTCCCACGGGGAGGAAAGAGGAGCGCGGTGACTTGTTCCAGCGGGGACTGAACAGGAGCTCGGCGCCTTGGTCCAGTGCGGAGAGAAAAGAAGCGCGACGCTTTGTTCTCGCGGGGAGGGAAGAGAAGAGCGGCGCCTTGATCCAGCGGGAGGAGAAAAGGGGAGCGGCGCACTGGTCGAGCGCGGAAGGAAGGGCGGCGCGGCGCCTTTTTCTACCGTGGAGGGAAGAGGAGAGTGGCGTGTTGGTCTCGCGGGTACGGAAATGGAGCGCGGCGCATTGCTTCCGCGTGGAGAGAAGAGGAGCGCGGCGTCTTGTTCTACCGAGGAAGGAAGAGGAGCGTGGCGCCTTGCTCTCGCGAGGAGAAAAGGGGATGCGGTGCCTTGGCCCGCCGGGAGGGAAGAGGAGCGCGGCGCCTTGGTGCAGCACGGCGAGAAAAGCAGATCGACGCCTAGGTCTCTCCGGGAGAGAAGAGGAGCCCGGCGCCTTGGTCGTGCGGGATGGAAGAGGAACGCGTCGCACAGCTCGTTCGGGGAGGGAAGAGCAGCGCGGCGACTTGTTCAACCGAACAGGGACGATGGGGGCTGCGCCTTGTTCCAGCGCGGCGAGAAGAGGAGCGCGACTGCTTGGTCTCTCGAGGAGAGAAGAGGAGCGCGGCGCCTATGTCGTGCGGGATGGAAAGAGACGTGAGGCGCCCTGGTCACGCGGTGTGGAAAGGAGCAGTGGCGCCTTGGTCTCGCGGGTTCGGAAGAGGAGCGTGGTGCCTTGCTCCAGCGAGGAGTGAACAGGTGCTCGGCGCCTCGGTCCATCACGTTGGGAAGAGAAAAGCGGCGCCTTGTTTTCGCGGGGAGGGAAGTGGAGTGCGGCGCTTTGGTCCAGCGGAGAGAAAAGTGGAGAGCGGTGCCTTTGGCTCCCGATGACTGAAGAGGAGCGCGGCCCCTTGGTCCAGCGGGAAGAGATAATGGGCGCGGCGCCTTGGTCTCCCGGGGAGGAAAGAGGAGCGCGGTGACTTGGTCCAGCGGGCACTGAACAGGAGCTCGGCGCCTTGGTCCATTGCGGAGGGAAATGAAGCGCGGCGCCTTGTTCTCGCGGGGAGGGAAGAGGAGTGCGGCGCCTTGATCCAGCGGGAGGAGAAAAGGGGAGCGGCGCCCTGGTCTAGCGCGGAAGGAAGTCTGGCGTGGCGCCTTTTTCAACCGTGGGGGTAAGTGGAGAGTGGCGTGCTGGTCTCGCGGGTACGGAAATGGAGCTCGGCGCATTGCTTTCGCGTGGAGGGAAGAGAAGTGCGGCGTCTTGTTCTACCGAGGGGGGAAGAGGAGCATGGCGCCTTGCTCTCGCAAGGAGAAAAGGGGATGCGGTGCCTTCGTCCCGCGGGGAGGGAAGAGGAGCACGCCGACCTCGTCTAACGCCGATAGTAGAGCATTGCGGTGCATTGGTCGAGCGCGGAGGGAAGAGTAGCGCGGTGCCTTGGTGCAGCACGGCGAGAAAAGTAGCGCGACGCCTTGCTCTCTCCGGGATGGAAAGAGGCTTGTGGCGCCTTGGTCTGGCCGGGACGGCAGAAGAAAAGACCGGTGCCTTGGTCCAGCGGGGAGAGAAGAGAAGCGTGGCGCCCTGGTCCAGCGGAGAGAAAAGAGGAGAACCTTTGGCTCCCGAGGACTGAAGAGGAGCGCGGAGGGAAGAGGCGCCTTGGTCCAGCGGGAAGAGATAATGGGCGTGGCGCGGAGAGTAGAGAAGCGCGGCGCCTTGGTCTCACGGGGAGGAAAGATGATCGCGGCGCCTTGTTCAACAGTGGAGAGTAGAGGAACGCAGCCCCTCGGTCTCGCGGGGAGAAGAGCAGCGCGGTGTCTTTGTCACGCGGGGAGTGAAGAGGAGCGCGGCGCCTTGGTCCAGCGGCGAGAGACGAGGAGCGCGGCGCCTTGGTCCAGCAAGGGGAGTAGAGCAGAGCGGCGCCTTGATCTCGCGAGTTCGGAAGAGGAGCTGGGCGCCCTGGTCCAGCGGGGAGAGAAGAGGAAAGTAGTGCTTTTGGTTCCCGGGGTCTGAAGAGAAGCGCGGCCCCTTGGTCCAGCGCGGAGGGAAGAGGCGCCTTGGTCCAGCGAGAAGAGATAAGGGTGCCTTGGCCTACGGGGTGGGAAGAGGAGCACGCCGACCTCGTCTAACGCCGATAGAAGAGCGGTGCGGTGCATTGGTCGGGCCCGGAGGGAAGAGTAGCGCGCTGCCATGGTGCAGCACGGCGAGAAAAGTAGCGCGACGCCGTGGTCTCTCCGGGATGGAAAGAGGCTTGTGGCGCCTTGGTCTGGCCGGGACGGCAGAGGAACGCGTCCCACAGCTCGCTCGGGGAGGGAAGCGGAGCGCGGCGCCTAGTTCAACCGAAGTGGGAAGAGGGGGGCGGCGCCTTGTTCCAGCGAGGCGAAAAGAGGAGCGCGACGCCTTGGTCGTGCGGGATGGAAAGAGGCGTGTGGCGCCTTGGTTACGCGGTGCGGAAAGGGGCGAGTGGCGCCTTGTTCTCACGGGGAGGGAGGAGGAGCGCGGCGCCTTGGCCTATTGAGGTGAGTAGCGGAACTCGGGCCTTAGTCTTGCGGGGAGGGAAGTGGAGTGCGGCGCTTTGGTCCAGCGGGGAGAGAAGAGAAGCGTGGCGCCCTGGTCCAGCGGAGAGAAAAAAGGAGAGCGGTGCCTTTGGCTCCCGATGACTGAAGAGCGCGGAGGGATGAGGCGCCTTGGTCCAGCGGGAAGAGATAATGGGCGTGGCGCGGAGAGTAGAGAAGCGCGGCGCCTTGGTCTCACGGGGAGGAAAGATGATCGCGGCGCCTTGTTCAACAGTGGAGAGTAGAGGAACGCAGCCCCTCGGTCTCGCGGGGAGAAGAGCAGCGCGGTGTCTTTGTCACGCGGGGAGTGAAGAGGAGCGCGGCGCCTTGGTCCAGCGGCGAGAGACGAGGAGCGCGGCGCCTTGGTCCAGCAAGGGGAGTAGAGCAGAGCGGCGCCTTGATCTCGCGAGTTCGGAAGAGGAGCTGGGCGCCCTGGTCCAGCGGGGAGAGAAGAGGAGAGTAGTGCTTTTGGTTCCCGGGGACTGAAGAGAAGCGCGGCCCCTTGGTCCAGCGCGGAGGGAAGAGGCGCCTTGGTCCAGCGAGAAGAGATAAGGGTGCCTTGGCCTACGGGGAGGGAAGAGGAGCACGCCGACCTCGTCTAACGCCGATAGAAGAGCGGTGCGGTGCATTGGTCGGGCCCGGAGGGAAGAGTAGCGCGCTGCCTTGGTGCAGCACGGCGAGAAAAGTAGCGCGACGCCGTGGTCTCTCCGGGATGGAAAGAGGCTTGTGGCGCCTTGGTCTGGCCGGGACGGCAGAGGAACGCGTCGCACAGCTCGCTCGGGGAGGGAAGCGGAGCGCGGCGCCTAGTTCAACCGAAGTGGGAAGAGGGGGGCGGCGCCTTGTTCCAGCGAGGCGAAAAGAGGAGCGCGACGCCTTGGTCGTGCGGGATGGAAAGAGGCGTGTGGCGCCTTGGTTACGCGGTGCGGAAAGGGGCGAGTGGCGCCTTGTTCTCACGGGGAGGGAGGAGGAGCGCGGCGCCTTGGCCTATTGAGGTGAGTAGCGGAACTCGGGCCTTAGTCTTGCGGGGAGGGAAGTGGAGTGCGGCGCTTTGGTCCAGCGGGGAGAGAAGAGAAGCGTGGCGCCTTGGTCCAGCAAGGGGAGTAGAGCAGAGCGGCGCCCTGGTCTTGCGGGGTGGAAAGATGCGAGTAGCGACTTGGTCTCGCCGGGACGGAAGAGGAGTGCGGCGCCTTGTTTCAGCGTGGCGAGAAGAGGAGCGCGGCGCCTGGGACTCGCGGGGAGTAGAGCAGCGCGGAGCCTTGGTCTCCCGGGGAGGAAAGAGGAGCGCGGCGCCTTGTTCAACGCTGGAGAGTAGAGGAGCGCAGCACCTCGGTTTCGCGGGGACTGAAGAGGAGCGCGGTGCCTCGGTCACGCGGGGAGTGAAGAGGAGCGCGGCCTTGGTCCAGCAAGGGGAGTAGAGCAGAGTGGCGCCTGGTTCTCGCGGGTTCGGATTAGGAGCTTGGCGCTCTGGTCCAGCGGGGAGAGATAAGGGGCGAGGCGTGTTTGTCCAGCGGGGAGAGTAGAGAAGCGCGGCGCCTCGGTCTCGTGGGGAGAACAGCAGCGCGGCAGCTTGGTCTCGCCGGGACGGAAGAGGAGTGCGGCGCCTTGTTTCTGCGTGGCGAGAAGAGGAGGGCGGCGCCTGGGTCTCGCGGGGAGTAGAGAAGCGCGGCGCCTTGGTCTCCCGGGGAGGAAAGAGGAGCGCGGTGAATTGCTCCAGCGAGGAGTGAACAGGTGCTCGGCGCCTTGGTCCAGTGCGGAGGGAAAAGAAGCACGGCACTTTGTTCTCGCGGGGAGGGAAGAGGAGCGCGGCGCTTTGGTCCAGCGGGGAGAGAAGAAAGGACCGGTGCCTTGGTCCAGCGGGGAGAGAAGAGAAGCGTGGCGCCCTGGTCCAGCGGAGAGAAAAGAGGAGAGCTGTGCCGTTGGCTCCCGGGGACTGAAGAGGAGCGTGGCCCCTTGGTCCAGCGCGGAGGGAAGAGGCGCCTTGGTCCAGCGGGAAGAATAGAGAAGCGCGGCGCCTTGGTCTTACGGGGAGGAAAGAGGATCGCGGCGCCTTTGTCACGCGGGGAGTGAAGAGGAGCGCGGAGCCTTGTTCAACGTTGGAGAGTAGAGGAGCGCAGCATCTCGGTCTCGCGGGGAGAAGAGCAGCGCGGTGCCTTTGTCACGCGGGGAGGGAAGAGAAGCGCGGCGCCTTGGACAAGCGGGAGGAGAAAAGGGGAGCGGCGCCCTCGTCTAGCGCAGAAGGAAGAGTGTCGCGGCGCCTTTTTCTACCGAGGAGGGAAGAGGAGCGTGGCGCCTTGCTCTCGCGAAGAGAAAACGGGATGCGGTACCTTGGTCCCGCGTGGAGGGAAGAGGAGAACGGCGACCTCGTCTAACGCGGATAGAAGAGCGGTGCGGCGCATTGGTCGTGCGTGGAGGGAAAAGGAGCGCGGCGCCTTTGGTGCAGCACGGCGAGAAATGTAGCGCGACGCCTTGGTCTCTCCGGGATGGCAGAGGAACACGTCGCACAGGTCGCTCGGGGAGGGAAGCGGAGCGCGGCGCCTAGTTCAACCGAAGAGGGAAGAGGGGAGCGGCGCCTTGTTCCAGCGAGGCGAGAAGAGGAGCGCGGCGCTTTGGTCTCGTGGGGACAGAAGAGGAGCGCGGCGCCTTGGTCGTGCGGGAGGGAAAGAGGCTTGTGGCGCCTTGGTCACGCGGTGCGCAAAGGGGCGAGTGGCACCTTGGTCTCGCGGGTTCGGAAGAGAAGAGCGGCGCCTTGTTCTCGCGGGGAGGGAAGTGGGGTGCGGCGCTTTGGTCCAGCGGAGAGAAAAGTGGAGAGCGGTGCCCTTGGCTCCCGGGGACTGAAGAGGAGCGCAGCCCCTTGGTCCAGCGCGGAGGGTAGAGGCGCCTTGGTCCAGCGGGAAGAGATAATGGGCGCGGCGTGTTGGTCAAGCGGGGAGAGTAGAGAAGCGCGGCGCTTTGGTCCAGCGCGGAGGGTAGAGGCGCCTTGGTCCAGCGGGAAAAGATAATGGGCGTGGCGCGTTGGTCAAGCGGGGAGAGCAGAGAAGCGCGGCGCCTTGGTCTCCCGGGGAGGAAAGAGGAGCGCGGCGCCTATGTCGTGCGGGATGGAAAGAGACGTGTGGCGCCCTGGTCATGCGATGTGGAAAGGGGCAGTGGCGCCTTGGTCTCGTGGGTTCGGAAGAGGAGCGTGGTGCCTTGCTCCAGCGAGGAGTGGACAGGTGCTCGGCGCCTCGGTCCAGCGCGTTGGGAAGAGAAAAGCGGCGCCTCGGTCACGCGGGGAGTGAAGAGGAGCGCGGTGCCTCGGTCACGCGGGGAGTGAAGAGGATCGCGGCGCCTTGGTCCAGCAAGGGGAGTAGAGCAGAGCGGCGCCTTGTTCTCGCGAGTTCGGAAGAGGAGCTGGGCGCTCTGGTCCAGCGGGGAGAGAACAGGAGAGTAGTGCTTTTGGCTCCCGGGGACTGAGGAGCGCGGCCCCTTGGTCCAGCGGGAAGAGATAAGGGGCGCGGCGTGTTGGTTCAGCGGGGAGAGTAGAGAAACGCGGCGCTTCGGTCTCGTGGGGAGAAGAGCAGCGCGGCAGCTTAGTCACGCGGGGAGTGAAGAGGAGCGCGGCGCGTTGGTCCAGCGGGGAGATAATAGGGGCAATAGACAATAGACATTAGACAGTAGGTGCATGAGTAGGCCATTCGGCCCTTCTGGCCAGAACCGCCATTCGCTGTGATCATGGCTGATCGTACACAAGCTGTACCCCGTTCCTGTCCTCTCCCCATATCCCTTGACCCCGCTATCTTTAAGAGCTCTATCTAACTCTCTGTTGAATGCATCTAGAGACTTGGCCTCCACTGCCTTCTGGGGCAGAGCATTCCACATATCCACCACTCTCTCGGTGAAAAAGTTCTTCTGCATCTCTGTTCTACATGGCCTTCCCCTTATTCTTAAACTGTGGCCTCTAGTTCTGGACTCACCCATCTGCGGGAAAATGCTTCCTGCCTCCAGCGTGTCCAATCCCTTAATAATCTTGTATGTTTCAATCAGATCCCCTCTCATCCTTCTAAATTCCAGTGTATATAAGCCCAGTCGCTCCAATCTTTCAACATATGACAGTCCCGTCATTCCGGGAATTAAACTTGTGAACCTATGCTGCACTCCCTCAATAGCAAGAATGTCCTTCCTCAAATTTGGAGAGCAAAACTGCACACAATATTCCAGGTGGGGTCTCACCAGGGCCCTGTAAAGCTGCAGAGTGACCCCTTTATTCCTACACTCAATTCCTCTTGTTATAAAGGCCAGCATGCCATTAGCTTTCTTCACTGCCTGCCGTACCTGCGTGCTTGCTTTCACTGACTGATGTACAAGAACACCTAAATCTCGTTGTACTTCCCGTTTTCTTAACTTGATTCCGTTTCTGCCACGAAAGTGGATAACCTCACACTTATCCACATTAAATTGCATCTGCCATACATTTGCCCACTCACCCAACCTGTCCAAGTCACCTTGCATTCTTATAACATCCTTCTGACATTTCACACTGCCACCCAGGTTTGTGTCATCGGCAAATTTGCTAATGTTTCTTTTAATCCCTTCATCTAAATCATTAATGTATATTGTAAACAGCTGCGGTCCCAGCACTGAACCTTGCGGTACCCCACTGGTCACAGCTTTCCATTCCGAAAGGGACCCGTTAATCTCTACTCTTTGTTTCCTATCAGCCAGCCAATTTTCAATTCATGTCGGTACTCTGCCCCCAATACCATGTGCCCTAATTTTACCCACTAATCTCCTATGTGGGACTTTATCAAAAGCTTTCTGGAAGTCCAGGTACACTACATCCATTGACTCTCCCTTGTCCATTTTCATAGTTACATCCTCAAAAAACTCCAGAAGATTAGTCAAGCATGATTTTCCCTTCATAAATCCATGTTAACTCGGACTGATCCTTCTACTGCTATCCAAATGTGTCGTAATTTCCTCTTTTATAATTGACTCCAGCATCTTTCCCACCACTGATGTGCTAACCGGTCTATAATTCCTTGTTTTCTCTCTCCCTTCTTTCTTGAAAAGTGGGACAGCATTAGCCACCCTCCAAACAGCAGGAACTGTTCCTAAATCTATAGAACATTGGAAAATGATTACCAATGAGTCCATGATTTCTAGAGCCACCTTTTTAAGTACCCTGGGATGCAGACCATCAGGTCCCGGGACTTATCAGCCTTCGGACTCAACAGTCTATCCAACACCGTTTCTTGTCTAATATAAATTTCCTTCAGTTCATCCTTTACCCTTGTTCCTTTGGCCACTATTACATCTGGGAGATTGTTTGTGTCTTCCCTAGTGAAGACAGATCCAAAGTACCTGTTCAACTCGTCTGCCATTTCCTTGTTCCCCATAATAAATTCACCCGCTTCTGTCTTCAGTGGCCCAATTTTGTCTGAACTATTTTTGTTTTTTTTTTGCTATTCACATACCTACAGAAGGTTTTACTATCCTCCTTTATATTCTTGGCTAGCTTATCTTCGTACTTCATTTTTTCTTGGCGTATTGCCTTTTTTTTATTTTCTGTTGCTCTTTAAAAGCTTCCCAGTCCTCCGGTTTCCCGCTCATCTTTGCTATGTTATACTTCTTCTCTTTTATTTTTATACTGCCCTTTACATCCCTCGTCAGCCACGGCCGCCCCTTACTTTCTTCCTCTTTGCAATGAACCGATTCTGCACCTTCTGCATTATTCCCAGAAATACCTGCCATTGTTATCCCACTGTCTTCCCTGCTAGGGTATTGTTCCATTGAACTTTTGGCCGGCTCCTCCCTCATAGCTCCATAGTTCTCTTTGTTCAACTGTAATACTGACACATCCGATTTCCCCTTCTCCTTCTGTACAACAGCAATGTGCTGCTCTCCTCCAACCCCCTCCCCACCTCGGCATGAACAAGGCGCCGCGCTCCACTTCAATCCCCGCAAGCCCAAGACGCCGCAGTCCTCTTCCCTCCGCGCGAGACCAAGGCTCGAGCTCCCCTTCTCACCTCGCTGGACAAAGACGCCACGCCACGCCCCTCTTCTCTCCCCGCTGGACCAACGCGCCACGCATGTCGCAAAGGTAATGACACAGTTGTCATGGGGAATTTCAACATGCAGGTAGACTGGGAGAATCAGAATGGTACTGGACCCCAAGAAAGGGAGTTTGTGGAGTGCCTCCGAGATGGATTCTTAGAACAGCTTGTACTGGAGCCTACCAGGAAGAAGGCAATTCTAGATTTAGTGTTGTGCAATGAACCGGATTTGATCAGGGACCTCGAGGTAAAGGAACCATTAGGAGGTAGTGACCATAATATGATATGTTTTAACCTACAATTTGGTGAGTGCTCAAAGGACAGCTGGACACATGAACCCCCAGTGGTATTGATACCTCTTGATCCAGCCCTTCCCCTCATCTCTCAACACTGGTCACCACCCTCCATCCCTCTACCCTTCTGTCTGGATGAAAGCTCCAGACCTGCCATGTCAACTGTCCATCATCCTGACATCCCTCTGCATCTTTCACACAGCCCACAATGGGAATTCGGTCTGTCTCATCAGCAGACTTGGATACTTTGCATCCCACTGTCATAACAAATCATTCATATAGATTGTAAAAGATTTGGAACGCCTTTGATGTCACACCTCACAGCTGACTGCATTCCGTTAAAGAGCCCTTTCCAAATCCTCATTTCTCCAAAACTGACTGGAGATGCTCTCAGAACAATCTGTGGAACTGCACTCTATTCCATGGTAAAGAAACCACCTTGGTCATCAGCCCTCCTTCCGTACAGTGGTGGGGTTAATGAGAGTTGGATTTGAGGAAGGAACAGTGACCATCTACAGTTGTCCACATTTAACCGCAATGAGGGTTTGCCTTGTACAGACATCAGGGAGGTGACAAGGTGTGGTACAGGTGGAAACAGGCACATTTGGAAAAGCAACAGACGCAACCTCTTCAATGACAAATGACTGCAAATGGTGAATGTTTGTGCACGAAAGTGGTGGTGGTGGGGGGTGGGGGGGTGGGGGTTGAAGGTGTAAATCACAGAAACTGAGAGCACAAGAGACCAGAGACCAGTTTCTTGTGTTAATCCTGAGTCTTGGAACATCCAGTCACACAGAACGCTCACACTAACTTTTATCTGAAACTTCTCAAGAATCAAATCAATGAGAGGTTTAAGAGCTGCATCACGAAGTTTCCACCCCACCTGCATTGATTATTGTCAGCATCTTAGAACATAGAACATAGAACAGCACATTACAGGCCATTCGGCCCACACTCTTGTGCCGATCCTCAAACCCTGCCTCCCATATAACCTCTCACCTTAAATTCCTCCATATACCTGTCTGGTAGTCTCTTAAACTTCACTAGTGTATCTGCCTCCACCACTGACTCAGGCAGTGCATTCCGCACACCAACTACTCTCTGAGTAAAACATCTTCCTCTAATATCCCCCTTGAACTTCCCTCCCCTTACCTTAAAGCCATGTCCTCTTGTACTGAGCAGTGGTGCCCTGGGGAAGAGGCGCTGGCTGTCCACTCTGTCTATTCCTCTTAATATCCTGTCCATCTCTATCGTGTCTCCACTCATCCTCCTTCTCTCCAAAGAGTAAAGCCCTAGCTCCCTTAATCTCTGATCATAATCCATACTCCCTAAACCAGGCAGCATCCTGGTAAATCTCCTCTGTACCCTTTCCAATGCTTCCACATCCCCCCTATAGTGAGGTGACCAAAACTGGACACAGTACTCCAAGTGTGGCCTAACCAGAGTTTTATAGAGCTGCATCATTACACATACCCCCAGATCCCTCTGCTCCTCCACACTACCAAGTATCCTGCCATTTACTTTGTACTCTGCCTTGGAGTTTGTCCTTCCGAAGTGTACCAACTCACACTTCTCCGGGTTGAACTCCATCTCCATATAGAGGAGTCACTGCACAGGATCGGGAAAAGCTGCAGAAAGTTGCCAACTCAGCAGCTCCATCATGGACATTGGAGTCCCCAGCATCGAGGGTATCTTCAGCAGGTGATGCCTCAAAAAGGTGGCACTCATCATTAACGATGCACCCCCCCCCCCCCGTCACCCAGGACAAGCCCCCTTTTGATTGCTACCATCAAGAGGGAGGCACAGGAGCCTGAAAACACACACTCTATGTTTCAAGAACAATTTCTTCCCCTCCGCTATCAGATTTCTGAATGGACTGTGAACCTCTGAACACTTACTCAACATGTTTCGCTGTTTTTACACTAAGGACTAATTTTCATTTGATATACATTTCTTCTTGTAACTTGGACTTTTTTGTTATGTGCATTGTACTGCTGCTGCAAAACAACAAATTTCACGACATATCCCAGTGATATTAAACCTGACTCTGATGTGCTCAGACCTTTTCAGAGATGTGGATTCGTGAACTGGAGGTTCAAAGAAATGCAGAAGCTGGGAGCCCGAGATAAAAACAGAAAACACCAGAAGCAACCAATGGGTCAGGCAGAATCTTTGGGGAGAGAAACAGACTGAACGTTTCATCCTCGAGGTCCAAGCTATTCACAACCAGAATCTGTACTCATCTGTCAGGGAGGTCCGTGCTCTACAAGTTGTAAATGAAATAGCTGAAGATGTGCACAGGCTGCAGAGATTTACAGGATGCTGTATAGATTAGGGCGCAAGTTTTATGAGGAAAAGTTGAGTGAGATAAGATTTCAAAGCAGTCAAAACTGCCCAATGCATCACGGCCAGATATTCACTTAGGTGCTGGAAAAGGACCAGTAACATCATAAAGGAACAAACCCACCCTCCCATCTCTCAAAAGCAGGAGCGGGTTTAGGAGGCTGCTGCAGACAAGCCCCGATCCGCGGCGCGGAAAGGCCGAGAACCTCCGTCCATCTCACAGAATCTCTGCCAGTCTCTTCACCTCTGCAATCTTAAGGATTCAAAATTCCGGCTGGTGTTGCAGCCTTTGCTCGAGGTGCTGCTCCCGATCTCCGGCCTCTCCCCGGTTCCGAGCGCTCAGCATCCTGCCGACTGACACTGGGCGGGGCTGACTCCGCAGCCAATGAAAGCCAGCTTCTCACAGCACTGGTCGCTGATTGGCTGTGAGTGTGGCTGAGAACGAAGTTCCCCTAAACTCAGACGTTCAAAGTAAATTTTATCATCAGAGTATTAAAATGTCACCACATACAACCCTGGGATTTAATTTCCTGCAGCCACACTGAGAAAATCTATAGAGTAGTAACTATAACAGGATCAATGAAAAATCAGCTGAAGTGCAGAAAACAACAAACTGTGCAGAAGCGAATACAAATAAATAAATAGAGGCTTAATGACAAGGTAAAGAGTTCCTAAAGTGTGATCACTGGATGGACATTAAGTGAATCCCGAGGCTCTTGTACCTTCTGCCTGATGGCAGCAGCGAGAAGAGAGCACGGCCTGGGTGAGGAGGATCTCTGATGATGGACGCTGCTTTCCTACGGCAGCATTTCATGTCGATGTGCTCAGTGGTTGGGAGGGCTCTCCCTGTGATGTACTGGGCCGAATCCACTACCTTTTGTAGCTGCATCGCACTCTCGATGTGAACCCTGTGTTAATGAAATGGGTTACATTCATTCAGACCAGCACGTTGACCACAGGTCTATCAGGCAGCGGTCAGCACGGAATGCCCCGCAGTTACTGCAGGACAACGATTGGATGTACCTGGTGCGGTGGTTCCCTGAGCGACAGTCCGGACCATCAGCAGATCTCACCAAGACCTCGCCCGGCCGGCGGTGAGAGGAGCCCTCCCGGTCTGATCCTTGCTGCACACCGGAGCATCACTCCCTCAGCGCGCTGCCCCGAGATTGATGCAGTGGAGATGAGACCGTCTCTCAGCTCTTTGCGGACGGTGAAGAGGATGTGGAGAAAGATGCGAGGCCTGTGCCAGGGCAGCCGAGTGACACTGATCTTCAGGCTGTTCCCCGGACGAGCAGGAAAATGGACATCGCATCGAAGTCTCCATAGGCAGGGGTTCCCAACCTGGGGTCCACTACCCCTCGGTTAACAGTATTGGTACATGGTCTATGAAAGTATGGAACCCACTGCTGCAGAGGAGCGTAGCCTACTGACAACTTCCAAGCTGCAGGAGACCGTGCTGAGGGACGCATTGAAGGGTTGGGTTCTTCTGCTACTGGACAGGGCGGGGCCGGGTTGGGTGAGGAAGCCTCTCTATTTTTGTAGTAGTGAACCACCTCGGGGGCCACATGAGCGGAAACGGTCTGATCGGTTTCAATGAAAGTAAAAGAACACTAAGTACCACATTGACCATGAATCTAAATTCATTGGGTCAAGGCATTGCACGGATTATTACTGAGAATGTTTTTATGATAAACAAAATTTATTTTGCTAAAAAGAATACAACTTGTGGTCTGTGTCCAGAATGAGGGAGACCAGGATTTCCACTGGAACCAGGAAGTCAGGGAGATTCTTCACTTGAAGGCCCGTGGAAAGCAGAACTTCACTGAAAAACTGAATGCTTTCCATCCTGTGCTGTATAATGTCCAGTCCTGTGCTTTTTCCTGCAGCCACAGGTCGGTTAGTCTCCTCACAGTACAATATTCTCCGCATATCCCAGTTTCGTGGCATGAACTAACTTAATAGTTGCTTTAAAAGTTTACTTATCCACCGTTTCACCCCAGTCTGACTCACTTTAGACCTCCAAAAAAATAAAAAAAACGAGCTGCTGGAGGAACTGAATGCATCAGGCAGCATCTGTGCAGGGGCGGGGTAATCAGCATTTCGGGTTGAGACAGTCCAGATGAAAGATCTTGAACCCGAAAGTTGATTGAACATTTCTCTACACAGATGCTGCCTGACACACTCAGTTCTAGCTCTGTTTTTGTTTCTAGCTCTGTTGCAATGAGCAGCTGGAGGTGACTGGAAGCGGACCAAAGTGCAGGGGACTCGGGACTCGGGACTCGACACGGACCTGGACATGGACTAAACTCGGAGCCTGGACACGGAATAGACTCGGACTCGGAACCTGGACCTGGACTGTACTCGGACTTGGAGCCTGGACCTCGACGGGACTCTGACTCGGAACGTGGACATGGACTCGAATTCGGAACCTGGACCTGGACTGGAATTGGAACCTGGACAAGTCTCAGAGCCTGGACCTCGACTGGACTCTGACTCTGAACCTGGTCATGGACTGGACTCTTGAGTCAGAACCTGGACCTGGACTAGACTCGGACTCGGAACCTGGACTGGACTCAGAGCCTGGACCTGGACTAGTCTCGGTCATGGAGCCTGGACCTAAACTGGGCAACTTGGAACCTGTACCTGGACTGCGCTCGGACTCGGAGTCTGGACCTGGAGTGGACTCGGATTCGGAGTCTGGACCTGGACTGGAATCGGAACCTGGACAGGACTTGGAGCCTGGACCTGGACGGGACTCGGATTCGGAGCTGGAACTGGACTCAGAACCTGGATTGGACTAGGACTTGGAACCTGGACCGGACTCAGATTCGGAGCCTGGACCTGGACTAGACTCGGACTCAGAACCTGGACTCGACTCAGAGCCTGGACCTGGACTAGGCTTGGAACCTGGACCTGGACTGGACTCAGAGCTTGGACCTGGACTAGACTCAGAACACAGAGATGACAACACCAGACAAAGACAGACGATTCATAACCTGGCTTGATGGAGCAGCAAATGACCAGCGATCCTCAGCCAGACACAAAGAGACAGAATACCCAACCCAGAGTAGTGGCAAACGGCCAGAGCTACTCAGCTGGGAACGAGATGACAGAAATCAAACAATGATAGTCCATTTCTATCTAGACTCGGAGAAACTCGTGAACACGGTCCCTTATTCTTGGCGGCTCGGAGTGGCGACAATCGGCCAGCAAATCTCAGCTGAACATGAAAATGACAGAATTCGCATCTTAGCTGGGAGTAGCGGCAAAACGGCCAGCAACTCAGCTGGACACAAAAACGACTGAATTCAGTAAGCAACCACAGGCACTGAAACAACCTAGAGTCCAAGAATCTCAGCTGCCCTGGAACGAGCACAGCTGCACTGGCTATGGTGATGAACCAGCAGTGAGTAGATGTAAGCCTGAGTTTTTATGCTGCTGGTTCAAATGAGGATCAGGTGCCCTAATGAAGGAGCCCAGTGGAACACAGGGAAAAGGAAATAAACAAATGAGTAGTTAACGGACCGGACCATGACAAGTAAGAGATTGCAACATATGCATTTCTGTGCCTCTCTTCTCAGAACTTGTCTATTTTGGTCCTGCCTGAGAATGACACCTTCATCTTCGCCGAATATCTTACTCATCGAGTCGTTCCGAAATCCACGTAGAAATATCAAAGGTGACAGTCACAGAATATTCCTTAGCACAAGTGGTTACCACATAACAGACACAAAACCATGTAAGAGTTAATAAAGTTGTTGCCACTGAATACGCCATCCAAATCCACATATAGATCATACGAAGTGACAGTCACACATCCAATGTGCACGGTGTGCCGATAATCAACCCAATCCTTTGGGCATGGTTAAGTATCAGACTTTAGCAGGCTGAGGGTAGCACCAACATAATCAACAAACTCGTTCGCAAGGCCGGTGATGTTGTGGGGATGAAACTGGACTCTCTGACAGTGGTGGCTGAAAAGAGAATGTTGCCCAAGTTGCATGCCATCTTGGACAGTGACTCCCATCCACTCCATAATGTACTGGTTAGACACAGGAGTACATTCAGCCAGAGACTCATTCCACCGAGATGTAACACTGAGCGTCATAGGAAGTCATTCCTGCCTGTACAACTTTACAACTCCTCCCTCAGAGTGTCAGACACTCTGAGCCAACAGGCTGGTCCTGGACTTATTTCCACTTGGAATATTTCACATATTATTATTTAATTATTTCTGGTTATATTTTGCTATATTTCTACTCTATTTTTGGTTGGTACAACTGTAACGAAACCAAATTTCCCTCGGGATCAATAAAGTATGTCTGTCTGTCTGTCTACCCATTATCGTAGCGAGCTCTTCCTTCCCACGGACCAAATATATATATATATCCCTCCCTCTGAAAGTCCCAGCAGTCTGTCGCAGCTACTGCGATGATGTCAGTCCACTAACATCATAGTCCCGCCTCATCAAGGCAATTTAAAGTGACACCCACAGTAAAGGAAATTCCTGTGTAGTTTTGGCTTTATGCTTGGGATCATTGTCTTGCTGGAAAACAAATATCTTCTCCCAAGTCGCAGTTCTCTTGCAGAATACATTAAGTTTTCCTCCAGGATTTCCCTGTATTTTGCAGCATTCACTTTACTCTCTACCTTCACAAGCTTTTCAAGTCCTGCTGCAGTGAAGCATCCCCACAGCATGATGCAGCCACCACCATGCTTCATGGTAGGGATGCTGTGTTTTTGATAATGTGTGGTACTTGGCTTACGCCAAACATAGCATTTAGTCTGATGGCCAAAAAGCTCAATTTTGTTTTTAATCAGACCACTGAACCTTCTTCCAGCTGGCTCTGGCAAACTTTAACCGAGATTTCATAAGTTTTTTTTTTCCAACAGTGGCTTTCTCTTTGCCACTCTCCCATAAAGCTGCGACTGATGAGGCACCTGGGCAACAGTTAGAACCATAGAACTATAGAGCACTACAGCACTGAAAACAAGCCATTCGACCCTTCTAGTCTGTGCTGAAACTTTATTCCGCTAGTCCCGTTGACCTGCACCCAGTCCATAACCCTCCAGACCTCTCCCATCCATGTATCTATCCAATTTATTCTTAAACCTTAAGAGTGAGCCCACATTTACCACGTCAGATAGCAGCGTGTTCCACACTCCCAACACTCTGAGTGAAGTTACCCCTAATGTTCCCCTAAACCTTTCTCCTTTCATCCTAAATCCATGTCCTCTCGTATTTATCTCTCGTAATCTAAGTGGAAAGAGCCTACTCGCATTTACTGTCAATACCACTCATAATTTCATAAACCTCTATCAAATCTCCCCTCATTCTTCTATGCTCCAAGGAATAAAGTCCTTACCTGTTCAATCTTTCCCTGCAACTCGACTCCTGAAGACCCAGCATCATCCAAGTAAACTTTCTCTGCACTCTTTCAATCTTACTGACATCCTTCCTATAGTTAGGTGACCAGAACTGCACACAATAATCCAAATTTGGCCTCACCCATATCCTATACAACATCATCATAACATCCCAACTCCTATTCTCAATACTTTGAATGCCAGGATGCCAAGAGCCTTCTTTATGACCCTGTCCACCTGTGACGCCACTTTCAGGGAATTATGTATCTCAACGCGCAGATCCCGATGTTCCTCTGCACTCCTCGATGCCCTACCATTTACAGTGTATGTCCTACCTTGAATTGTCCCTTCCAAAATGCAACACCTCACACTTGTCTGCATTAGGTTCCATCTGCCATTCTCTGGCCCATTTTTCCAGTTGGTCCAGATCAACTGCCCCCCTCACTGTCCACAACACCTCTAATCTTAGTGTCATAGAAAGATAGAACCATAGAACACTACAGCACAGTGCCAACCCATATAAACCTTAAAAAAAAGTACTAAACCCACACTACCCCAAAACCAACAATAAGTATACCGCTTTGGACAATGGTGGTGGGGATGACCTACCAGAAACAAGTTGCTGTGGTCCTGTCTCTGGCACTGAGGTTGGACCCTCGACTAGGAAGGGGAGGAGGGAAGAGAAGAGAGTGGTAGTGATAGGGGATTCTATAGTTAGGGGGGCGAATAGGAGATTTTGTGGGGAAGATCGGGAGTCTCGAATGGTATGTTGCTTCCCTGCTGCCGGGGTCCGAGACATCTCAGATCGGGTGCAGGTTATTCTCAAGAGGGAGGGCAAGAATCAGATGTTGTGGTCCATGTAGGGACCAATGACGTGGGTAGGATGAGTGAGAGGGTCCTGCATAGGGAGTTCAGGGAGTTAGGTGAGAATCTGAAGAGCAGGACCTCCAGGGTAACAATCTCAGGATTGCTACCTGTGACACGAGCGAGTGAGGCAAGGAACAAAAAGATTATACAGATTAATACGTGGCTGAGAGGATGGTGCAGGAGGGAGGGCTTCAGGTTTTTAGATAATTGGGCTTTGTTCCAGGGAAGGTGGGATCTGTTCCGAAGGGACGGTTTACACCTGAACTGAAGCGGTACTAACATTCTTGCAGGGAAGTTTGCTAGTGCTTCTTGGGGGAGTCTAAACTAAATTTGCAGGGGGGGGGGATCCAGAATGTGAGAGTATAGCGAGATGAAGAATAAAGGACAGGTGGGGACTACACAGTTCCGGAATATTAAGTGTGTAGTAGAGAAAGGTGAGGCGGAACAAGTGATAAGGAGGACACTTGTACAGAGGGATGGTCTGACTGAACATGGAGTTAAATGTGCAGAAAGAATAAGTAAATTTAGGAAGGACAACAAAATTCTAGAGGCATATAGCCTGATGGGAGTTCGGGGAGCTGGGTTAAGCACAATAGGCAGCGATTCAAACAGAGAGAGGAGAAATGGGCTAAAAATTCTATATCTGAATGCACGAAGTGTCAGAAATAAGGCGGATGAGCCTGAAGCTCAGGTGCGAATGGGTAACTATGATGTTGTTGGGATAACGGAGACATGGCTGCAGGGAGATCAGACCTGGGAAATGAATGTACAAGGGTATACGTGCTATCGTAGGGACAGAAATGTGGGTAGAGGGGGCGGGGTGGCCCTGTTGGTGAGGAATGAGATTCAGTCCTTTGCAAGGGGGGATATCGGATCAAGAGAAGTAGAGTCTGTGTGGATAGAACTGAGGAACAGTAAGGGCAAAAGGACTGTCTACAGGCCACCAGACAGTGGCATGGATATTGGGTGCAAGTTGAATAGGGAGTTAACATTGGCATGTGGCAAAGGTAATTTCACAGTAGTTATGGGGGATTTCAACATGCAGGTGAACTGGGGGAATCAGGTTGGTGCTGGACCCCAGGATAGGGAGTTTTTTTAGAGTCCCTGCGGGATGCATTCTTGGAACAGCTTGTACGAGAGCCGACCAGGGACAAGGCTATTCTGGATTTAGTCATGTGTAATGAACAGGATTTGATAGGCAATCTTAAAGTAAAGGAGCCATTAGGAGGTAGTGACCATAATATGATAAGTTTTTATCTGCAATTTGAGAAGGATAAGGGCAGATTGGAGGTGTCAGTGTTGCAGTTGAACAAAGGAGACTATGGAGCCATGAGGGAGGAGCTGGCCAAAGTTAACTGGACGGATATCCTAGCAGGAAAGACAGTGAAACGGCAATGGCAGGTATTCTTGGGAATAATGCACAAGGTGCAGAATCAGTTCATCCCCCAGAGAAGGAAGGATTTAAAGGGGGGATAGGGGCCACAGTGGTTGACAAAGGAAGTCAGAGATTGCATAGCATTAAAAAAAAGGAAGTATGACAGAGCTAAGCTGAGTGGGAGGACAGATGATTGGGAAACTTTTAAGGAACAACAGAACTTAACTAAAAAGGCAAAAATGAGGTATGAACGCAAGCTAGCCAGGAATATAAAGGAGGTTAGCAAAAGCCTTTTTAGGTAGGTGAAGAGAAAGAAGATAGTTAAGAACAATGTTGGGCCCTTGAAGAATGAATTGGGTGAAATTGTTATGGGAAACAGAGAAATGGCAGAAGAATTTAATAAGTGCTTTAGATCTGTCTTCACTAGGGAAGACACAAGCAATCTCCCAGATGTATGGATGGGCCAAGGACATAGAGGAAATGAAACAGATTGACATTAGGAAGGAAACAGTGATGAGTAGACTGATGGGACTGAAGGCTGACAAATCCCCAGGTCCAGATGGTCTGCATCCTAGGGTACTAAAGGAGGTGGCCATGGAAATTGCAGATGCATTGGTAATCATTTTCCAATGTTCCTTAGACTCAGGATCAGTTCCTGAGGATTGCAGAATGGCTAATGTTATCCCACTTTTTAAGAAAGGAGGGAGGGAGAAAACAGAGAACTATCGTCCTGTCAGCTTAACATCAGTAGTGGGGAAGATGCTAGAGTCCATTATTAAAGATGAAATAGTGGCATATCTAGATAGCAGTGATAGGATTGGGCCGAGCCAGCATGGATTTACCAAGGGCAAATTGGAGTTGTTCGAAGACGTAACCAGGAAGTTAGACAAGGAGGACTATTGGAGTTTTTCGAGGACGTAACCAGGAAGTTAGACAAGGGAGATCCAGTGGATGTAGTGTACCTCGATTTTCAGAAGGCATTTGATAAGGTCCCACATAGGAGATTGGTGGGCAAAATCAAAGCTCATGGCATTGGGGGGAAGACATTGACATGAACAGAAAACTGGTTAGCAGATAGAAAGCAGAAGGTAGCGGTGAATGGATGTTTCTCGGAATGGCAGGTGGTGACGAGTGGGGTGCCACTGGGCTCGGTATTGGGACAGCAGCTGTTTACGATTTACGTCAACGATTTAGATGAAGGCATTGAAAATAATATCAGCAAGTTTGCTGGGTGAGTAGGCAGATACTTGGCAGATGACGTTTAATGTGAATAAGTGTGAGGTTATCCACTTTGGGAGTAAGAACAGGAAGGCACATTATTATCTGAACGGTGTAAAGTTAGGTAAGGGAGAAATACAAAGAGATCTAGGAGCCCTTGTTCATCAGTCACTGAAGGTGAATGAGCAAGTGCAGCAGGCAGTGAAGAAGGCTAATGGAATATTGGCCTTTATTACAAAGGGAATAGAGTACAAGAGCAAGGAAACCCTCTTGCATTTGTACAGAGCCCTGGTGAGACCACACCTGGAGCATTGTGTACAGTTTTGGTCTCCAGGGTTAAGGAAGGACATCCTGGCTGCAGAGGAAGTGCAGCGTAGATTCACGAGGTTAATTCCTGGGATGACCGGACTGTCTTACGCAGAGAGGTTAGAGAGACTGGGCTTGTACACGCTGGAATTAAGGAGATCAAGAGGGGATCTGATTGAAACATATAAGATTATTAAGGGATTGGACAAGATAGAGGCAGGAAATATGTTCTAGATGCTGGGAGAGTCCAGTACCAGAGGGCATGGTTTGAGAATAAGGGGTAGGTCATGTAGGACAGAGTTAAGGAAAAACTTCTTCTCCCAGAGAGTGGTGGGGGTCTGGAATTCACTGTCTCGGAAGGCAATGGAGGCCAACTCACTGGATACTTTCAAGAAGGAGCTAGATAGGTATCTTATGGATAGGGGAATCAAGGGATATGGGGACAAGGCAGGAACTGAGTATTGATAGTAGATGATCAGCCATGATCTCAAAATGGCGGTGCAGGCTCGAAGGGCCGAATGGTCTACTTCTACACCTATTGTCTATAACCCTCCATTTTTCTTTCATCCATGTGCCTGTCCAAGAGGCTCTTAAATATCCCTAATGTTTTAGCCTCCACCACCATCCCTGGCAAGTCATCCCAGGCAATCACAACCCTCTGTGTAAAAAGCTTACCCCTGATGTCTCCCCTAAACTTCCCTCCCTTAATTTTATACATATGCCCTCTGGTGTTTGCTATTGGTGCCCTGGGAAACAGGTACTGACTATCCACCCTATCTATGCCTCTCATAATCTTGTAGACCTCTATCAAGTCCCCTCTCATTCTTCTACGCTCCAAAGAGGAAAGTCCCAGCTCTGCTAACCTTGCTTCATATGACTTGTTCTCCAATCCTGGTAAACATCCTGGTAAATCTCCTCTGCACCCTCTCCATAGCTTCCACATCCTTTCTATAATGAGGTGACCAGAAGTGAACACAATTCATCAGAAAACTTGCTGATCCAATTTACCACATTATCATTTAGATCATTCATTTTGATAGCAAACAACAATGGTCCCAGCACAGATCCCTGAGGCACACCACTAGTCATAGTCCTCCAGTCTGAGAGGCAGTCATCCACGACCACTCTCTGTCTTCTCCCATACAGCCAATTTCAAATCCAGTTTACAACCTCTCCATGGATACCTAGTGTCTGAACCTTCTGAACTAACCTCCCATGTGGGACCCTGTCAAAGGCTTACTAAAGTCCATGTAAACAACATCCACAGCCTTTCCTTCATCTACTTTCTTGGTAACCTCCTCAAAAAACTCTACAAGTTTCGTTAAACATGATCTACAACACACGAAACCATGCTGACGATCCTTAATCAGCCTTTGGCTGTCCAAACACTTGTATATACGATCTCTCAGAACACCATCCAATAATTTACCCATTGCTGATATCAGGCTCACCGGCCTGTAATTACCTCATTTACTTTCGGAGCCTTTTTAAACAACGGAAAAACACGAGCTACCCCCCAATCCTCCAGCACCATACCTGTGGCTAAGGACATTTTAAATATTTCTGCTAGGGCCCCTGCAATTTCTACACTATTCTCTCTCAAGGTCCGAGGAAATATCATGTCAGGCCTGGGGGATTTATCTACCTTTATTCGCTGTAAGGCACAAGCACCTCCTCCTCTTTAATCTCTCTGTGATCCATGACACTACTGCTTGTTTCCTTTCTTTCCATATATGCTATGCCAGTTCCCTGAGTAAATACTGATGCAAAAAAACAATGTTTAAGATCTCCCCCATCTCGTGAGGCTCCACACATAGACGACCATTCTGATCATCTAGGGGACCAATTTTGTCCCTTACTGTCCTTTTACTCTTAATATACTTGTAGAAACCCTTCGGGCTCATCTTTACATTATCTGCCAAAGCAACCTCATTTCTTCTTTTTGCCTTCCTGATTTCCTTCTTTAGTATTTTCTTACATTTTGTATACACTTATACTACCTCATTTGTTCCTTGTTGCCTATACCTGCTAAACACCTCTCTTTTTCTTAACCAGATCGCCAATATCCCTTGAAAACCAAGGTTCCCTATGCTTGTTAACATTGCCTTTAATCCTGGCAGGAACATGCAAACTCTGCACTCTCAAAATTTCACCTTTGAAGGCCTTCCACTTACTGAACACATCCTTACCAGAAAACAACATCCCAATCCACTCTTCCTAGATACTTCCTCACTTCCACAAAATTGGCCCTTCTCCAATTTAGGACATTAACTCGACCGGATCTATCCTCATCACTGGACCCCAAATATTTTCCTACACATACTTCTGTCAACTGACCTGTCTGGTTCCCTAATAGGGAATCAAGTACTGCATCCTCTCTTGTTGGTCCCTCTATATATTGATTTAGAAAACTTTCCTGAACACATTTGACAAACTCCAAGCCATCTAGCCCTTTCATAGTGTGGGAATCCCCAGTGAATGTGTGGAAAGTTAAAATCCCCTACTATTACAACTTCCTGTTTCTTACATCTGTCTACTATCTCCCTACAGATTAGCTCCTCCAATTCTCTCTGACTATTTGGCGGTCTATAATACAACCCTATGCGGTTCCTCAGCTCCACCCATATGGCCTCTGTGGACACGCTCTTCAGGCTGTCCTGTCTACGCACAGCTATGATATTGTCCCTGACTAGTAATTTCACTCCTCCCTCTTTCATCCCTCCCCCTCCATCACATCTGAAACAACAGAATCCCTGAATATTAAGCTGCCTGTCCTGCCCCTCTTGCAACCAAGTCTCACTGATAGCAACAGTGTCGTAATCCCATGTGCCAATCCATGCCCTAAACTCATCTGCCTTACCGACAATACTCCTTGCATTGAAACAGATGCACCTGAGAACATTCCAATCACGTTCAAACCTTTGATTTCTCTCGATACATGCAGTCCTTGCATGGCCTTTATCCTCCTCCACCTCACTATCTGCTCTAACACTCTGGTTCCCTTCACCCTGCAAATCTAGTTTAAAACCTCTGGAGCAGCACTAGCAAACCTACCCACAAGGATGCTAGCCCTCCTCCAGTTCAAGTGCAAACCATCCCATCGGAACAGGTCCCACATTCCCTGGAACTCAGCCCAATTGTCCAGAAACATGAAGCCCTCCCTCCTGCACCAACTCCTTAGCCATGTATTTAGCTGCATTATCTTCCTATTTCTAGCCTCACTAGCTCGTGGCATTGGTAGCAATCTTGAGATTGCAACCCTGGAGGTCCTCTCCTTCAACTTTGCACCTAACTCCCCAAACTTTCTTTGCAGGACCTCTTCCTCCATCCTATTCATGTCATTGGTCCCTCCATGGACCACGACATCTGGCTGCTCACCCTCCCTCCTGAGAATACCGAGAACTCGATCCAAGATATCACAAACCCTGACACCAGGGAGGCAACACACCATCCGGGATTCTTGATCTCTCCCACAGAACCTCTTATCTGTCCCCCTAACTATTGAATCCCCTATCACCACTGCTCTCCTCTTTTCCCTCCTTCCCTTCTGAGTTGAGGATCCAATCTCGGTGCCAGAGACGCGACCACTACAACTTGTCCCTGGTAGGTTGTCCCCACCAACAGTATCCAAAACGGTATACTTATTGTTGATGGGAATTGCCACAGGGGTGCTCTGCTCTTCCTGTCTATTCCACTTCCCTCTCCTGACAGTCACACAGCTACCTGCCTCCTGACTTTTAGGGGTGACTATCTCCGTGAAACTCCTGTCTATTTCTGCCTCTGCCTCACAAATGATCCTAAGTTCATCCAGCTCCAGTTCCCTAATTCAGTTTGTCAGGAGCTGCAGCTGGATGCACCTTTTACAGGTGTAGTTATCAGGGACAGCTGTGCTGTCCCCAACCTCCCACATCGTGCATACAGAGCACTTGGCTGCCCTAACTGCTGCCTCCATTACCTGCTCTTAAGTTAATTAAATTAATTAAAGGAACTTGCCTGGCCTCACCTCCTTCAGAGCAAGCTTGTCCTCAGCTTCTGCTTGCCGAAGCCTCTCGAGGCAAAACCTCAAAGCCCCACTCCTACCCTGTGCCACTCACACCAGTGGCCGCTCCTCTTCAGTTACCCCTCTTTACGTTTGTCTCTCCCAATTATCTCAAGAACTCACTCCTTCTAATCAACTAACAACACTGTTTAACCCTTCAGTTACCCTCCATTCTCCTTTTAAAGCACACTCACCTCAGCTGCTTCCCAGCACTCAGCGCTCTCCTGAGCCCCTCGCTCCTCCTCCTGCTGCGACGGTCCAGCAAATCACACTGTCTGGAAGTTTCTCCCATTTCAGCCACAGAAGCTTCTAACTCCTCCAGAGTTGCCACAGATCTTTTGATGGCCTCCCTCACTAGTCCCCTTCTTACATGATCACTCAGTCTTAGAGGATGGCCTGCTTAGGGCAGTTTAAAGTTGTGGCATTTTCTTTCCATTTCTTCAAGATTGACTTAACTGTACTCCAAGAGATAGTTAGTAACTTAGAAACTTTCTTGTATCCCCCTCCTGACTTGTACTTTACAATAAACATTTCACAGAATTGCTTGGAGTTTTGTATTGACTAAATTAGCACAATGTTCAGCACAGAATTATGGGCCGAATGGCCTGTTCCTGTGCTGTATTGTTCAATGTTCAGCAGCTGTGGACAAAGCTGTCAACAACAACTGGTATTTAGGTACAGTCGCTATGAAAGTGCAGTAAAGTGTCCTGGGCACTTGCACAGACGTGTTTCTCACTGGATACAAAAACAATGAATACAACAAACTCTGCATCCTGTTACATGCACCACAGCTGATGCACATGTCATTTCTTTGGCTCCTGGCTCAAACCTGGAACATTTGGACAGCAGAGATAAACACATCAGGATGCTCTTTATCAAAGCCAGCTCAGCATTCAGTGCTGTCAACCTGTCAAAACTAATCACTAAGCTTCAAGATCTTGACCACAATAGCTCCTTGTGCAATTGGATCCTTAATTTCTGCACTTCCACACCCTTGTCAGGTCAGATTGGCAACATCTCCTCCACAATCTGCATCAGCACAGATGCACCACAAGGCAGTAGAGGGTTCTTGGACCCCTGCTCAACTCGATTTATACTCCTGACCGTGTGGCTAAGCACAGCTCCACTGCCATGTTTAAGTTTGCTGGTGACACCACTATCTCAGGCCAATCAAAAGTGGTAATGAATCACCATATCGGCAGGAGATTGAAAATCTGGCTGTGTGGCACCAGAACAACCACCTCTTAATGTCAGCAAGACTGAGGAGCTGATTATTGACTTCGGGAAGAGGAAACCAGAGGTCAATGAGGAGATACGCCCAAATGTGGTCTCACGAGTGCCTAATAGGGCCTCAACATCACATCCCTGCTCAATATTCTTTACCTCTATAAATGAATGCCAGCATTGCATTCGCCTTCTTCACAACCAACTCAACCCGGACGTTAACCTTCAGGGTATCCTGCACAAGGACTCCCAAGGGCCTTTGCACCTCTGCATGTTGAATTATTTTCCCATCTGAATAATAGTCTGCCCTTTTATTTCTTCCACCAAAGTGCATGTTCCCTAGTTTTAGTCTCATCTACCAATGGAAACAACTTTCCTACTTCTATGTTATCTTCAAAATGTTGTAGGTTTCTATAAGATCCACTCTCATTCTTCTGAACTCCAGAGAGTATAGTCCCAGGTGACTCAATCTCTCCTCATAGGTTAACCCCTTCAACCCTGGAATCAACCTAATGAAACAACTCTGCACTGCCTCCAAAACCAGGATATCCTTCCTCAAGTAAGGAGACCAGAACTGCATGCAGTACTCCAGGAGCGGCCTCACCAGTACCCTGTATAGTTGCAGCGTGAACTCCCTGCTCTTGAATTCAATCCCTCATTTTTCCCTGGATCACTGGTTCCTAAGGGTTCTTTACCTTAAGCACCCTAATCACCTGTGATCGTAACATCCAATCCAATCCAGTATAGCCGATCCCCGAGTTGGCTCACTGAAAAACTGCTCTAAAAAGCTATGTCTTAGGCATTCAACAAACTCACTTTCTTGTGATCCATTACCAACCCTAACTGCATGTTAAAAATCTCCCATGACTACCATAACATTGACCTTTTGACTCACCTTTTCTATTTCCTGTTGTAATCTGTGGTTCACTGTTGGGAGGCCTGTATATAACTGCCATCAATGTCCTTTTACCCTTGCAGTTTCTTAACTCAACCCACAAGGATTCAACATCTTCTAATCCTATGTCGCATCTTTCTTCTGATTTGATGCCATTCTTTACCGGTAGAGCCACACCACCCCATCTGCCTACCTTCCTATCCCTCCAGAGTACTGTGTAACCTTGGACATTCAGCTCCCAACTACAAGCATGATTCAGTGATGGCCAGAACATCATACCCTGCAATCTGTAATATTGCAGCAAGATCATCCACCTTATTTCTTAGAAACATAGAAAACCTACAGCACAATACAGGCCCTTCGGCCCACAAAGTTGTGCCGAACATGTCCCTACCTTACTACTAAATTACTAGGCTTACTCATAGCCCTCTATTTTTCTAACCTCCATGTACCTATCCAAAAGTCCCTTAAAAGACCCTATCATATCCACCTCCACCCCCGTTGCCGGCAGCCCATTTCGCACACTCACCACTCTGTGTAAAAAACTTACCCCTGTCATCTCCTCCTGTCATCACCATACTCCCAAGCACCTTAAACCTGTGTCCTCTTGTGGCAGCTATTTCAGCCCTGGGAAAAAGCCTCTGACTATCCACACAATCAATGTCTCTCATCATCTTATACACCTCTATCAGGTCACCTCTCATCCTCTGTCGCTCCAAGGAGAAAAGACCAAGTCTGTGGTGGCCAATGCTATCATGTTTGCTGTTGTGTGCTGGGGCAGCAGGCTGAGGGTAGCAGACACCAACAGAATCAACAAACTCATTCGTAAGGCCAGTGATGTTGTGGGGGTGGAACTGGACTCTCTGACGGTGGTGTCTGAAAAGAGGATGCTGTCCAAGTTGCATGCCATCTTGGACAATGACTCCCATCCACTCCATAATGCACTGGTTAGGCACAGCAGTACATTCAACCAGAGACTCTTTCCACCGAGATGCAACACTGAGCATCATAGGAAGTCATTCCTGCCTGTGGCAGAGTGTGCACTAATATCACTGTGTGCACAGTACTGGGTCTGCGTTTGGATCCCTGCTCCAGTGTCCTGACAGCTAGATAATTTACAAAGAAAAGCAAGAACTGAACTGACAGATTTCTAATACATTCTAATGCACTAAGATTAACACTACCTAGTACAGAAGGAGGGAGGAATAACAGACAATTAAAATTTACACAAGAGTCAGATAAAACTTCAAAGGATATAATCTCATTATCAAAAACAGGATTCAACACTCCACATGAACATGTGCAATTCTGATAAGAAGTATACACCACTAAATTTAAATGACAGCACAACCTGGAAAAGTGAAACCATTATTACTATTGAAGAAAAAGTTAACCAATGGAAGGGCAAGACCCTCTATGGATGTTGACAATGAAGCATTGAATGCCTGATTCACTTTTGGAGAACACTTCCCATAAATAGAAGAGTTCCTTCTGGCAACAGAGGACAAGGTGATTAACACAAAAACGATACAAAAATACAAAATATGTGCATGTGTGGCCTCTGTCGGACCATGGGTACTGCGCCCCTGGTTGTCACTGGAAGTGGCTTCTCCAGGGTGCAAGCCAGGGCAGAGTTGATATGGAGATCCGTCTGTTGCCCATGCAGTGGGACCCCCTCTCCATGCTGATGACAGGTCCAAAGAAATGACGAAAGTCGATACAGTTTGCTGCCAGCTGCATTGTAGGAGTTGCCGTGCCGGTGCTGGGTACAGCAGTCAGCCACCTTCGGGACTCCGACTCCGGATTTTTCCTTGGGGTTTACTCCCAAAGCCTTTCCCGTGAGCGGGTATAGCTGCAAGGCAGCGGAGGTTTGAAATCGGAGTTTCCTTCTCCTAGATGAGCCATCATCCATGGTTAACGAGCCCCATCTGCCCAGAGCTACTGGTTTTAGGGTGCCAATGGCCCGCCTTTGCCCCTTCTCCTGTCAGCTCCACCGGGCATAAGAACTAAGCCACGCGTGAAGGTCAGGAGTTGGACTTGGTTGTCGGAGGCTGTTTGAGATAGACACCATAAAGAGTGTTGGAGCAGTGCTGCTTGTCCCCACTGCCACCCTTCGGCTAGGACTACCTTTGGAGCCATACAAAATAAAAGATCAACAAACTCAAGACAATAAATGCAGAAAATGCCAGAGAAACAAGAAACTATCCAACACACTACGGATCCTGTAGCAGTTTAACTCAATCTGATTACTTACACAGGGACGATCAAGAGGCAAACATAATTCACCAAAAGCTTACTTTAAAATACAAACTCAGAAAACTGGATTTGGAAGAAGAAGGCAGCAGGAGAGCACCTAAGGATTTCTAGCGGGAAGACATTTTGATTTCTTGGTGGAAGAGAGAGGCAAGACTGTGCAGGCGCGTGACATCAGCCAGTTGTGTGCAAACGGTTTAAAAAGAAGGCAGCCATACCCAGCGGGCAGCATTGGGTGTGGGCAGCAGAGTGAGAGGCAGCAGAGTAAAAGGGCTTTTGCTCAACAGGCTTCGGCGGTAACGGGACGAGGTGAGGCAGTTGTTGATTGCAAAAGGAGGTAGTATGTGTGTGAGGCCAGTTTTCTGTGGTTGATGTCAGATGTGGGAGGTCCTGGAGTCTCCCAGCGTCCCAGATGGCTGGTGCATCAAGATGCAACGCCTAAGGAACCGTGGTAGGGAACTGGAGCTACAGCTCAGGGAGAGCGAGGAGGTGATAAGAGAGGAGTTACAGACAGGTGGTCAGTCCGGGGCCACGGGGGACAGAGAAATGGGTCACAGTTAGGAGAGGGAAGGGGAAGAGTCAGGTACTAGAGAGTACCCCTGTGGCTGTACCCCTTGACAATAAGTACTCCTGTTTGAGTACTATTGGGGGGGGGGAACAGCCTACCTGGGGGAAGCGACAGTGGCCGTGCCTCCGGCACAGAGTCCGGCCCTGTGGCTCAGAAGGGTAGGGAAAGGAAGAGGAAGGCAGTAGTTATAGGGGACTCTATAGTCAGGGGTTCAGACAAGCGATTCTATGGATGCAGGAAAGAAACGGATGGTAGTTTGCCTCCCAGCTGCCAGGATCCGGGATGTTTCTGATCGTGTCCAAGATATCCTGTGGTGGGACGGAGAACAGCCAGAGGTCATGGTACATATTGCTACCAATGATATAGGTAGGAAAAGGGAAGAAGTCCTTAAAGAAGACTACAGGGAGTTAGGAAAGAAGTTGAAAAGCAGGACCTCAAAGGTAGTAATCTTGGGATTACTGCCTGTGCCACGCGACAGTGAGAATAGGAATAGAATGAGGTGGAGGATAAATGCGTGGCTGAGGGATTGGAGCAGGGGGCAGGGATTCAGATTTCTGGATCATTGGGACCTCTTTTGGGGCATGTGTGACCTGTACAAAAAGGACGGGTTGCACTTGAATCCCAGGGGGACCAATATCCTGGCGGGCAGGTTTGATAGAACTGTTGGGGTGGGTTTAAACTAGTTTGGCAGCGGGGTGGGAATCAGAATGTGAGTGCAGGGATTAAGGTAGAAGGACAAGGGCATGATGCTAAGACTTCTGAG
Source organism: Hypanus sabinus (assembly GCF_030144855.1). Lineage (NCBI taxonomy): Eukaryota > Metazoa > Chordata > Chondrichthyes > Myliobatiformes > Dasyatidae > Hypanus > Hypanus sabinus. Next base: position 182,558,332 of record NC_082710.1, on the reverse strand, counting down.
TTGATGAGGGAGGACAGGAAGGAGACAGAACATAATTGTAGCCAGTTAAAGGGGTTTTAACTAGCTACTTCAATGCTAGGAGTATTAGGAACAAGGATGATCTTAGAGCATGGATTAGTACGTGGAATTACGATGTTGTGGCGGTTACTGAAACTTGGTTGGACGAAGGGCAGGATTGGATGATGCAGGTCCCAGGGTTCAGGTGTTTTAAAAGGAATAGGATGGGGGGTAGAAAAGGGGGGGGAGTGGCATTGCTGGTCAGGGATAGTATCCCAGCTATAGAAAGGGAGGACACTGCAGAAGGAGTGTCCACGGAGTCAGTCTGGGTGGAAGTCAGAAATAGGAAGGGATCAATCACTGTGCTGGGAGTAGTCTATAGACCCCCAAATAGCCCTCGGGACACCAAGGAGCAGATAAGCAGGCAGATTTTAGAACGGTGCAGGAAATACAGGGTAGTAGTTATGGGTGATTTCAACTTCCCTCATATTGACTGGCACCTCCTGAGTGCAAGGGGGATAGATGGGGCTGAATTTGTCAGGTGTGTTCAAGAAGGATTCCTGACACAATATGTGGACCGGCCAACGAGAGGAGAGGCTATACTGGATCTAGTTCTGGGTAATGAACCTGGTCAGGTGACAGACCCCTTGGTTGGGGAACATATTGCTGAGAGTGACCACAACTCCCTCAGCTTCAGCATAGCTATGGAAAGGGATAAACTCAGACAAAATGGTGAAGTGCTTAACTGGGAAGGGCTAACTTTGAAGTGATGAGGCAGGAACTAGCGAGAGTAAATTGGAAACAGATGTTCAAAGGGGAAAGCACAGAAGTAATGTGGGAGAAGTTTAGAGACCACTTGAGCTGGGTTCAGGATAGGTTTGTCCCACTGAGGCAAGGAAAAAATGGTATGAAAAGGGAACCGTGGCTGACGAAACATGTGAGGCAACTCGTCAAGAGGAAAAAGGAAGCATATGTTAGATATAAGAAGCAGGAAGTAGGAGAGGCTTATGAGAAATATAGGGTAGCCAGAAAGGAGCTAAAGAAAGGACTTAGGAGAGCTCGAAGGGGGCATAAGAAGGCCTTGGCATGTAGAATTAAGGAGAATCCCAAGGAGTTCTATGCATATGGGAAGAAGAGGAGGATGACGAGAATGAAGGTGGGACCGCTAAAGGTTCAAGAGGGCAACATGTGCCTGGAGGTGGAGGAGGTTGTGGAGGTCCTAAATGAATACTTTGCTTCAGTATTCACAAATGAAAAGGATCTTGATCAGGATGAGGTTGAAGTAGAGCAGGCCTGTGTGCTGGACAATGTGGAGATTACGGAAGAAGAAGTGCTGAATCTTCTTAAAAACATTAAGATTGATAAATCCCCAGAGCCAGATATGATACACCCCAGGTTGTTGTGGGAATTGAGAGAAAAGATTGCAGGCGCATTAGCTATGATCTTTGAATCCTCTTTGGCTGCAGGGGAAGTGCCAGAGGTCTGGAGAATGGCAAATGTAGTTCCCCTGTTTAAAAAAGGTAATAGGGAGAAACCTGGAAACTATAGACCAGTGAGTCTTACGTCAGTGGGATGCAAACTACTGGAAAGGATTCTTAAGGATGGGATCTACGAGCATTTGGAGAAGTACAGTCTACCCATGGATAGTCAACATGGCTTTGTGAAGGGAAGATCGTGCCTCACGAGCCTGATTAATTTTTTTGAAGAGGTAACAAAAGAAATTGATGAGGGTAGGGCAGTGGATGTGGTCTACATGGACTGCAGCAAAGCATTTGACAAGGTCCCTTATGAGAGATTCATCCAGAAAGTCATGAGGCATGGGATAAGTGGAACCTTGGCTGTTTGGATAAAAAATTGGTTTAAAGGAAGGAAGCAGAGGGTAGTTGTGGAAGGAAAGTATTCTGCCTGGAGGTCGGTGATTAGTGGAGTGCCACAGGGATATGTCCACAGACCCCTACTATTTGTGATTTTTATAACTGACCTGGATGTAGAGGTGGAAGGATGGGTGAGTAAGTTTGTGGATGACACGAAGATTGGAGGAGTTGTGGATGGAGCTGTAGGTGGTTGAAGGTTACAAGAGGATATAGACAGGCTGCAGAGTTGGGCAGAAAAATGGTAGATGGAGTTCAATCTGGACAAGTGCGAGATGATGCATTTTGGAAGGACAAACCAAAAGACTGAGGACAGGATTAATGGTTAGTTACTTAAGAATGTGGATGAACAAAGGGACCTTGGGGTTCAAATCCATACATGCCTCAAGGTCGCTGAACAGGTTGATAGGGTGGTTAAGAAGGCCTAAGGGATGCTAGGCTTCATTAACAGGGGGATTGAGTTCAAGAGCAGAGAGGTCATGTTGCAACTCTACAAATCTCTGGTGAGGCCGCACTTGGAGTATTGTGTTCAATTCTGGTCACCTCATCATAGGAAGGATATGGAAGCTATTGAGAGGGTGCAGAGGAGATTTACCAGGATGTTCCTGGATTGGAGAACAAGTCATATGAAGCAAGGTTATCAGAGCTGGGATTTTCTCTTTGGAGTGTAGAAGAATGAGAGGGACTTGATAGAGGTCTACAAGATTATGAGAGGCATAGATAGGGTGGATAGTCAGTACCTGTTTCCCAGGGCACCAATAGCTAAACCAGAGGGCATATGTACAAAATTAAGGGAGGGAATTTTAGGGGAGACATCAGGGGTGTGTTTTATTTTATATACAGAGGGTTGTGAGTGCCTGGAATGACTTGCCAGGGATGGTGGTGGAGGCTAAAACATTAGGGGTATTTAAGAGCCTCTTCGACAGGCACATGGATGAAAGAAAAATGGAGGGTTATGGGGTAGTGTTGGTTTAGTACTTTTTTTTAAGGATTATATGGGTCAGCACAACATGGAGGGCTGAAGGGCCTGTAAAAAAAAAACATACCTTACTACAAATACAAACCTGATCTGGTTTTAGACTCAGAATCCCTTAAATTGTATTAGATTGATCTGTTGTTACAGATAGGAAAATCTATAATAACCATCTGGATATAATATTACAGGATAAATAAGCAAGAACAATTACTTAATAGATATAGCCATTCTAAACACACATAACATGCAGAAATCAATAAAGTAAAAAAAACACCAGAAATATGTTGAATTAAGAGGAAATTGAAAGACTTTGGAACACGAACAGGGTACACATTGCCCCATTAGTAACTGTTGTCACCCCAAAGGCAGTAGACAATGGCATTAAACCATCAGGGCTACACAGCAATATCTGTGTAAATCTTCAGAAATCCACAATACTAAACAACACTAGAATAGTCCAAAAGGTCCTAGCAATTTAGAAAGAGTGTGTTTGGCAATTTCCATAGCTCAGTTTTTACCAGATTAAGCTGAGAATAAAAAAAAAGTAAATAAGCAACAACGGTCAAGAGCATGAGATGAAGAGTCCTGGAGAGTGTGTGAATAGTCTGTGGGAACAGTTCAGTAATAGGGTGAGTGAAGTTGGGTGAAGCTGTCCCCACTGGTTCAAGAGCCTGATCTGATGGAGGTTGTCCAGATATTAGGGTGATGAAGGGACATAGGTTCTGGACCTGATACTAAGAGGATCGGAGGTGAAGATTGGATTGAATGAAAACCAATCGATCGAAGAAGCTGACAACCTGTTGGTAACGCTCAGCGGTACAGGTAGTGAATGGGACCACGTTTGCCGGTCCTGCTACAGAATGTGCTGAACCTGAAACAATGACTCATCAATCTCATCAATTGGCATGAGTGGTCCCAGTGAACAGCGACTGGTACTGAGATGGACTTATCTAAGGTTCCTTGTTCACACCCTAACCAATGTGGCCTTGCATGATGCCCCTGACCAGACAGCATGGAAAATAGAACACAGAACAGCATCATATATTGTCCCACACCTCCCAGATCTGTTATGTTACCCACATCGGTGCTGAGGAATCCTTTGATTCGAGGGAGGTGTCTAATATTATGTCCGCAATGAAGTATTACGGTAGGTAATGTTGCGTGGGAGGAGCAGGGGTGGGGGGAGGAGGGTGCCATAGAGAGTCATTTCCCAATACCAAATTAAGTACAGTTGCTCATCTTGTAGGCTTATCTACATATTGTGTCAAGAAACCTTCCTGAACACACCTGACAAACTCCACCCCATCTAAACCCCCGCTCTAGGGAGATGCCAATCGATATTTGGGAAATTAAAATCTCCCACCATGACAACTCTGTTATTATTACACCTTTCCAGGATCTGTTTCCCTATCTGCTCCTTGATGTCCCTGTTACTATTGGGATAACAGACACCCAGTAGAGTTATTGACCCCTTCCTGTTCCTAACCTCCACCCACAGAGACTCCGTAGACAATCCTTCCATGACGACCACCTTTTCTGCAGCCTTGACGCTTCTTATATTCCACACATTTGTCATGTACACGCAACCCTATAAAAGTATCAACAGCAACAGAACACACCTGGAATCTGGTTTTGCTGTTAACAAAACACTATTTTATTAGTAACTATGTCATATAGTAACTTACACCAGGAAAAACAGAGTTAACAGTGTTATGCATATATAGGCATAAATGTATAAATCCCCGAAACTTCTTCAACAGTAGCTTATCACAAAGGGGATCCTCTTCCACGGAACTATCACCCAGGCAAGGGTAGACACACGAGTGGATTCTACAAGGTTAGCCCATTCACACACAACGTGATAGCCACTTATCCAGTTCCACGATATACGAAATAACTCCAACAGTGATTTGCCACAGGGGTGCCTTTCTTCAGTGAACTACCACACCCAGAGAAAGGGTAAACACACACGTGGTACTCTCAAAGGTTTTCCCCTCACCAGAGAACCCACTCCTGTGGATTAACTCCGTGATAAACACACTTTCGTATCCGAATAGAAACAAACTTATCCTCACAAGCTACGTGGAGAGAGAACAAACAGTGTCACTAGGTTTCCTCTGTTTCAAACCTTCCTCTCCTCTCCTCTCTGCAACTTGTGAGAGTCAGTTATCAATATTCTGGATCGGTCTCAACTCACCCCTTTGGGCTACTGAAAGTTTAAACCAGTGACCGTCTCACTGGTGTCTTCCACTGACCGAATCCATCTTGACTCTGACTGCACGAGTCTCTGTGTGTGTGTCTGTGAGAGGATCATCTGACCTTGCTTATTCAAAACAAGCCACAAGAAATCATAAACATTAATTGTCCATCAAATAACTCCACCTCTCTCTCTGTAGGAACTCAGAAGATGGCAGTGTCCTTGCATAAATCCCAAACAAACTGTGAGCAGTGTCCGCCCCTCTCTCTCACACTGCAACAAGCTGTTTGTACTGTACAGCTTTCTCTTACCCACAGGCAGGGTTCTTAAAGGCACAGTCCACAATGAATAAAACTTAACATTCCATCACACATTGGGATACAACATCTTGAGTACCGTATTTGTTATCCTTTCTGATTCTGCATCCCTAATGTTTTGATACTTATCCTGTTGCCTGTGACTACGTCCCATCACCTCTCTGCCCTCCCTGACACCCCGACTGCACGCTATCTTTACTTTTTTACCATCCGTCCTATCCTGAGTCCCTTCACTCCAGTCCCACCCACTTTCTCAGCCACGCATTTATCTGCCAAATCACCCTGTTTCTACCCTCACTGGCACATGGCACAGGCAACGATCCAGAAATTACTACGCGGGTCGGGGGGGGATCCTGCTTCTTAGCTTTCTACCTAGCTCACTAAAATCTCTTCAAAGGACCTCATTGCCTTTCCTTCCTCTGTCATTGGTACCAATATGTACCAAGACATCCAGCTGGTCTCCCTCCCTCTCCAAAACGTTGACGTGATCTGAGATTTCCCTGACCCAGACACCTGGGAGGCAACATACCACCCAGATGTCCCGCTCACATCCACAGAATCTCCTGTCTGTTCACTCACTGAGTCCCCTATTTCGATGTACCGGTGATAAATGAAGATAATCCCTCATCTAATCCCTTGAAGATCCCCTCTCATTCTTCTGAACAGGAGGAACTGGAGTCTTCGCTCCCACACCACCAGGTTCAGGAACAGTTGTTACCCGACAACCATCAGACTCTGAGGCAGTGTGGAGAACTTCACTCTCCACAACTCTGATCTGATTCTACAACTGCAAACTCCTGCCCAAGAGTCTCCCCCCAAAACAGCGACTGTACTCTTTGCCATGGATGCTCCCTGGCCAGCCGAGTTCCTCCAGCATCTTGTGTGGTGCCCACCTTCAGGAACTCTTTTCAACTCATGTTCACAATATTATCTTTTCTATTTGCAAAATATGTTCTTTTTTAGTTGTTTTTTAGTTTATCAGAAATTCTATTGTATTTCTTTATATTACTTGTAAATGCCATCAAGTAAATGGAACTCCAGGTAGCATATGGCAATATATATGCACTCTGATTATAAATTCATTTCACAAATGTGAATTTCAGCAAGAATAGCCCCAGTCAACTCAATCCCTCTTTAAAGGACAACCCCCTCACCTCCAAACTTGACCTAGTGACCCTCCTCTGCACCACCTTCAAAGCCCGTGTCACTCCCCCCAAGATGTGTAACCCCATCTGTAACATTGGCCAGAGCTGAGCACAGGGTGAACATGCCTGGTATCTCCAGCCGACCCTCGTACTCCCGGCCCAGAAGCGGGTTTTGGATGACACAGGAGTACACACCAGGCGTGGCGTGACTCACAGCGATGACACTCTCCACTCTCAGGAGCCCAGCGTCGTCCGCTACCTCCGACTCCTTGTGTGCTGAGATGCGCTGGCCCGCGGTGTCCCGCCACATCACTTGCGGCCGCGGGAACCACTTCTCCGAGACGCAGCCCACCAGGATCCTGTTGCCCTCATAGCCCACCATCTTCATCGTGGGCGGCTGTCCCATACCTGGAGGGGAGGGGTGTCAGTGGGCAATGGCGCCAGTTCAGTTTAAAAAGAAGCTCACAAAGGAGTTTGCCCCCTGCATCCCCCGAATCACCATAATGACCTCTCTCAACCCCCAGACGTATCAACATCTCCCTCAGTACACCTGTCTCAGTAAGCCACCAGCCCCACCGTTCCACAGCATACTGTCCCACCAACTCCCATCCACCTCTGCACTCACTGATCCTTTCCAAGCACCCCACTGTCCCTCTCCACTCCCCTCTCATCTCGCCTCCCTCCCAACTCCTATCCCGTCATCCCACCCTCCCTCAGCTCCACTCCCCTTATTGTGCCCTCCTTCTGCCCCTCCCCTTGTTCTCCCTCTCCCCTCATCCCGCCCCTCCCAGTATCCTACCCTCCCTCTAACCCCTCAAACCCTCCTGTTCCCCTCTCACCTTTTTCAGGTCTTCTACATTCCTCCTGCACACTTTGAAACCCTGGTAGTCTGCAATTGTTCTTCCTCCCTGGTAGTCTCCCCTCCCCCCTCAGCTAACTTCCCGCTGCCTGCACTGTCCTGCCTCCTCTTGGTCCTCTGCAAACCGTGCCCTCCGTTAAACCCCACCCCCCCCAGCCCATTTCCCGCTGTCCAGTGACACCCTCACTCACTGGCAACTTGCAGCTGCAGAGAGCCCTCCTCGTCCAGAGCCTTGGAGACCACGAAGCACTTGTAGCGTCCCGCATCGCGCACGGTCACCTTCTTCAGCAGCAGGGAGACGTTCCCATAGGGAAAGGAGTCCTTGAACAGCTCCGTCCTCCCGGAGTACTGTGCTATCTGGGACTCAGGACTGTCCTGCCCCTTCCGGTACAGGTGCACCACCTTGGACCAGTCCTCCCGGAACCAGCGCACCTCCATCTCCACAGGGACCTCGGCCGGAACCAGCTGGCAACCCAACACAGCATCCTGGCCGACCTCAGCCACGACAGGCTTGCTCGGAGTGACCACGATAAACTCCCCTGGGGACGTGCAGGTAAAACACAGTCAGAGTGTCGACAGTAAGCCTCTCAGACACTTTATAGAGATAGAATTATCGTCACTGACTTAAACTGCATGTAATTTATTGTATTCTGGCAGCAGAGGCGGTAAATTAATTAGTGTCGTTGGTGCTGCCCTCTAGTGTTTCAAAACACAAAAATACAACTGCAGATGCTGTGGATCAAAGAATACGTACACAACGCTGGTAGAACTCAGCAGGTCAGGCAGCATCCGTGAGAAAAGAGTAGCCAATGTTTCGGGCCGAGACCCTTCATCAGGAATGTGGGTGAAGAGAGGGCCGAAGCCCAGTAATAGAGATAGGGGAGGGGGAAGGGCTAGAGGCACCAGGTGGAAAACCAATTCGAGGAAAGATAAAGGTGGGGGGGGGATAAGCAAGAAAGAACTGTAGAGATAGAGGAACAGAAAGTTGAAAGGGGAGAGAGGCAGAGAGGGACCTGGGATAGGGGGAGGGGGGGGAATTACTGGAAATTGGAGAATTCAATGTTCATACCACCAGGCTGGAGGCTACCCAGTCGGTAGATGAGGTGTTGCTCCTCCAACCTGAGTTTGGCCTCATCATGGCAGTAGAGGAGGCCATGTATGGACATATCTAGATGGGAATGAGAGGTAGAGTTGAAGTGGGTGGCAACCGGGAGGTCCTGTCTATTGTGACGGACGGAGCGGAGGTGCTCGACGAAGCGGTCCCCCAATCTGTGTCGGGTCTCGCCGATGTAGAGGAGGCCGCACCGGGAGCACCGGATACAATAGACGACTCCAGCAGACTCGCAGGTGAAGTGTTGCCTCACCTGGAAGGACTGTCTGGGGCCCGGAATGGTGGTAAGGGGGGAGGTGTGGGGACAGGTGTAGCATTTGCGCTTACAGGGATAAGTGCCGGGTGGGAGTTCTGTGGGGAGGGACGTGTGGACCAGATAGTCGCGGAGGGAACGATCCCTGTGAAAAGCTGAGAGGGGTAGGGAGGGAAAGATGTGCTGGGTGGTGGGGTCCTGTTGAAGGTGGCGGAAGTTGCGGAGGATAACGTGTTGGATCCGGAGGCTGGTGGGGTGGTAGGTGAGGACAAGGGGAACCCTGTCCCTGTTGTGGTGACGGGAGGATGGGGTGAGGACCGAAGTGTGGGAAGTGGAGGAGATGCGGGTGAGGGCCAGAAGGGAAACCACGAAACCCACAAACCCACTGACTCCCATAACTACATTGACTATACCTCTTCCCACCCTGCCCAATGCAAAAATGCTATTCCCTATTCCGGTTCCAGGACTTCTCAAATGTTCTCTTTCTTTCAGGATTGTGGTTTCCTTTCTGCCGTCATCAAAGATGCCCTCACCCGCATCTCCTCCACTTCAGCCCTTAACCCATCCTCCCGTCACCACAACAGGGACAGGGTTCCCACATGTTGAGAAACGTTCAGGAACATTTCCTTAATCAGTACAGTCCCAATGAGGGAGAGTGTGACACTGAATCTGCTATTAGGGAAAGAGTCAGGCAGGTGACAGAAGTTTGTGTTGGGAACACTTGGTACTTGGCGACTGAGCAATCAATGAAAGGAGTGCGTACAATGAGTTACCCTTCAATCAGGACCACAGTTCAGATTTCAAAGGCAATGCAATGCGACAGTTTCTCTGATTTGGGCAGTGACGAGTCAACAAGAGAGATTGATTAGAAAAAGTGATAAATATAATGTGAATACACGCAGAGCGGCGTTCTTTTGAGTGTGCCAGTTTCAGAGTGGCTTTGGCGAGATCAGGCTTAGGTGAGGTAACTTATCCTATGCTTCCCTCTTTCTGTTCTTATTTGTTCATACCTGTGTTAGGGCACAGCAGTGCAGTGAGCTTGGCTGTAGGGCCCGTGTGTGGGATATCTCTGAGACCTCCAATCCCTCAGATTATCGCATCTGCACTACTACTGATAGAACCTGTAAAGGAACCGGAGCTGCAGCTCGATGACTTCCAACTCATTTAGAAGACTGTGGAGGTGACAGAAAGAAGCTTCAGAAGGTAGTTACCCCTAGATTACAGGAGACAGGTAACTGGGTGACAGTCAGGAGGAGCAGAAATGCACAGCCACTGCAGAGTACACCTGTGGCCATTCCCCTCAATAAGGATACAGCTTTAGATATTGTTGCAGGGTACGACCTACCAGGGGGAGGGGGGAGGAGTCATAGTGACATGGTCTCTGGCACTGAGTCTGGTACTGTGGCTCAGGTGAAGAGGACTGCAGTGTTGATAGGAGATTGCATAGTCAGACGAACAGAGACGAGCTTCTGTGGGTGCGATGGTATGTTGCCTATCTGCTGCCAGGATCAGGGATGTCTCAGATCAGGTCCATGATATTCTCAAAGGCGAGGGTGAGCAGGGAATCACGGGTTTGCGTCTCTGGTGGACTGCGTCCTCTCCAGGGCGCAAGTCTGGGTGGGAAGATTTGGAGAACCGATTGTTGCCCATGCAGCGGGTTCCCCCTCTCCATGTCACTGAAGGAGTTCAAGGGAAGGGCAAGTACCGATACAGCTCGGCACCAGTGTCATCACAGGGATTGTCAGAGTGAAGTTGTAAACAACATCAAACTGCCTTAGGAACCCCAGCTCTGGATCTCTTCCTCTGTGTTTACTCCCGAAGCCTTTCCCATGGGTGGGTATGGCTGCATGGCAGCGGAGGTTTAAAATCAGAGTTTTCCTTCTCCTGGACAGGCTGCTGTCCAAGACTGATGGGCCCAATCTGCCCGAAAAGCCAAAGGAAGGGCACAGAATAGAGCAAAAATTAGTGGGAGGTTAGAGGATTGAAAAGCTTTTAAAAACCAACAGACAGCAATTTAAAAAAGTCATTAAGGAAAAGATGGAATACGAAAGTAAGCTAGCCAATTACATTAAAGAGGATACCAAATGTTTCTTCAGATACATAAAATGTAAAAGAGAAGCAAGAGTGGATATCTGACCGCTAGAAAATAAGCCTGAAGAGGTAGTAATGGGGGACAAGGAAATGGCAGATGAACTGAAGAAGCATTTTGCATCAGTCTTCACTGTGGAAGACACTAGCAGTATGATCAAAGTTCCAGGTGTCAGGGCAGCATGAAGTGTGGGAAGCGTGGGAGGCATGGGAGAAGACTCTTGGGAAAGTAAAAGTATGAAGTTAGATGGGTCACCTGGGCCAGATGGTGCACACCCCATGATTCTGAAAGAGTGGCTGAAGAGATTGTGGAGGCATTAGTAATGATCTTTCAAGAACCACTAGATTCTGGAATGGTTCCAGAAGACTGGAAAATTGCAAAATGTCATTCCACTCATCCAGAAGGGAGGGAGGCAGAAGGAAGGAAATTAAAGTCCAGTTAGTCTTACCTTAACATTTGGGAAGATGTTGGATCTGATTGTTAAAGATGAGGTCTCAAGGTACTTGGAGGCACATGATAAAATAGGCTGTAGTCAGCATGGTTTCCTCAAGGGAAAAACTTGCCTGACAAACTTGTTGGAATTATTTGAAGAAGAAAGCAGGATAGACAAAGGAGAATTGGTTGATTTTGTGTACCTGGATTTTCAGAAGACACCTGACAAGGTACCACACATGAGGCTGCTTCACAAGCTCCAAGCCTGTGGCATTACAGGAGAGATTCCAGCATGGATAGAGCAGTAGCTGACTGGCAGGAGGCAAAGAGTGAGAATAAAGGGGGCTTTACTGACTGGCTGCTGGTGATAATGGTGTTCCACAGGGTCTATGTTGTGATCGATTCTTTTTACATGATTTGCCTGTGATTTGGATGATGGAATTGATGGCCTTCTGGCAAAGTTTATAGATGATATGAAGACAGGTCATTTTGAGGAAATAAGGGTGTCTTCAGGTAGACTTAGACAGATTAGGAGAATGGGCAAAGAAATGGCAGATGAAATACCATGTTGGAAAGTGTATGGTCATGCACTTTGGTGAACTATTTTCTAAACGGAGAGAAAATACAAAAATCTCAACTTCAAAGGGACTTGGGAGTCCTGTGTATGATTCCCTAAGGATTAAGTGGGTGGTGAGGATTGCAATTGTGACATTAGCATTCATTTCAAAATGACTAGAACATAAAAGAAAGGATGTAATGTTGAGACTTCATAAAGCACTGGTGAGAGCATTGTGAACAGTTTTCGGTCCCTTCTCTGAGAAGGGATGTGCTGAAACTGGAGAGGGTTCAAAGGAGATTCATGAAAATGATTCCAAGATTGATTGGCTTGTCATATGAAGAGTGTTTGATGGCTCTGGGCCTGTATTCACTAGATCTGAAGAATGAAGGGTGATATAATTGAAACCTATCAAATGTTGAAAGGCCTTTATAGAGTGAGTGTCGAAAGGAAGTTTCCCACGATGGGGGAGTCTAAGGCCAGAGGGCAACAGCCTCAAAATAGAGGGGCGTCCTTTTTAGAATGGCGATGAGAAGGAATTTCTTCAGCCAAAAAGTACCGAATCTGCGGAATTCATTGTCACAGGACTCTGTGAAGGCCAAGTCTATGTATATTTAAGACATAAATATAAAAATTGACTGATTCTTGATTGGTCAGGGCTTGAAGGGATATGGAGAGAAAGCAGGAGACTGAAGCTGAGGAAGAATCAGCCATGATGGAGCAGATTCAAGGGCCCAAATAGCCTAATTCTGTTTCTATATCTTAAGGTGTTATATAGTGTCTTCCAAAGTGAAGACTAATGCAAAATACATATTCAATTCCTCTGCCATTTCCTTGCCCCCATTACTACCTCTCCAGCGGTCCGATATCCACACTGAACTCTTTTGCACTTTATGTATCTGAAGACACTTCGGGTCTCCTTTTTAATATTATTGGCCTGCCTTCTATCCTATTCCATCTTTACCTCAATGACTTTTTTAGTTGCTCTCTGTTGGTTTTTAAAAGCTTCCCATGAATTTTACTCTACTGTATGCAGTCTCTTTGGCTTTTATGTTGGCTTTGACTTCTCTTCTTACCCACAGTTGTGTCATCATTCCTTTTGAATACTTCTTGCTCTTTGGGATGTATATATCCTGTGCCTTCCGAATTGCTTCCAGAAATTCCAGCCATTGCTGCTCTGCCATCATTCCCGCCAGTGTTCTCTTTCCAATCAATTGTGGCCAACTCCTCTCTCATACCTCTGTAATTCCCTTTACTCCACTGTAATACTGATACATCTCAAATTTCAGGGTGAATTCGATCATATTATGATCACTTTCCCCTCAGGGTTCTTCTACCTTAAGCTCCCTAATCAATTCTGGTTCATTGCACAACACCCAATCCAGAATAGCTGATCCCCTAGTGGGCTCAACCACCAGCTGCTCTAAAAATCCATCTCATAGGCATCCTAGAAAATTCTTCCCCCCACCCCACCCCGGGATCCAGAACCAACCTGATTTTCTCAATGTACTTGAATATTTAATTCGCCCAACACTATTGCCCTTTTGGCATTTATGTTCCACCTCCTATTGCAATCTGTAGGCCACATCCTTACTACTGTTTCAGGGTCTTTGTACCCTTTCAGTCCCTTAGCTCTATCCACAATGATTCAACACCTTGGGTTCTATGTCACCTCTTACTAATGATTTGATTTCATTTTTTACCAACAGAGCAACACCACCCACTCTGCCTTCCTACCTGTCCTTTCAATACAATGTGTATCCTTGGACAATAAGCTCCCAGCTATAATCTTCTTTCAGCCATGATTCAGTGATGCCAACATCATGCATGCCAATCTGTAACTGTGCTGCAAGTTCATCTGCTTTATTCCGTATACTGCACACATTCAAATATAACACATTCAGTCCTGTATTAACGCTTTCCGGTTTACCGTACCATGCTCAACCTTTTGATTCCAAACTTTGAGGTCTTACCAGCATCTGCCTCCACATCTTCAGTCCTGTGTTCAACCTTTACATTGCAATTCATCCTATGGACTGCAAGTTTACCCTATCACCAGCCACTTGTTGCTCAACCCTTCAGTCCATCGCTGTCTGCTGGCCCATGTATTACTTCCACTCGCCTATTTACACTCATTCTCTCGAAATTGCGACATTACACATTCACCGGCGGATCTCAGTATTGCTTCCACCATCACCCTCCCCACCCCTGGCTGGACTGGATCCGACAGGACGCCCAATCGCGGAACCCGGCCCATGTAGGAAATTGCTGATGCCCTCGGCTCACCTGCTCCACGGTCAGTGAGTCACGGAGGCAGAGGGAAGCTTTCGAGCCGGCCCCGGGTGTTCTGGGTTCCGTTCACCGGGGGTAATGCATTGTACGCAGTAACAAGATGGTGTCGGGGGGTGCAGTGGGCAACTCCGACTGCAGATCACGGAAAGACTGACATACCGGGCAGGTGTGGACCCATGACATTTCCAGCAACCTCTCCCCACCCATCCCGGGACAGTGATCGACTCTCCGGCGGGGAGACGGGTCACTAGCCCAGGCCGCGCTCCGTCCCACGTTTCCCAAATCCCGCTGAAACATTTCCCTGCCGACACCCGAAGGTTCAGGACACTTACCCGAGATGCTAAAGGGTCAGCACTAGCCACTGCCCCCCACCACAGCTCCGGGGGTCCACTTTGGAACAAGATCGGGAACGAGCACGACGGAGCGTCCGAGCCCTCTCTGTCACTCACGCCCAACGCCACTGCACTAAACTCCGCCCCTAGGCTCTCTCCGTTTGTCCTCGATGCCGCTGGCGTTTCGGCCGGCAGTGAGGCTCTAGCCTCCATCTCCGGCGGTGTTCAGGGTTTCCCTCATCGTGTCAGGGTGGAGGCTCGGGGAGGGAGGGGGAGAGAGGAGAGGTCTGGTACAGGGTTGTTAGTCCTGAGCTGAACTCCCGAAACTGGATAACCGGTAGTCTGGCCTGTGGACGACCCTAATGCACGCAAGTGAATGAGAAAGTCGAGGTGGTGCTGGGTTAATGGGCGGAGGTTGGTCAGCCCTACCGCTTGAGCAAGACAATTGTCCTTGAGTCTATAAAGTCAGCTGGCAGCCTCCTTTGCACCGGGAAATCAGTGCCACTCTGTCCAGTCTCTCAACAGAACTCAAACCCTCTTGTCCAGGCAACATCTTTGTGAATCCCTTCTGGATTAATTCACGTTTGACCTACTGTGTGGTAAACAGCCTGAGAGATGGTCACATGCGAGAGGAACTAAACAGTTAGAAGGACGTAAGCAAATGGTCCAAATGTCCACAATGGTATCTAGCTGATTCCTCTCAGGAGAGAATCTGGAACAGGGAGAAGTTGTTTAAAAGTGACAGAATGTCCATTTTACAGAGCCAAGCTTCACATTCCGTCATGAACAGGGGGACAGTATGATTGTGAAGGCCAAGTCATTGACTACATTTAAAGTGAAAAATGATAGATTCCTTTCTTCCTTCTTTAAAACCTCCAAAGAGGAGGAGAAATGGCGGCCTCTCTGATGATGGATATCTGTAAGTAGGGATCCGTGCACAATCCTGATTTGATGGAGACAGACGTGAGAGCATGGAGGAACATCTGGAGAAACTTCTGAAATGCCCACTTCGCTGCCGCTGCTACTGTGCGGTCCGGAATCTCTGGAGGAGAAGGCCTCCGAGACCTCGGCTTTGCTTGTTTCGGCGGCCGGGACGAGATCGAAGACGCTCGGGAGGCTGTATCGGAGGGGCTGGTCGGAGGCTCGAAGTTTTCGGACGGACTCAGAGTCTTCTGTGGTCGGGTGCTTCCAAGGCATCAGTTTGGCGGCGCCTGGAAGTTTATGGCAGGGAGAGTTTCTCCCTTTTTGCTGCCTGATATCGGGACTATTGGAGTCGATCGGGACTTGAGACTTTTTTTTTTACAGTGCCCATGGTCTGCTTTTATCAAATTACGGTATTGCTTTGCACTGCTGTAACTATATGTTATAATTATGTGGTTTTGTCAGTGTGAGTCTTTGGTTTGTCCTGTTCTTTTTGTGATATCACTCTGGAAGAACATTGTATCACTTCTTAATGCATGCATGCATTTCTAAATGACAATAAATGAGGACTAAGTGTCCTCATAATCTAATCTAATCTAAAAAAAATCCTGTCCACTGCACTGTCTTCATCACCGGACAATCCTGAATTCGCCCCTTTCTGAGAAACCTATCAGCCACCTTCCTCCATGCAGCTCCCCTCATTCAATATCATCTCCCATTCGCTGCGTTTGTCTTCATTACGTCCTGACATCTCTACCCCACAAGCCTTGACTGGATCCCTCGATCATCTTCCGTCCTACTCACACCTCACACGTGCCTCAAATTCACTAACCAGTCAGCAGGAGACATTAAACCTGTTTGGGGACAGACACAGGGCTGTAAACGAGGGGGGAAGTTATTTTTTTGGACATACGAGTTTGAATAATCCTGTGTTCGGAATTGATATGCATGAAAACAGGCATTTGTAGGGAGTTCCTTTGTCAAGGTATTTTAACCAAATTGTGGATTGACACAGGACAGTGGGATTAGTGTGGGGACTGACACATGGCTGTGGGGAGAGAGTGGGACAGTGGGATTAGTGTGGGGACTGACATAGGACTGTGGGGAGAGAGTGGGACAGTGGGATTAGTGTAGGGACTGACACAGGACTGTGGGGAGAGAGTGGGACAGTGGGAATAGTGTGGGGACTGACGTGTTTGGAAACTGCTCATCTCAGTACAGGACATCTCTGCAAGAACTCCTTGGGTCAGTGTCCTATTCCCAAATATTCTCATCTGCTTAATCAATGACCTTCTGTCCATGGTAAGGTCAGAGGTCGGGATGGTCACTGATGACGACACAATGTTCAGCACTACCTGCCACCCCTCAGGTAATGAAACAGCCCACAACACAAATTCACACTGCATTGTACCAGGTAGAGATTCCTGAGGAGTGAATCTCTGGGATTCACAAGAGAAATGTAAAAGTTTGTAATATAGTCAGAAGATGTGCCATACAAACTTGGAAATTACAGGAAAATTTGCCCTCTACAGATGCTGCCTGACATGCCTGACATTCCCTGGCACTTCACCGGTTACCACCACGACATGTCTCGTCTCCCCAAGATTCACCTTGACTTCCCTCTTCCAGTCAGCACCACCACCACTTGTCCCATTTCACCTGTCTTGGTGGACTTTAGTACTCGGGGAGCTCAGGACCCGCCACCCGCGGCTGCTGCTGAATCTGCAGTGTTCCTGTTCCATTGATGGATGCGGTGAATGAGTTAAAATTAATGGATCGATATTTCTCACATCGTGTTTATTTCACTCTCTGTACAGTTATATTTACACTGACTTACTCCTGACTCTGGTCCCAGGACCCAACCCATTTACAGACCCGGAGTGGAACCGGAGCAGATTCCCAGCCACTCGTTTGTATCCCAGGTCCTGAAAAATGGATAAAGTTTCTCCATGAATGTATTCCCAGTGAAGGTGTGGAGATGGGACTTGGTCTTCGTGTTGTAAAATGAAACTGTCCCGCCACCTCCACTTCCCAGAAATGTCTCCCCATGTGAATCTCTCCAAACCCAGCACACAACCCCAGACTCGGAACCGCTTCCCAGTGTCAGGGAGATCCCTCCGGGTCTCGGTCAATCTCACACTCTTCCGATCATCAGTCACTTCGAGCTCCAGATTCGCTGTTTCCACATTCAGGGTGATAGAGTCTGGGAGAGAAGCAGAGAATTAGAGAGCCAACAGGGAAAGGTGGAATGGTTTGTGGGGGGGGGGGGGGGGAGATTCGGACAGTGTAGACCCGAGACCAGGGAAGAGGCTGCTGAGCTGCTAAGCATTGGTTACAGTCTGTTAGCCAACAGGAGTTCCTGAGGTTTTACCCAACTACAGCAGGTGGACAACCAGTATCTTCCCAAGGTAGTTTCTCCAGGAAAGAGAGTGGAGCTTTCTTGATTAATGCACAGAAAATGCTGGAGGAACTCAGCAGATCAAGCAGCATGTGTGGAAGGAGATGGATAGTCGATGTTTCTGATCAAGGGCTTTCTTCATGTGGAAAGAAAGAGGGTAGATAACCAGTAACAACAGGTGTGCACAAGGGGTGGACAACAATTGCTTCCAGACGGGGAGGGGTGAGTGAATACTGGAATGATTTAATGAGGAGGACAGAGAGGCTCTTTAGCCCAACTCGTTTGTGCCGACTAACTTGTTTTAATGAGCTAGTCACATTTGCCCATTATTCCTTTACACCTTTCTTATCCAGGTACCTGCCAAAATGTTGATTGGAAATTCCTTAATCGGAGGAACAAAGATATCGTTCTGTGAGTGTGATAGAGATACCTGGATTGTATGTTTTACCAACTATAGTGGATGGACAACCATTCCTGGTGCCAGGATCAGGGATGATTCAGATCATGTCCATGGTAGTCTCAAGGGTGAGAATGGCACCAATGTCGTAGGTAGACAAGGTGAGAAGTCCTGAAGAGAGATTTTAGGGAGCTAGGTAGAAAGCTGAAGAACAGGGCCACCATCATAGTAATCTCTGGATTGCTGCTTGTACCACGTATCAGTGAGGGCAAGAACAGAAGAACTTGACAGATTAATGTGTGGCTGAGGAACTGGTGCAGTGGGGAGGGGTTCATATTTATGGATAATTTGGTTCTCTTCTGGGGAAGATATGGCCTGTACTCAAGGAATGGGTTACACCTGAACTGGAGGCGGTTCAGTATCCTGCGCACAGGTTCACTAGAGGTGCTTGGGTGTGTTTAAACTAATTTGGCAGGGGAATGGAAACTGGAGTGATAGTGCTGAGGATGTGGTAGTTGGTTTACAAACAGAGGCAACGTGCAGTGAGACTCCGAGCAAGGAGAGGCTGATGATAGGGTAAAGCTGCAGTCAACAGGATGAGTTGCAATGTAGAAGGCAGACAAAATTGAAAAAGGTGAATACAGGATGAAAGGTCTTATATTTGAATGCACACAGTATTCAGAATAAGGGTGATGAACTTGTGGCACAGTTACAGATACACAAGATACAGATACAGTGATGCCTACAACATCACTGTATCATGGTGGAAAGAAGATTATAGCTGGGAACTGAATGTCCAAGGGTACACATTGTATCAAAAGGACAGGCAGGAAGGCAGATTGGCTGGCTTGGCCATGATGGTAAAAAATTAAATTAAATCATTAGAAAGATATTACATAGGGACAGAAGGTGTTGAATCATTGTGGATAGAGCTAAGGAAATGCAAGGGTAGAAAGACCTTGGTGGGAGCTATATACAGACAGCAAATGAGAGTAAGGATATCATCTACAAGTTACAACAAGAGATAGAACATACATGCCAAAATGGAAATATTACAATAGTCATGGGAGGTTTCAATATAGCTGGTTTAGGAAAATCAGATTGGTCCTGGATCCCAAGAGAGAACACAGGTAGAAATAACACAGAGCAGCATTGGCTGGGATTTCTGGAAGCAACTCAGAAGGCAGTGGGTACTTCTCCCAAAGAGGAAGAAGTATTCTAAAGGCAAGATGACATGACCATGTCTAACAAAAGAAGTCAAAGCCAACATAAAAGCCAAAGTGGGAACAAAGAGTGGAGCAAAAATTAGTGGGAAGTTGGAGGATTGGAAAACTTTTAAATACCAACAGAAGGCAACTAAAAGGTAATTAAGAAGGAAAAGATGGAATAAGAAAGTAATCTAGCTAACAATATTAAAGAGGATATCAAAAATTAATTCAGATACATAAAGTGCAAAGGTGAGGCAAGTGTGGTTATCGGACAGCTGGAAAATGATGCAAGAGAGGTAGTACAGACAGACAAACTTTATTGATCCTGAGGGAAATTGGGTTTCATTACAGCCACACCACCAAGAATAGTGAAGAAATATTGCAATATAAAACCATAAATAATTAAATAATAATAAGTTAATCATGCCAATTGGAAAAATTAAGTCCAGGACCAGCCTATTGGTTCAGGGTGTCTGACACTCCGAGGGAGGAGGTGTAAAGTTTGATGGCCACAGATAGGAATTACTTCCTATGATGTTCAGAGTTACATCTAGGTGGAATGAGTCTGGCTGAATGTACTCCTGTGCCTAGCCAGTACATTATGGAGTGGATGGGAATCGTTGTCCAAGATGGCATGCAATTTTGACAACATCCTCTTTTCAGACACCACCATCAGAGAGTCCCTCAAAAGTATCCAAAACAGTATACTTATTGTTGATGGGAACAGCCACAGGGGTGCTCTGCTCATTCTGTCTATTCCTTCTCCCTCTCCTGACAGTCACCCAGCTACCTGTCTCCCGACTCTTGGGGATGACTATCTCCCTAAAACTCCTGTCTATCTCTGCCTCTGCCTCCTGAATGATCTGAAGTTCATCCAGCTCCAGCTCCCTAACTCGGGTTGTCCGGAGCTGCAGCTGGATGCACCTTTCACGGTGTAGTCATCAAGGACAGCTGTGCTCCCCCTGACTTCCCACATCCGGCAAACTGCCCTAACTGCTGCCTCCATTACCTACACCTAAGCTAATTAGATCAATTAAAGGAGCTTACCCGGCCTTACCTCACTGGGAGAAAGCTCATCCTCAGCCTCTGCTCGCAGAAGCCTCTCGAGCAAAAGCCTTCCTACTCTGTCGCCCACTACTCTGTCGCCCACTCCGTTAATCTGCTCGCTTTTTAAACTCTCCTGCTGATCTACACCTCTAGAAATGACCGCCAACATGCATTCAACCGGGAACTGCGACGCTCTGCTATTCTACATGAACTGGGACAAAACTACTCAACAATATACAAAATTCTGCTCAGGAAGCCTCACCCGAAATCTGGCAATGTTTTCTTTCTGTTGCTGCTCAATTTTCTCGAAGTCTGATTTCTTCTTTGTGAGAGAATCTAAGAACCATTTAACTCGATCCTGGGAATTAAGCAGTGAAAGAATTAGACAAAAAGATGTCGCAACATAAACAGACTATCAAAAGTGGGCTATTTTCACCTTGTAAATTTCGAAGCCCTCTTTAATCGTCAGGAAGCGGTGCTCTCTGTGTTCCTGGGAAGCTGCACAAGTCACACAGAACAGTTTCTCGTCGGTTTCACAAAACAGCTTCAGTTCTTCCCCATGTTCCTCGAAGTTTACTTCCCTCTTCCTTCCGATTCAGGTTTAGTTTTCGAGCTTTTTCAGCCAGTCTTGCTAGGACCGGACTTGGCCTGAGTTTACCGTCTGCAAACACGTCTCTACATTCCGGGCAGGAGTTTCTTTTCGCACTTTCCCAACACTGCGTGATGCAGGAGCCGCAGAAATTGTGACCACACTCCAGTGACGCTGGATCGGTGAAGAAATCCAGGCAGATGGGACAAATTGCCTCCTCGCTCCAACTCTCCACCTGGCCTCTCGAAGTCATGTTAACTCCCGGTACTTCCTGATTCCACAATCGGGGAGCCGCTGAACCCCCGCAGTACCGCGACTGCAGATGCGCTGCAGCATCAGGGAATGAACGTTGTGTTACTGCTTTTGTTCAGTGGGAAGGTGGCCTGCATTTTTCCGACTGATCTCGTGACGGAGGGGTGACAATGTAACCCCCCGGGTCACCTCAGGCTCGCTCAGCTCGTTCTCGTCTAGGGGGAGCAGCCTTCGGCCCCGCCAAACTGGGTAACCAGCTGGTGTGGATGCTGTGTGATGTCCCCGCCTCGCCCAAAAACAGACAGTACACCATAAGCGATTAAATGAGTACAATTTATAAAGGTTACTATAACTAAGTGATTAATAACGCCGATCTGCCCAAAAGCCCGTCAACAAAAGCTTACAGACTGAGAAGAAAGAACATTAATCCCCATTTGTTTTACAAAGGAATACAATTCTCGTTATCAGTAAATTTTAACCCAAACAAGCTTCCAGCACTCTCTCGCAACAATGTAACCCCCTGGGTCACCTCAGGCTCGCTCAGCTCGTTCTTGTCTAGGGGGAGCAGCCTTCGGCCCCGCCAAACTGGGTAATCAGCTGGTGTGGATGCTGTGTGATGTCCCCGCCTCGCCCAAAAACAGACAGTACACCATAAGCGATTAAATGATTATAAAGGTTACTATAACTAAGTGATTAATAATGATACAGTATATATGAAGAGAAAAAATAAAGAAAAGGCGACAAACTTATCAAAGTCCAAACCGTTGGAGCTCAATTACTGAAGTCTTCTGGCCACCATTCGCTCCCCTCCGAACTCCTCGACTCGCAGCTCAGGACCCTCCGAGTGGTCAATCAAGCACATCTAGCTTCATCCCACCCTCCTCAGAGTACCTCCTGGCCTCGGACCCCCGCTTGGGGTCTATGAATCCAGGTAGGTCTCGGCAGTTTGCAGCAGGACAGAAAGGAACAACTTTAAAATGGGACCCAGTCCGGTTTTAAACGGCAGTTAAATATATATTAAGAACAACTGTTAAACATTTATTTACCGAAACTGAGAAAATATGCACCACGGACTAAACAAGTTTAGTGAGGTCCACATTTCCAAAGCCATAGATAGAGAGTGAAGCATGCCATCTAGTCTGTCCTGAACTATTCTTTCTAGCCCATTGATCTGCACCGGGACCAGAGCCTAATATAAACTTCTTCGAAATGCTGAAATCGAGCCTGGCCTGGTGGACAGCCTGGCCGGAGGGGCATCTGAGCTGGGGAGAAGTCCGCTTGAAGAAGTTACTGAGACGGTGTGTTGATCGGTCCTGTAGTTCCGGATAGTGCAAAGAACACAGGGACAGAAAGTGAAAGCCTGCGTTTATCACTCTTCGGGCACCATTTTAGTTGGTCACAGTGAACTCCGTGAGTCCTTGGACATGGAAGATCATCTGTCTTGTGCTGTGTGTCATGATCTGTTTCAAGATCCTGTCTTAATCGACTGTGATCACAGCTTCTGCCGATCCTGTATTACTCAGTACTGGAAGAGCCCCGGCACAGCGTCCTGTCCCTTATGTAGAAGAACGACTTCCTCCAAAACCCTGAGGCCAAACCGCACCCTCGCCGGCATCGTTGAGTTGTTCGCAAACCGGGAGACAACTCAGCAGGAATGCAGCCGCCACAAGGAGAAGCTGACGCTATTTTGCCAGACCGACAAGCAGCCCCTCTGTGTGCTCTGTCAGCATTCAAAGAATCATTGCGGCCACGAGCTGTTGCTGCTGGAAGAGGCCGTGCAGGAGTTCAAGGTGAGCAGACGGAAAATCACAACATCCAAACGTGTCGGTTTTATCTCCGGAGTCCGAACTTTAGATAATGTGTTTCTGTTTGAAGGCGTTGTTCTGTACAACGTTGTTCGGAACGCAGAAAGGTGAATAGGGTCCAAAACACACAAAGTGCTGCTGGAACTCAGCAACTCAAGGGGAATAAAGAGTTGGCTGAGAGCTTTAGTCAGGACTAGAAAGGCAGGTGCAGAAGCCAGAATGGGACCGAAACATCGATTGTATTTCTCTCTGTAGATGGCGAGGGACTTGCTGAATTCCTCCATTTTTTTATTGTGTGTGTGTCCGAGTTAGAACTAATTCGTGTTCAAACCGCAGGAGGTCCCTGAACATTGATGTTTCCCAATCAACCCCTTGTAATTCTTTTTGCAATATGCCCAACATTAAAAGGATACAGCCCTTCCTATCTGGGGTGAACCCAGCGATCCCAGAAGGCTTCCAGTGAGCAAACACACATCCTAAGATATAGGAGCAGTATTGGGCAATCTGACCCATCGAGTCTGCTCCACCGCTTCCTCATGACTGATACAATTTTCCCCTCAGACCCAGTCTCCTGCCTTCTCCCATATCCCTTCATTCCCTGGCCAATCAAGAATCTATCTGCCTTTGCCTCAAATACACTTAAAGAAGGCCTCCATAGCTGTCTGTGGTAACGAATTCCGTAGATTCACCACTCTCTGGCTAAAGAAATTCCCGATCATCTCTGTTCTAAAAGGACATCCCTCTATTCTGAGGCTGTGTCCTCTGGTCTTGGACTCTCCCAACATAGGAAGCATCCTCTCCTCATCCATGTACTCTCTCTTCCCATCAGCCCTGGGGCAGAGATGTCCTCAGATGTGGAACAGGCGGTCATCTCAGACAGACCCTGTGGTCCACTGCCTCTATCTGCCACCGTGGCAAATGAACCTTATTATCTGGGTTCCCTGAGTTGTATATTCTCAACTTGATCATGTGTGTTTCCTTCGGGTGCTCTGCTTTCCTCCCTTGGTAGGTTAATTGCCCATTGTAAATTGCCCCATGTTTAGGTTAGTGTTAACCAGCGGTTGCTGGGTGATGGGTCCCAAAGGGCCAGAAGGGCCTATTTCACTCTGTATGTCAATAATTTTTTAAAAAAAATCTGTAATCTCCCTGTTCTAATGAGGAGGTACTGGGGAAATGTTCAGAGACCTTACTACAGAATCTGACACTAGTTACACTGGTGAACAGTGACATAACAGTGGGGTGATGCTTCAAGTTGAACGGCTAGATGATCTTCCAAAACCAGAATTTTAGTCACACGAAGTACTCTGACGGAAAGTGGAACAATGATGGAAAGGATTCCACTGTGTCTGTGTTGTATGGTAGTTGTTGCACCGTGGCCAGAAACATTCAAAGAACTTAGATACGCTCATCTTCTGCTTTCCCACTGGTGCCAGTAAGGAATTTATCCTGCCATTCAGACCTGCCAAAGGGTTTTGCCCAAAACATCCACTCTACTCTTTGCCTAGATTCTGCCCGGCCTCCTGAGTTCCTCCCATATTTTGTGTGTGTTGCTCAGATTTCCAGCATTTGCAGATTTTCTCGTTTGTGACTAAACTTTCCAGTCATTTGCCTCAACACCTGTTCAACCAGTTCAGCAAGTTGGCTCTATGTGACCCTTCCTTGGAAAGTCATCCACATTTTAATTGTCTGCAATCTTACTGCTGTAATTTTCCTGTTATGTAGTGTGATCATGTTGATTCTTAATCTTCCTGAGCAACACAATCCATTGTGTTTTCATCTCCCTGATGAGACCATTACAGTCTTGCATTTTGAGCTATACATTCCACAAGAATGATTCCCTCAGTTGCTGGAATTCTGGACTCTCCTTGAACAAGTCTGCGAATCCTAACATGCCAAACTTAAAATAATGAAGATTCCTGATGAAGGTTCTTGGCCCAAAACATCAACTGTTTACACTTTTGTGTAGATGTTGCCTGACCTGCTGAGTTCCTCCAGGTGTGTGTGTGTGGCTTTGGATTTCAAGCATCATTAGATTTCACAATCTTATCATGATTGTGGTTCAAATAATTTCCCCAACAATCATAACTGATGAGTCACTCATTCAATACATGACATACATACAGTAACACCCTGTGGATAACCCATCCTCATATCGTTAATGCTATACTGTTCTGCAGAGTGGCGTTTGTATTCAGGTGCCAACAAATTCACACTGACCTGCAAAATCCATTTCAGAATGATCTGAAACGCTTGCTTCAGTGTGTTGCATCCTGGAATGACCATACATTGTCTAGTCTGTACTAAACTTAAACTATTTAACGATTCAAATAATATATAGATTCCCTCGATAATTGCAAAATCTGATTCTGCTATTGAAGGTTTTGTGCACATGGTGTACTTTGAACAGCAAACAAAAATCAGAAAATAATTAACAGCCCAGGACATTTAGAGCTGTACAAGATAATGAGAGGTATTGTTTGTGTGGATAGTCAGAGGCTTTTTCCCAGGGCTGAAATGGTTAGGATGAGAGGGCACAGTTTTAAGGTGCTTGGAAGTAGGTACAGAGGAGATATCAGGAGTAAGTTAGTTTTTTTTAAACACAGAGTGGTGAGTGCGTGGAATGGGCTGCTGGTGGTGGTGGTGGAGGCAGAAACGATAGGGTCTTTTAAGAGACTCCTGGATGGGTACATGGAGCTTCAAAAAATAGAGGGATAGGGGTCAAGCCTAGGTAGTTCTAAGGTAGGGACATGTTTGGCACAGCTTTGTGGGCCAAAGGTCCTGTATTGTGCTGTAGGTTTTCTATGTTGATGTTTGCATGTGTTGAGTCAAGACTGATGCAGATACATATCAGTGAATCCATTTGAGGGTTCTGAGAGCTTCCCTCATGCAGAAGACTCCCTGGTCAGGGATCTCACTGCACCAGAGAGGTTGAGGGAAATCAGTTGAATGGTTAGGAGGCAAACATCGGTGTGATCCAGATGCATCTTCAAGATTTCCTCAGCTCTGTAAACCACATGGACTTCCCATCCCAGATACACAATTCACCAAACAGCAGGTGTTTCAGCAATTGAACTACAATCTTGAAAAAGAATGTCCAACACATCCCAATCTTGTTAACAAATGCCCCCAGTTCTTGTGAAATGTCCTTCTGACCAAAAACAATGAGTTGGCTGCTGGCTGTGTGATAAGAGACCCGAGTTCCTTGGGCACAGAGCTCACAAGAAGTGATGCAACAGACTTTTTACACCATAAATCGGTGGATTGTTTGTTTTGTCACCCCACTCACAGTGAAATGGGGAGACCTCTCTTTCCTTTATTGGGGGAGAGTGAGAGCCTGTGGTATGTAGAATGACCAGGTGAGTGAGTAGTCTTTGGGATTCTCCAAGTCTGTGTCTTTATTGATGCTTTGCTGCACCCTTGTGTGCTCGGTGGGGGGGTGCTGATGTTTTTTTGCTGGTGGGGAGGGGGTTGTGTCGCGAGGTGGGGACAAGGGTGCTGGGAGAGGGCACACAAGCAGGACACAAACACGTCTTTCTTAGGTACAATAAAATAGCGTTTATTACTCGCTACACAAGATCGGGAAATCAAGGAGGACAAAGAGGAACACGAACCTCAGATTAGGGAACTAGGGACTAGGATCGCTGCGGACCTTGGACTTGGACAGGGTGAACATGGACAGCCATGGCCATGACTGGGACCCTGGGGACTGGGACCGCCACGGCCCTTGCTCTTGATTCACCGCCGCCAGACACTTGGATACCATGGATCACTGCAGCCAGAAACGTGGACACCAAAGCACACAATAGGGAATTTTGAACCAGGACTCCTCCTTCAGATCAAGCATCGAGCCGGGACTCTTCTTCAGGTGGTAGACACAGACACTGGGCATGAACGTCGAGTTCGGACTCCGCCTTCCACTCAGGGACCGAGCCGGGACTCTTCTTCGGGGAGGAGTAGACACGGACAAGGGGCATGAACGTTTAGTCAGGACTCCTCCTTCAGCTCAAGCACCGAGCCGAGACTCTTCGAGGGGTAGACACGGACAAGGGGCATAAACGTCGAGTCAGGACTCCGCCTTAAACTCACCCCTGGTAGACTGAGCTTGCCCGGACCCACTCTGGCGATGGAAGGTGAATTGCTGGTACTCCGATGCGGGCTGGATCACTTTGGCTTGTCATGGCGACTTACGAAGACTTCTTAGCATTCTCGCCCCGAACGGCTAAAGCCAGGGGCTTATAAGCTACCGGTTCGGGTCGAGGGTAGATTACCTTGATTGCCAAGCTCAAGGGACGCGTGAAACGGAATTAGAAGGAGCAAGGCGTCAATGGTCCGGATCGCAACCTAACGAAATTTAAAGCGGAACTGCTCCGGACCATGACAGGTTGTTGATTTGCTGCTGATTATTTGTGGGAGGGGGGAGCTGGGGGGCTTTGGGGTTCTAACATCTAACTAACATTCCTTCTTTGAGGCACTTCTCTGTTTTCGTGGATGTTTGTGAAGAAAAAGAATTTCACAATATATATTGTATACATTTCCTTGACATTAAATGTACCCATTGAAATTTCCTTCTGCAGACAGACAAATTGATAGTTAGGTACAAACATAGAATCACATTGAAACAGACTTACTGGGTCATAAACTCAGAGACTGAGTATTTTCAACATTTACAGTCAATTTCAGATTTGCAGCTTCTGTTTTTTAAGAAAATCTTCTTTTTGAATCATGAACGGGCATAGATCAGGCCCCAACCTCCTAACACCAGCTTATAGGATCAGAGGTGATTGGATTGTAGTCTCAATCCAATTTCTGTCATCCCCAGGAACCCTTCATCCTTTTGCTTCACAAGAAGATACCCCACATTCAGGGCAATTTTCACCGGAAATGAGTTCCAACCATTTATGAGAGAATGAAAAATAATCTTTTAAGAGTGGCTAGTACCTTATTTTTGAATGTGACACTAAATTCTAGATTCTGTCACAGGAATAGACATCATCTCCACATCCACTCTATCATTACCCTTCTGGATCCTGTATCTGTCAGTCATGGGCTATCTGGTGCAGGAGGTCGAGCTCCAGAGACCCATCTGTTGTTGGTGTGGAGTTTTCACATTCTGTCTGTGACCTTGGGAGTTTCCACCAGATGCTCCAGTTTCCTTCCACATCACAATGGCACATGGATATTGGTTTAATTGGCCTCTGCATATTGTTTGTGGTGTGTAGCTGAATATAAGGCTGGTTGGGTGGAATCCGAGGACAATAAAGTGGGATTAGTACAGCTAGGAAGAGATGAAGCAACTATGTCCACATAGAGACCCTAAACCTGATCAATTTCTCATGGAACAATCTGTTAATTTCACATATTAGTTCCATTAACTGAATTGAATCTAATATTATTAATATCTATCGATAATCTTATTTTAAAACATTACAAATAAATAACATTCTACATTGACTGAAATAAACTGATCTCTTGCAGGAAGAGCTGAAAACCTCACTGAAGCCAGTCCTGGACAAGAAGAAGGAATGTGCTGCGGTAAAAAGTGATTATGAGGAAACATTAAAGCATATTCAGGTACATAATAATGTCACATCGTTCCATAAGCTCTAATCACATTGAAACTCAAACTGCGAGTGAATAATTCAGTCAACACAATTATCCCTCACTGACCTCCTGTAGTGGTAAATCCTGAGAAAACTAATATACATCCCCTGATTCTGAGTTAGAGCCTCCTCTTCAGAGTACGTTGCTGCCCGGCTCCCAGTAGTGAGATGTCACTGATTCTGGTAACAGCACAATATCTGTCAGTGCTCAGACTCTCTCTTATTTTCCAAAGGACCAGGGAGAAATGGCAGAGAGACAGATTAAAGCCCAGTTCGAAACAATGCATCAGTTTCTCCGCAACCAAGAAAGGATCGCGCTGGAAGATCTCAAACTGCAGAGAGAGAGAAACTGCCTGAAGATGAAGAGAAAGATTAAGGATGCAACAGAAGTCATCTCATCACTTTCAGACACCATTCAGGACATTGAAGAAGTGCTGAAGGAAGAGGACAGCATCAAATTTTTAACAGTACATCTACTTGATTTTATTCTCTTCATCCTTTTGTTAACACAGATATTAAGATCAAACAGTTTGCCATTCAGCCATAAACTATTATTACTCTTATGATATGGAGTCAGGCCATTCCTCACATCAAGCCCACAGCGATGGTTACTAGCATTACCAGCCCCTAACACCCATTACTATATGATCCAGCTTCAGTCTCACCTCAAAACTTTACAGTTTGAAAACCCTCTCTTATACTGTATCTGTTTTGAATGACTACCCGTTCATTTACTTCAGCCCTTGTCCCATGATGCTTGTGCTGAACATGATGCCATATTAATCTGAACCCCTCCTGCACGTTCACGGTCCACGTCCCCTCCTGTTCATTCACGTCTGTCTAAAAGTCTCTAAATCACCATTATCTACTTCCAGCAGCACCCCTTGCAGCAAATTCCAGGCATCCACCACTCTCTGGGTGAAACTTTTGCCCAGTATATCTCCTTTAAACTTCCCGCTACTACCTGAAGTCCTGTCCTCTCATATTTTAAATTTCTAGCCTGGGTAAAAGATTCTATCAACATTATAAAGATGGGAAAATCTGCAGGTGTGGGAAATCCAAAGCAACACACACAAAATGCTGGGAGAACTCAGCAGGCCAGACAGCAACTACGGAAGTGAACAAGCATCAATATTTCAAGCTGAGACCACTCACAGTCATGAAGAAGGGCCTTGGCCTGAAACGTCAACTGCTTGTTTACTTCCATAGATGCTGCATGACCTGCTGAGTTTCTCCTGCATCTTGTGTGTGTGTCTCCTACATTAGCTATGTCTCTCATAATTTTCTCAACTTCTTTCAGGTCTCCACTCAGCCTCTGACACCCTAGAGAGAAAAGAAAACAAGAATGTCAACCTCTCCTTCCAGTCTAATCCAGGCAGCGTCCTGATAAACCTCACAGGCATCCTTTCCAATCCCTGCACATCATTCCTGTAACGTGTGACAAGAATAGCACCTGGTTCATCAAGTTAACTTCATTCAGAAATAACAGCAACGTCCTCAATCACTGCACATTGACAGTGAAACTCCAGTGACCACTATCCGGTCTCTCCCTGCTCACTGGTCTCAGACCGGGAGTTTGACCACAACTGTGCAGTGTGGGAGAATGTTCTGATTGTTCAGACAGTGAGCAGTTAATCCAAGAGGGAACACAGGACAAGTGTCTTCTGAATGAGCCAGTTTTCTGCTCTGACCACCCTGTGATGCCTCCAGTTTTTAATCCTGTCAGATTTGATGTGCATCAGATCGTACTGAACCTCGTGTTGTGGAATGTCCGTCTGCAGAATCTCAGAATCAGAATCAGGTTTAATATCACTGCAATTGTCATTAAATGTGTTGCATGTAGCAGTAGTACATTCTAATACAAAGATTAAAAATTAGAGATATATGAAAAATAAATAATTAGTGAAACAGAGAGGGAAAAAAGAATAAAAATAGTGAGATAGGGTGCATGAGTTCAACGTCAAGGGGGAGAAGCTGTTCCTAAAACGATGAGTATGTGCCTTCAGTCTCCTGTACCTCCTCCTTGATGGCTGCAGTGAGGAGAGGTGATGTGGATCCTTTATGATAGGTGAGGGTTTCTGAGGCCTCACCTTTTGAAGATTTCCTCGATGCTGGGGAGCCTAGTGCCCACGATGGGACTGGCTGGGTTTGCAACATTTTGCATGTTTTTCTGATCCTGTGCAGTAACCCCTCTACACCAGATGGTGATGCAAACAGTTAAGATGCTCTCCACAGTATTTTTGTAGAAATTTGTGAGTCTTTGGTAACAAACCAAATCTCGTCTGACTCCTAATGAAATGTAGTCACAAACATGCCTTTGTAACTGGACCAGTACATTGGGCCCAGGATAGAATCTTAGAGATGTTGACTCCCAGGAACATTCCAATTACTTGATTGCAATCTTATCTCTACATAAATATTAATATTTGTTTTTATTCCACAGAAACTTCCAGAAACTCAGAAAAGGTATAATTTACTGCCTGTGTTGGTATAAGTTGAAATTTCTATTTCTAACATGGTTTAATTCCCAGGCAATGGATCACTACTGACATTGTCATCTCTTCCAGAGCAAAGCGAACTGTGCCAGAGCTGCAGAAGGTTTATCCTTTAATAAGTGTGGGGAAGCATGTTGGCTCACTGCAGTACAGAGTGTGGAAGAAGATGCTGACAGTCATCAATGCAGGTGGGGTGGAGACTTCGTGATGCAGCTCTTAAACTTCTCATTGATTTGATGTCAATGGATATTTTTGCCAAATTACAGCAGTACTTCACTTGTAGCTTTTAATGAATAAATCCCCCAGGCCAGAAATCTCGTTGAAGCATGAGGGAGCAGATGTGGGAAACGCTGACCTCGTGATGTCTGTAAGCCTTGTGGCAGTCTGTCGAATGTTAGTTCTTTGCACATGGCTCATCCATGCCCATGTTATTTCCTGTTGGCAGAGCAGACTTTGTAGGTGGGCATGGACTGATAAGAAATGTGATGGTCAGGAGGCAGGAGACTTCACCTGAGAATGACTGACATTCTGCATCTATCTGCTCCCAGTTCTAGTCATCCTCGACACCAGTGATCATTTCAAAAGGGAAATGAAAGGATTCTTGAGAAGTTTCAGATAAAAGTTAGTGTGAGCGTTCTGTGTGACTGGATGTTCCAAGACTCAGGATAATAACAAGAAACTGGTCTCTGGTCTCTTGTGCTCTCAGTTTCTGTGATTTACACTTCCCTCCCCACCACCCCCCATCACTACCACCACTGTTGTGCACCAATATTCACCATTTGCAGTCATTTGTCATTAAAGAGGTTGCGTCTGTTGCTTTTCCAAATGTGCCTGTTTCCACCTGTACCACACCTTGTCACCTCCCTGATGTCTGTGCAAGGGAAACCCTCATTGCGGTTAAATGTGGAAAACTGTGGATGGTCACTGTTCCTTCCTCAAATCCAACTCTCATTAACCCCACCACTGTACGGAAGGAGGGCTGATGACCAAGGTGGTTTCTTTACCATGGAATAGAGTGCAGTTCCACAGATTGTTCTGAGAGCATCTCCAGTCAGTTTTGGAGAAATGAGAATTTGGAAAGGGCTCTGTAATGGAATGCAGTCAGCTGTGAGGTGTGACGTCAAAGGGGCTCCTAATCTTTTACAATCTATATGAATGATTTGTTGTGACAGTGGGATACAAAGTATCCAAGTCTGCTGATGAGACAGACTGAATTCCCATTGTGGGCTGTGTGAAAGATGCAGAGGGATGTCAGGATGATGGACAGTTGACATGGCAGGTCTGGAGCTTTCGTCCAGACAGAAAGGTAGAGGGATGGAGGGTGGTGACGAGTGTTGAGAGATGAAGGGAAGGGCTGGATCAAGAGGTATCAATGCCACTGGGGGTTTATGTGTCCAGCTGTCCTGTGAACACTCTCCAACTCAGACACGGCCGTTCAGTGTTGTGCATTACCTCATGCAGAGCCTCTGGTCTTTAGACACATGCTCTCTGCCTTTCACACTTACCCAGATGCATCTGGTAGGAACGTGCTCTCCTTTACCTGTTGTGCAGGTGGGGAGCAGACCTGTCATCGGTCCGTCTCCCTGTTCAGATCTTTGGATCCCTGCTGATTCCACAGCCGCCACGGTGCTGTCGGGAGGGTGGTGAGTGTGACTGACTGACATTCTGTGTCCATCTGTTCCCAGCTCCGGTCATCCTTGACCCCAACACAGCCAGTCCTTATCTTCTGCTGTCTGATGATCTGAGAACCGTGAGATACACCGACAAATGGATGCAGCTTCCCAAGAACCCACAGAGGTTTGATCCCTGTGTGTTTGTCCTGGGATCAGAAGGATTCACATCAGGAAGACATTTCTGGGAGGTGGACGTGGGGAATAAGACAAACTGGGACTTTGGCATAGCCAAGGATTCCATCACCAGGAAAGGGAAAATCACCCTGAATCCGGATAATGGATATTGGGCAGTGGCACTGAGAAATGGTATAGAGTACTATGCTTGTACTAACCCATGGAAACGCCTAGAGCTGAGTGTTCACCCAAGAAAGATCCGGATCTCCCTGGAATATGAAGGAGGAAAAGTGTCCTTTCATGATGTGGATAACCTGACCCACATCTACACTTTCAATGGCACATTCACTGGGAAACTATACCCTTACTTCTCTCCAGATCTTAATCGTGATGGCAAGAATTCTGATCCACTGATAATCTGTCACCGCAGAGTAACAATCCAGGAGGATGAAAATCCAACCTGGGAATAAAACAGTAGGCGGGATCAGGTGCAACTGTCCCACAACTTGTATCAATAGGGAGCCCTCACAGGAAGCCCACAGGGAATCAGAAATCTGCAATGAGTGGCCGATAATCTGCCCCAGGACTCAGATGGACAGTGTGGCGACCTGGCAGTGGTGCAGGTTCTGGGAAACCTCACTGCCATCAACAGGGAGAGTCGGGAAAACCAGGAGCAGAAATCCCAGTTGTATTCCATAGTCTGCGCCTTCCTTCAAATTACTTGTTCATATGCTAACCACAGAACTGTTGGTGATTTGAGACCGTCCAAGTCCCGTTGACATTAAAATGAATGCAACCTATTCCTGCAGATGATATCTTTGGGATTCACAACAATTGTCCATTTGGAACTGAACCAGAGGGACTGCAGGGTTGTCAGGAATGTTGAAGATGTTTATCCTCTTTTTCAAAAGACATGAATGATGAGGTGACAGCTCTCTGTGCCACGAGGTTCCTTGAACAATGAATTAGAGTTTCTGAAGCATCGAGGAGGCTGGTCGGCCCAAAAAGACCATGCCAGCTCTCTGCAGGACTGAAGGAATCAGTCCTATTCCCTGCGTGTTTCTTGGTGGTCCTGAATTTTTCTAGGCTTTCATGCAGTCACATTGCACTCTTTAAAATCTGCGGCATTCTCAGTTCCAGGCCCACTTTAGGCAGCCATCTCCATATCCCGGATATTGGCTGCATGAGAAATCCTTTCTGTGTGTCTTCTACTCACAAATCTGAAGTTTCAAACTGTCAGAGAGCAAGAATGAATCCTTCATCACAGCAGCTTTAACTGGTGCAGTTTCACCACAACTCTGGTCTGTGGTGGAGGCTGTCATCAGAGCAGACTCAATGTGTTGGAACTCCTCTCAACTAACTCGCCAATTCTGTAAAATCATTTGGATCTGGTCGGCTCTTTCCTGTCTGTTTCCCATAACAACGTGGATCAAAGCTCATCTGGGTGCATTACAAATGGAGTCTATCACAGAAAAAAAAACCCTTTGGTCTCTCCTTAAACTGATCGTCAGTTCCTCTGTCTCTGTTCTATCCCTCCATTTGTCAGATCCACTCTTTCACTATCAATCCATTTCTCTCTCTCTCCATTCCTCTATCCTCCTGTTAATTCATTTGATCCTCCATCATCCTTCCATTTGTCTGATCTTCTGCTCCTCTATCTCTCCATCTCTCTATCCATTACTCTCATTCCTCTATGTATCTGTTCCTCTATCTCTCCAATCTATCCTTCCATTATTTGACCCTCCTTTCCCCATCCCTATAGTCATCTGATCTATCATTACTCTATCCATCCATTTCTCTCTCCCTCCATTCCTATATCCTCCCATTAATTCATCTGACCCTCCATTATTGCTCCATTTGTCTGATCTTCTGTTTCTCTATCTCTCTGTTTTTCTATCAATTGCTCAAACCTTCCATTCCTCTGTGTATCTATTCCTCTATCTCTCCATTCCTCTGACCCTCCTTTCCCCAATCCCGATACTCATCTGACCTATCATTCCTGAATCCCTCCATCCCATTATCTCTCTATTCCTCTGTCTCTCCATTTCTCAACCTCTCTGTTCCTTTCCTATTCAGGATCTTGCCGAAATGTATCTTAAACCTTAATGTTTACTCAGTTTACTCAGTTTCTCCTCTTTTTTAGGTTCAGCAGACTCTTATATATTTCAGAAATGTCATCAACCTGTTGTATAATCCCAAAATACATAGGTCGACAATTCCTCATAAAGTAGCACTCCGTCCTAGGAAACAACCCAGAGGCCTTCCTTTGCATTGTCAACTTCTCTGCTGTTTTAGATAACACCTCAATGGTTAGCCAGCACATTTACTGGCTCATTTTTATCTATCCTGTTTGTTGGATCCAAACAAAATGCTCCATACTTTATATTGTGGGAATTTCGAACAATCTTCTGCTTGATGAATCCACACACACAAAATAAAACCACATTATGTTGTAAAATATGATTTATTATCTTTATTCTGGGAATCTTGAACAATTTGATTAAGGTTGTGACATGTTGCATTTACCTTTCACTAGAGTGCTGCATTAAAGCTGAAAGTGATTACATTCTTGTTCTGTGTAGTTGCTTCCTATTCAACAGGTTGTAATTCAGATTATGTTTGGGGACACGAGACATTATTTGTCTCAGGTCCTATATGTTCAAAGTTCCAAACACTCATTTATTATCAGAGCATGTATCCATATACAACTCTGAACTTTGTATTCTCCAGAGAGCCACGAAACAAAGAAAGAACAGGAATGTCATTAAGAGAGAAACATCAAACCCACCCCCTGTACAAAAAAAGAACAGCATTGACCCCCCAAAACCCCCTGCTCCATATAAAACCGAGCAGGAACATCAACCCCCACAAAAAACAACCACTCCCCCACACAAAAATACTAATAGAACGTCAACCCAGAAACACACTCCCCTCACGCAACAAAACAAAAAGGAATGGGTGATAAGAACACATAAAACCCATAAGGCTGAAAAAGTACAGAGTCCAGAAATGCAGTGGTTCAATCCACAAACACAGAACCACGATACTATCCTCATCGAAAGAGAGGGACAGCACACGAGGCTGAGAGCCCTACCTGCCTACCACAGTGATAGTCCACTCACAGAATCCTTCTCCAGCAGTGATCGGAAGGGAGACAGACGGCACCGAAACCTTCACTCCGTCACCCTCCGCATTCGACTCACTGTCTCTATCTTCCTCAATGCTTTAATCTGCGATAAGTGGACGCTTTGAATGACAAAATGGAGTCAAAGTTGAACAGTTCTACAAAACTGACTCCAATATATTGACAGGTAGTGATGCATCAGTTCATGTAATTTTTGTTATAGAATTATAGAGAAGTACAGCAGAGAAACAGGCCCTTTGACCCATCGAGTTCATGGCAATACAATTTAAACTACCTTTTCCCATTGACTGGCACCGGATCATGGCTCTCCATTCCCCAATCATCCATCACCCTATCCAAACTTCACTTAAACTGTCTGTAAAACCAGAGGGCACAGACTCAGAATCCCCTTTTAGAATGGAGATGAGGAGGAATTTCTGTAACCAGGGAGTGGCAAATCTGTCAAGTTCTTTGCCACAGGCAACTGTGGAGGCCAAATCTTTATGCATATTTAAAGCAGAGGCTCATAGATTCTTGATCGGTCAGGACATGAATGGATAAGGGGAGAAGGCAGGAGATTTGGGCTGAAAAGAAAATTGGATCAGCCATGATAAGGTGGTGGAGCAGATTCTGTTTCTATATCTTATGGTCTCACAGTCTTAGATAATGAAATCGAGCTTGGATGCACACTCTCAGGATCCTCTGAATGAAGAAGTTTCCCCACATGTTCCCCGTAAACTTTTAACCTTTCACCCTTAACCCCTAACTTCTGCTTGCTGTCACACACAAACTCAGTGGAAAAAAGCTGCTTGCATTTACCCTGTCTATACCCCTCCTAATTTTGTATACCTTTATCAAATCTCCCCTCAATCTTTGATGTTATAAAGAATACTGTCCTAACCTATTCAACATTTCAGTATAATTCAAGGCCTCCAGACTCAGAAACATCTTATAAGTTTTCTCTGTGTGGATTCAACCTTGTTTATATCTTTCCTGTGGATAGATGACCAAAACTGCACACAATACTCCAAAGTAGGCCTCACCAACTTCAACATAACATCAATTCCTTGTAGGTACATTGATTGATGAAGGCTAATGTGTCAAAAGATTTCTTTATAACCCTCTCCACCTGTGCTGACACTTTCAACAAATCATGGACCTGTATTCCCATTTGTATCATCATTTTTTCCTTCCACTCTCCCCAGTGCCCTGTAAGACCAACCCTGGATGGCCCCACTGAACTGCAAAACCTCGAACTTGTCTGCATTAAATTTCACCTGCCATTTTTCAGCCCGTTTTCCCAGCTGAAGCAGAACTCTCTGCAAGCCATAATGCCCTATGTCACTGTCCACTATACTCACAATCTTGGTGTCACACTCAAATGTGCTGATCCAGTTGACCACATTATCATCCAGGTCTTTGTTTATATATACAAACAACAAAGGACCCAGTACCAAACCCTGTGCCATACCACAAGTCACAGACCTACATTCAGAAAAGCAACCAGCTACTACCGCACTCTAGTTTCTGCCACAAAGACATTATCAATTTCAATTTACCACCTCACATTGGATGCTGAGGGACTGAACCGCCTTAACCAATCTCCCATTGTCAAGTGGCTTGCTGAAGACCATGTAGACAACAGCCACTGCCCTGCCTTCATCACTTTCCTGGTAAATTCCTCGAAAAACTCTGTAAGATTGATTGGACTTGGCCTACCATGCATGAAGCCAGGCTGACTATGCTCAATCAGTACGTCTATCAAAATACTTATATATCCGGTCCATAAGAATACCTTTCAGTAATTTTCCCATGACCAAGGTCAGGCTCACCAGCCTATAATACTCTCTTGTCGCTAAGGATGATTTAAGTATCTCTGCTAGGACCTTGGTCATTTCTGCACTTGTCTCCCATAGGGTCTGAGCAAACACCTTTTCAGGCCCTGGGGGTTTATCCACCCTGATTTGCTGCAGAATAGCAAACACTCCCCCTCTGCATTCTGTACAGGGTCCATGAAGATGATGCTACTTTGCCTCACTTCTATAGACTCTGTACCCATCTCCTCAGTAAATACAGATACAAGACATTATTTCAAGATCCCGTTCATCTGTTTTGGCTGCACATTCTGACCTTCCAGAGGACCAATTTTGTACCTTGCAATCATATTGCTCCGAATATATCTGTGGAATCCCTTATGATCCTCCTTCTAGAGCAGCTTCATCCCTTCTTTTAGCCTTCTTGATTTCTTCCTTAAGTGTTCTCTTGCATTTCATACTCACTAAGCACCTCATTTGTTTCTACCTGCCTGTACCTGCTATGCACCTCCCTCTTCTCTTAGCCAAGGCCTCAATATTTCTTGAAAACCACGGTTCCCTGCACTAGTCATATTTACCTTTTATTCTGACAGTCACGTACAAGTTACAGACACTCAAAGTTTCACTTTTGAATGCCTCTCACTTTAAACACTTTTGTCAGACAACAGCCTGTCTCAATGCACACTTGCCAGATCCTTTCTAATAACATCAGAATTGTTCTTTCTCCAATTTAGAATATCAACTCACAGACCAGACATTGCTTTGCTTTGAAACTAATGGCATTGTGATCACTAGATGCAAAGGGTTCCCCTACACAAACTTCTGTCACCTGCCCTGTCTCATTCCCTGATCACAGATCCAGTATCATACATTCTCTCATTGGGACCTCTAGTCTGTGTACTGATGAAGGAAATTTTCCTGAACATATTTGAAAACTCTTTCCCATCTAGTTCTTTTATATTATGGGATTCCCAGTCAATACGTGGAAAGTTAAAATCACCTACTACAACAGCCTTATGTTTCTTACAACAGTCTGTGATCTCTTTTTGTTCCTCAAAAACCCGTGGGCTGTTGGACAGTCATATATTTACTATTTTTCAGTTCCACCCATAAAGCCTCACTAGATGAGTTCTCCAGTCTGATCCAATGGAACACTGCCCTGACATTTTCCCTGACTAGTAACGCCAACCCTCCTCCCTTAAACCCTCCGGCTCTGTCATGTCTAAAGAGACAGAACCTCACAATATAGAAACACAAAAATACAACTGCAGATGCCATGGATCAAAGAATACGAGCTGCCAGTCCTGCCCCTCCTGCAAACAAGTCTCACTAATGGTTACAATGTCATAATTCCAGGTGTTGATCCATGCTCTGAGCCATCTTCATTTCCTATGATACTTGTTGCATTGAAATATATGTAGTTCAGGACATAGTCACATCGTGCTCAACCTTTTGATTCCTGACTTTGTCTGAGGTCTTCTCAACATCTGTCACCACAACCTCTCTACTAACTCTTCTGGCCCTCTGATTCCCAATCCTCTGCAATTCTAATTTAAACCCCACCGTACAGCATTAGCAAACCTTCCTGCCGGGATATTACTCCCCCCCAGTTCAGGTGCAAACTGTCTCTTCCGTACAGGTCCCACCTTCCCTGGGAAATATCTTCCCTAGAAAAAGTCTTGTGTCCTGCCTCCAACATTAACTCCTTATCCACGTGTTAAACAATATAATCTTCCTAGTTCTGACCTCACTAGCATGTCGTATGGGTAGCAATCATGAGATCACAACCAGAAAGGTCCTGCTGATTAACTAAGCACCTAACTCCCTGAACTCCCTATATAGAACCTCATCACTCATCCTACCCATGTCACTGGTACCTACATGGACCATGACCTCTGGCTGCTTACCCTTCCATTTAAGAATGCTGAGGACTCGATCCAAGATGTCCAGACCCTGGCACCCCAGAGGCAACATTCTCACCCACAGACCCTCCTTTCTGTTTCCCTTCTTAACGAATCCCTATCACCACAGTGCACCTGTTCCCCCCCCCCCCCACCACCCTTCCCTTCGGAGAGAGAAGAGATGTAGGAGAACATTGAAGAGGGAAAATCAGGAGACCAAAAGGGGGTGTGAGATAGCAGGTAAGATGAAGGAGATTCTATAAAAAGTTATATCAATCTGTGAAACAACAAGGGTACTGAGTGAGGTAATATGTCCATTGAATGATCATTTGGTTACCTCTGTGTGGAGACAGAGCAGATGGGTGAGGTCTGAAATAAATACCTCTCATCTGTATTGACTGTGGAGAAGGTGACGGAAGCTGGGGAATTCCGGAAGGAGAATACGAATGTCCTGAAACATACCGACATTACAAAGGAGGCTGGCCAGATTAAACACAGAAAGCTGAATAAATCCCGGGGTCCGACCCAGTGTATCGTCTGACATGGTGGGAATCCAGGGAAGAAATTGCTGTGTCCCTGGCTGTGATATTTCAAACACTGAGCACAGTACAGTACAGCACAAGAACAGGCCGGTCCGCCCACACTGTCTATGCTGACCACGATGTTATTACATTTGCCTGCAAATGACCCAAACCCTCCATTCCCTGTCTGTTCACGTGTCTGTCTAAATGTCACTGAAATGTGGTTGTTGTTCCACCACTTCCCATTCTCCATGTAAAAAATAATTACCTCATGATGCACCATCAATAACTCTCGGAGACAGGAGGCAAACGATAGGCTTTTATTAGCAGCAAGAAATCATGATTAGCAGCAAGAGACCACAACACAGCATCCTGGAGACTGAGGGAGGAGCAGTGCCTCCAATCGCCTTTATACAGGGGTCTGTGGGAGGAGCCACAGGAGCAGTTAGCAGGGTGGGTGTGTCCAGACAGGTATACATAGTTTACCACACCTCACCAACCTCTTTAAACCTTCTCCTCTCATCTTATATTCACTCCCTGTAGTATGACATTCCCATGCTGAGGATAAAGTGCAGACATCTCACCTCTCCGGGAAGTTCCGGGTGTCTCTCGCATATTGATAGTGGCTCCCTGATGCCCGCAAGTTATAGACAAAATGCAAGAGAGAGAGAGAGAGAGAGAGAGAGAGAGAGAGAGAGAGAGAGAGAGAGGGAGAGGGAGAGAGAGAGGGAGAGTGGGAGGGGGAGAGAGAGAGAGAGAGAGAGAGAGAGAGAGAGAGAGAGAGAGAGAGAGAGAGAGAGAGAGAGAGAGAGAGAGAGAGAGAGAGAGAGAGAGAGAGAGAGAGAGAGAGAGAGAGAGAGAGAGAGAGAGAGAGAGAGAATCCTGATTGGTCTCTCTTTGAGCTAAGTAGACCAATCAGTTTTCACTGTGGGCGGGCTTTTGAGTCAACTTCTCTCTCTTTCATTGTCCATCAGTACAGTTTAGTGTCCTGCAGCACCATGGCAGACTGTTCCAAAAAAGAAAATATAAAATATACTTCACCTCAGACAACACTAAAGTGTACCCCTGCCTAATAGGGGTCAAAAATAATGACAGTGTTGCTCGGCTGCACTGATTGCAACAGTGACTTTTCTATTGCCCAGGGTGGATTAAATGACTGTAAAAAACATGTTTTCAAACTGCTCTACACGGACATCTGTAGCGCAATCTAGGTCAACTGGTGGGAAACAGACAGCTTCCCCATCAGGTCTGGAGTCAGGCAGGGCTGCCCTCTCTCCCCGTCTTGTTCGTGTGCTGCATAGAACCCTTTGCCGAAGCCATCAGGAGGGATGAGGGCATAAGAGGGGTGACGCTGCCAGGCAGTGGAGGGACCCAAGTCAAAACCTCCCTGTACATGGACGACGTCACCGTCTTCTGCTCCGATCCGAGGTCAGTTCGCAGGCTGATCGGCATCTGCGAACAGTTTGAGCAGGCGTTGGGGGCCAGGGTCAACCGCACGAAGAGCGAAGCCTTGCTGGCCCGACCGATCCAGCGTCCCCTTCCCCCTCAGGGCTGATCACGTGAAGGTGTTCGGGATCTGGTTCGGAGGGGCCGAGGCGTGTAACAAGAACTGTCAGGAGCGGACTGCCAAGGTGAAACAGAAACTGGGGCTGTGGGGATGGCTCTCCCTATCGATAGCGGGCAAGAACCTGGTCATCAGGTGTGAGGTGCTCTCAGGGCTGCTGTACTTGGCGCAGGTGTGGCCAGTCCCCTGCTCCTTCAGCTCGGAAATCACCCGAGCCGTCTTCAGATACGTCAGGGGATCCAAGATGGAGCGGGTCAGACGGACCACCATGCAAAAGTCCCTGGACAACGGGGGCAAAAACATTCCCAGTGTCGCCCTCACCCTGATGGCCAGCTTCGTGTGTTGCTGCATCAGGTTGTGTGTGGATCCCAGGTATGTGGGGCCCCAAGTACCACTGTACCAAGTGCCCAGGTTCTACCTGTCGCCCTGGCTACGAAGGATGGGTCTGGCCCCTTTCCCGCGCATCACCCCTGTCAGCTGGTCGTTGCCGCCATACCTGTCCTTCGTAGAGAAGTTCTTTCAGGTCAACGCCTTTGACCACAGGGCCATCAGGCAGTGGTCAGCACGTAAGGTCCTGCAGGCACTGCAGGAGAAGGACGAGATGGACACAGTGGGGTGGTTCCCTGAGCAGACCGTCCAGTTCATCCGGCAAAATGCCTCATCGCCAGACCTCACCAACAGGCACCAAGACCTCGCCTGGCTGGCGGTGAGAGGGGCCCTCCTGTACGTCCGTAACGTCATCTCCACAACCCTCTGCCTACGGGAGGACTGCAGAGAGATGAGTCGGTGACCCACCTCTTTGCAGTCTGTGGGTTCACGGAGAAGGTGTGGAGGAGGATGGAAGGGACAGTGTCGAGGTTCATCCCCAGCAACTGCGTTACAGAGGACTCTCTGATCTATGGGCTGTTCCCGGGGACGCACACAGAGACCAACATCCGGTGCTGCTGGCAGATCATCAACTCGGTCAAAGACGCTCTTTGGTCGGCCCGAAACTTGATGGTCTACCAGCACACGGAGATGTCCGTGGGGGAATGCTGCCGACTTGCACATTCTCGCTTGCAGGAGTACATGCTGAGGGACGCACTCAAACTCGGTGCAGCCACCGCAAGGGCCCGGTGGGGAAGGACCACAGTCTAGGGTCCTTCTTCCGTGGGAGTTGAGGGGTAGGAGAGTTGGGGGTATACCCCCTGAATGTAAATATGAAAGAACAGAGTGCCACGTGGGTGGCAAAATTTTGAATTTTGAAAATGTAAAGACAGTAATGGTACCAACTGTAAAGATTTGAAAGTCTTTGAATGGTTATTGTATATAATTTTATTTTTGAATTAAGTATATTTTGTTTAATTAAAAAAAGACATGTTGAGGTGAGTTTAACAAGTGTTATTCGTTCATTAGCATAGTTAACGTTATTTAAACTAGCTGGCTAGCTGCTCAGGAGCTACTCTATTGATGTCCGACGTGATGAGGCCAAACTCCCTGTAGACTTGCTTAAAGTTGTAATAGAATAAAAAACGACTCCATGGTAATATAATATAATATGATGTAAGTACATATTTTAACGTCACATTTTATGCATATACCAAACTTGGTTTACAGATTAGTTGAAAACACTAAACAAAGTATTACATAAGACAATATAAAAGGGCTACACGTTTTAATTCCATGTCCCATTCCCATTCTGATATGTTTATCCATGGCCTCCTCTACTGTCAAAATGGGGAGCAACACCTTATATACAGGCTGGGTAGCCTCCAACCTGATGGCATGAACATTGACTTCTCTAACTTCCATTAATGCCCCTCCTCCCCCCTTACCCCATCCCTGACATATTTAGTTGTTTGCCTGTTCTCCATCTCCCTCTGCTGTCCCCCCCCCCCTTTCTTTCTCCCGAGGCCTCCCGTCCCATGATCCTTTCCCTTCTCCAGCTCTGTATCACTTTTGCCAATCACCTTTCCAGCTCTTAGCTTCATCCCACCCCCTCCGGTCTTCTTTCATTTCGCATTTCTCCTGCTCCCCACTGCTTTCAAATCTCTTACTATCTTTCCTTTCAGTTAGTCCTGATGATGGGTCTCGGCCCGAAACGTCGACAGCACTTCTCACTATAGATGCTGCCTGGCCTGTTGTGTTCCACCAGCATTTTGTGTGAGTTGTTGTTTGAGACCCAGACAATATTCCTACACAGGCTGATAAAAGGCAATTCTCAGCCC
The DNA here is from genome assembly GCF_030144855.1 of Hypanus sabinus. Taxonomy (NCBI): domain Eukaryota; kingdom Metazoa; phylum Chordata; class Chondrichthyes; order Myliobatiformes; family Dasyatidae; genus Hypanus; species Hypanus sabinus. Next base: position 182,514,275 of record NC_082710.1, on the reverse strand, counting down.
AGTCACTAGTACCAGTATTAACTTCTCCAAAAGGGGAAAGTCTAATAATCTACCTTTCACGTTGAACAGTTGTTGTTCTCAGTGAGTCATCCACCATCAACATCCTGAGTGATGATCTTTGACCAGAAATGTTACTGGATGACTGAGGGGCAAGTTGAAGTTCAGGTATCCGGTGTTGAGTGAATCATCTCCTGATTTATTAGCATCCTGAGCCTGTCCTACCTGCACAAGGTGGCCACATGGCAATAAAGATTACACAGTGGATGGTGGCATTGATAGTGATTCCAGTGCTCCATGAATATGGGATATGCTTGCACATTCCCGGGACTACAAGATTGCACAGTAAATGGTAAATATCCATGCTGTTAAACATTTTTCCCTTACATATCTTCTTCATTTTATGAATATTTACAGCCCAAAATAACAGAGAACAATTCATTATCTGGCTCTTAAATTCAATTTCTTTATAAAGATCTTTTCTGAACTTCAGTACTGAATGGTCCAACTCCGTATAATTCTCTTTTTCAAGAGAGGAAGTATTTAAACTTTGTCAAGTATTACTCTTGTGAATCTTTTGATATCAAAGGTTCAAGTCTTTTGTAGAAATGAGCAGATTGACAAACCAACTCAGCTCTGACAGGTGGATGTGCAAACACTATAGTGCGACCCATCCTGAGACATCCCTGCCACTCTCAGACCGATCGTGTGTCAGGATTGGACTGAACGGGGCCAGGCCTCCCACAATTTCGCCACAATGACACAGAGTTCATTGACACAGAGAACCGGTTTTGGTTTTTTTTTCGAGTGGGGTTACAGTAATAGAAAAGTGCAGCACAGAAAGAGGCACTTCAGCCCATCTAGTCTGTGCTGAGCCATTTAAACTGCTTACTCCCATACCTGCACCAGGACCATAGCCCTCCATGCTCCTACCATCCATGTAGCTATCTAAACTTCTCTTAAAAGTTGAAATCGAGCTTGCAGGCATCATCTGTGCTGGCAGCTCATTTAACACAGGTTGGTAAGTTTCATGCTGTTTACATTTGTTTATGGATGTATGGAATTGTGCAATAGTTATCTAGTCTGAGTGTATTTATTTTGTGAGATTTTCATACTTGTAAATTATGCTTTTAATTATTTCGATTCATATCTATGATTGTCAGAGAAATTGTCAAACAGTTGAAGCTCACTGCCATCTTTGACACCAGATATCAGAGATCACAAAATTACTCAGGCAGGAAGAAAATTATTATTTAGTGGTCTAAGAAACAATTAAGTGCTTTATTATCCAGACAGTCAGAAGTGTTCTCATTCAGAAAAAGCATTAGTTAATCAAATATTGAGTAATTAGTCATATAGTATATTGATTGGAAGCCAAAATTACAAGAGGGAAGAATTGGAGTTAATGTTCTTTTACCAGATTCTCAGTAACATATCTAATGCTTAAACTCCACTGTGCATCCATTCTGCAGAATCATTAACATTAGTACTCACTTCCTACCTGATATAGACATCTGGCACTGCAGTTACAACTGGGAGATTGCCAAATCAGTGCTGTTGGCTCCGTATCTTGGCCTTGGGTTCTGTTTTTCTATCCCTGAGGCCAGACGTTGTTGTGTGAAACACCACCGGGTAAGAATCAGGGAAACCAACTGATGCTCTGGGCCTGCATCTGTGAGTGTTGCTCCCACCAGGAAGGCATTTACCACTTTGGGTGCAGGGGTCAACATGAAGAAGATTGACAACAAAATACTCCCCACGTCCTTTAGCTGGATTATTAGTCACCGTGAGGCTGATTGTCCCATCACTGGGATCCATCCCCAATCCCAGAGTCCTCAGAGTACTCTTGCCATCGAGGATATTCAGATCTTGTGGAAATTTAATAACCATCACAAGGCATGGGATAAGTTCCCATGGAATGTTAATCCTGTTCATAACCATCTCCGTCCCTGCAGCAACATCATCCATTTGTGGATTATAAGGAAAATCAACAGTTTTTATGAATAAAATCCAGTCTCTCAAAAACAAAGCCCTTCACCCGGAGGATGTTAATGATTCCCACCCTGTGCTTCAGTTGAGTTCAGTGTTGAACATCTCCCAGCTCATGGACCTTCCACATTCATGAATTTGAAAATTATTCAACATCCCTTAAACATTAATCACACTATTAGCAAGTTCTTGAAATTGAAAAACATTCTTAGATATTTAAATTCATACGGTTAACCCAAACTGTATGCATTGAACCTCACCTCTCAAGATGAACAGAGTCACTGAACCTCTACAAGGTCGAACCACCTGCAGGTTCACTGGAGCCTTTCCTGCTGTTGCTGCTGGGAAAATGTGGGAAGTTGGTGAACAAGAGGGTGAAAGTTTGGAGCGGAGTGGGAATGACACAGCTGAGGCCTGAGTGAGCTCTGGGCTTGGAGAAATGTAGTCACAGAGTAACACAGAATAGAAATGTGTCCTTCAGCCACCTCCTCCTTTCCGGCTATGGAGCCGACAAACTTGTCCCATTTTCCATATTTGGCTCACATCCTTCTAAAAGCTGTCCTATCCATGTACTTACACAACAGTCTTTTAAAAGATTCTGGGTTAGGTGGTCAAACAGGGGGGAATTAATGCCCAGTCACTGTGAAAGTTCTTGGCTTTCCTGAACAAGGCCTTTTCCAGACCCTGGTCCACATGACAAGATTTCCCCAGTCCCCATGACAATTCCTTTCCTCTCCTCCACCTATTCCATCTGCCCATTACCCAAATACCCATCCTACTGTGTCCCATCATCCCACTCTTCCTGGTTCCCTTGCCCACCTCCCACTCTGGTTCCATGCTCCAGGTTCCTCTCCCATCAGACTCCACTACCTTCAGCCCTGTGTCACCTCCACCTATCACCTCCCAGCCTCTCTCCTCTCCCATCCTCCTGTCAACAATCCTCAGCTGGATCCACCTATCACTTCCAAGCTTCACCTTCTCTATTTCCCCTCACCTCGGTATGTTGGCATTATCTAGATTCCAGTATCTGCAGGCGTTCGCGTCTCAGACGTCTCGGGTTTCGTCCAGGTGGATCACCTCTCCCAGAATAGATGATGCCAGTTGGTGACGACCTGGGACAAAGTTATATGGGACAGAATCCTGCAATCCACAGTGATGTGGGTCTGGCACTCCTCATGTCTGCGCCTCCCGTTCTGTTCCGGCGCAACCTCGACAATACCGACTTCCCTTTGAAACACCGCATCACGAAGAGAAAGGGAGGTTTTATCATCAACTGTAAAGGAAATCTATATCTCTCCTTACTGCCGGCTGTGTTTCCTCTGTTCTGCTTTGTGGAATTTGCTTTTCTCGCTGAATCATAGGGATACATAGATAGAGAGTGAAACATGCCATTCGACCCATCTAGTTTGTGCTGAACTATTCTTTTTATCCCTTTGATCTGCACCGGGACCATGGCCTAATGTAAACTTCTTCGAAATGCTGAAATCGAGCCTGGCCTGGTGGGCAGCCTGGCCGGAGGCGCATGTGAGCTGGGGAGAAGTCCGCTTGAAGAAGTTACTGAGACGGTGTGTTGATCGGTCCTGTAGTTCCGGATAGTGCAAAGAACACAGGGACAGAAAGTGAAAGCCAGCGTTTTTCACTCTTCGGGCACCATTTTAGTTGGTCACAGTGAACTCAGTGAGTCCTTGGACATGGAAGATCATCTGTCTTGTGCTGTGTGTCATGATCTGTTTCAAGATCCTGTCTTAATCGACTGTGATCACAGCTTCTGCCGATCCTGTATTATTCAGTACTGGAAGAGACCCGGCACAGCGGCCTGTCCCATATGTAGAAGAACGACTTCCTCCAAAACTCTGAGGCCAAACCGCACCCTCGCCGGCATCGTTGAGTCGTTCGCAAACCGGGAGACAACTCAGCAGGAATGCAGCCGCCACAAGGAGAAGCTGACGCTGTTTTGCCAGACCGACAAGCAGCCCCTCTGTGTGCTCTGTCAGCATTCAAAGAATCATTGCGGCCACGAGCTGTTGCTGCTGGAAGAGGCCGTGCAGGAGTTCAAGGTGAGCAGACGGAAAATCACAACATCCAAACGTGTCGGTTTTATCTCCGGAGTCCGAACTTTAGATAATGTGTTTCTGTTTGAAGGCGTTGTTCTGTACAACGTTGTTCGGAACGCAGAAAGGTGAATAGGGTCCAAAACTCACAAAGTGCTGCTGGAACTCAGCAACTCAAGGGGAATAAAGAGTTGGCTGAGACCTTTAGTCAGGACAAGAAAGGCAGGTGCAGAAGCCAGAATGGGACCGAAACATCGATTGTATTTCTCTCTGTAGATGGCGAGGGACTTGCTGAATTCCTCCATTTTTTTATTGTGTGTGTGTCCGAGTTAGAACTAATTCGTGTTCAAACCGCAGGAGGTCCCTGAACATTGATGTTTCCCAATCAACCCCTTGTAATTCTTTTTTGCAATATGCCCAACATTAAAAGGATACAGCCCTTCCTATCTGGGGTGAACCCAGCGATCCCAGAAGGCTTCCAGTGAGCAAACACACATCCTAAGATATAGGAGCAGTATTGGGCAATCTGACCCATCGAGTCTGCTCCACCGCTTCCTCATGACTGATACAATTTTCCCCTCAGACCCAGTCTCCTGCCTTCTCCCATATCCCTTAATACCCCGGCCAATCAGGAATCTATCTGCCTTTGCCTCGAATACACTTTTTGAACGCCTCCATAGCTGTCTGTGGTAACGAATTCCGTAGATTCACCACTCTCTGGCTAAAGAAATTCCCGATCATATTTTGGACTCACCACGTTTGGTGAAGTAATGAGATGAGATGGTGATAAATAGACGTTCTGGTGATGGAGACAGGATGGTGGGTGGTAGCTTGGTGCCGGATGAACTTTAATGCTGAGGACGATTACATGTTATACTTCTGAATATATTTATTCAAAGGGATGGGGTCACTTGCTCAAATTCAGATAATTAACTGAAGTAAAAGAAGTTTAAAACTTCATCAATAATCTTATTTTAAACCATTACAATTAAATAACATTCTACATGGAGAGAGTTCAGGGTTAGAATCTCTGGACTTAAATTCCAAATAAATAATCTAAAGTGCCATGTAAAGAAACAAAAGCCTGACACAGCCATGGTCTTACAGCCCAGCTGAAACCCATCATAATCCACATTGCTGGTCCGGCCTCTCACTACCGGGCACCTGAACTCTGTCATTGCATTTCTGTCTTTCTTCCTGTAAGCGCATCCTTCAAAACTCCTTTCCCACTGTTTTGTTCTCAAATATTATTAATTCCATGGCTGAAATATCAGAGGAGGTCTTCTATTGTGCTCATGCTTCTCACTTTAAATGAAATGCATATAGACAATAGACAATAGGTGCAGAAGTAGACCATTCAGCCCCTCGAGTCTGCACCGCCATTCTGAGATCATGGCTGATCATTCACTATCAATACCCAGTCCCTGCTTTGTCCCCATATCCCTTGATTCCCCTATCCATCAGATATCTATCTAGCTCCTTCTTGAAAGCATCCAGAGAATTGGCCTCCACCGTCTTCTGAGGCAGTGCATTCCACACCTCCACAACTCTCTGGGAGAAGAAGCTCTTCCTCAACTCTGTTTTAAATAACTGACCTCAAATTCTCAATCCATGCCCTCTGGTACTGGACTCTCCCAACATCTGGAACATATTTCCTGCCTCAATCCTATCAAATCCTTTAATTATCTTAAACGTTTCAATCAGATCCCCTCTCAATCTCCTCAATTCCAGTGTGTACAAGCCCAATCTCTCCAATCTCTCTGCGTAAGACAGCCCTGCCATCCCAGGAATCAACCTAGTGAATCTACGCTGCACTTCCTCAATTGCCAGAATGTCCTTCCTTAAACCTGGAGACCAAAACTGTACACAATATTCCAGGTGTGGTCTCACCAGGGCCCTGTACAAATGCAAAAGGACATCCTTGCTCTTGTATTCAATTCCCCTTGTAATAAAGGCCAACATTCCATTTGCCCTCTTCACTGCCTGTTGCACTTGCTCATTCACCTTCATTGACTGATGAACTAGGACTCCTAGGTCTCTTTGCATTTCTCCCTTACCTAACTCTACACCGTTCAGACAATACTCTGCCCTCTTGTTCCTGCTTCCAAAGTGGATAACTTCACATTTATTCACATTCAATGACATCTGCCAAGTATCTGCCCACTCACCCAGCCTATCCAAGTCTCCCTGTATTCTCCTAACGTCCTCTTTGCATGTTACACTGCCACCCAGTTTAGTATCGTCAGCAAACTTGCTGATATAGTTTTCAATGCCCTCATCTAAATCATTGACATAAATCGTAAAGAGCTGTGGTCCCAATACAGAGCCCTGTGGTAGCCCACTAGTCACCTCCAGCCAGTCCGAGAAACACCCATTCACTGCTACCCTTTGCTTTCTATCTGCCAACCAGTTTTCTATCCATGTTGAAACCCTGCCCCCAATGCCATGAGCTCTGATTTTACTCACCAATCTCCTATGTGGCACCTTATCGAATGCCTTCTGAAAATCTAGGTACACAACATCCACTGGCTTACCCTCATCTAACATCCTTGTTACACCCTCAAAAAACTCCAACAGATTAGTCAAGCATGATTTGCCCTTGGTAAATCCATGCTGGCTCGGCCTAATCCTATTTCTGCCATCAAGATGTGCCACTATTTCATCCTTAATAATGGACTCAAGCATTTTCCCCACGACTGACGTTAGGCTAACAGGGCGATAGTTCTCTGTTTTCTCCTTCTTGAAAAGTGGGATAACATTAGCCACTCTCCAATCTTCAGGAACTGATCCTGAATCTAAGGAACATTGGAAAATGGTTACCAATGCATCCACAATTTCCTGAGCCACCTCTTTTAGAACCCTCGGATGCAGACCATCTGGACCCAGGGATTTATTAGCCTTCAGTCCTACCAGTCTACTCATCACAGTATCTTTCCTAATGTCAATCTGTCTCAATTCCTCTGATATCTTATGACCCTGGCCCATCCATACATCTGGGAGATTGCTTGTGTCCTCCCTGGTGAAGACAGATCTAAAGTACGCATTAAATTCTGTTGCCATTTCCCTGTTTCCCATAACAATTTCTCCCAATTCATTCTTCAAGGGGCCAACATTGTTCTTAACTATCTTCTTTCTCTTCACATAGCTAAAAAAAGCTTTTGCTATCCCCTTTTATATTCCTGGCTAGACTGAGCTCATACCTGATTTTTTCTCTCCGTATTGCTTTTTTAGTTAAGATCTGTTGTTCCTTAAAACTTTCCCAATCATCTGTATTCCCACTCATCTTAGCCCTGTCATACATCTTTTTCTTTAATGCTATACAATCTCTGACTTCCTTTGTCAACCACTGTGGCCCCTTCCCCCTCTTTGAATCCTTCCTTCTCATTGGAATGAACTGCATTTGCATCTTTTATTTTATGCCCAAGAATATCTGCCACTGCTGATCCACTGTCTTTCCTGCCAGGGCATCCGCCCATTTAACTTTGGCCAGCTCTTCCCTCATGGCTCCGTAGTCTCCTTTATTTAATTGCAACACTGACACCTCTGATCTGCCCTTATCCCTCTCAAATTGTAGATAAAAACTTATCATGTTATGATCACTACTTCCTAATGGCTCCTTTACTTCAAGATCACTTATCAATTCCTGTTCATTACACATCACCAAGTCCAAAATAGCCTCATTCCTGGTTGGCTCAAGCACAAGCTGTTCCAAAAATACATCCCTTAGACACTCCACAAACTCCCTATCCTGGGGTCCAGCACCTACCTGATTCTCCCAGTCCACCTGCATGTTGAAATCTCCCATAACGACTGCATTACCTTTAGCACATGCCAATGTTAACTTCCTAATCAACTTGTATCCAATATCCACGCTACTCTTTGGGGGCCTGTACACAACACCCATTAGGGTCTTTTTACCCTTACTGTTCCTCAGCTCAATCCACACAGACTCTACTTCCCCTGTTCCCAAGACACCTCTTGCTAAGGACTGAATCTCATTCCTCACCAACAGGGCCACCCCACCCCCTCTTCCCATATTTCTGTCTCTACGATAGCACGTATACCCTGGTACACTCAATTCCCAGGCCTGATCCCCTTGCAGCCATGTCTCCGTTATCCCAACAATATCGTAGTTCCCCATTTTCATCTGAGCTTCAAGCTCATCTGTCTTATTTCTGACACTACGCGCATTCAAGTATAGAATTCTTAGCCCATTCCTCCTCTCTTTGCTTAAAACACTGTCTACTGTACCTAACCCAACTCCTTGAACTTCATCGGGCTAATTGCACCCTGAATTTTGATGACCTTCTCAAGATCACCCAAACCTTCTACACATTTAACCCCATGCTCCTTCTGACCAACCCTCTGGATCTGGATCCCTGCCCCCTGCACATCTAGTTTAAACCCCCCCGAGCAGCACTGGCAAACACTCCTGCAAGAATGTTAGTACCCCTCCGGTTCAGATGTAGACCGTCCCTTCGAAACAGATCCCAATGTCCCTGGAACAAAGACCAATTATCCAAAAACCTGAACCCTTCCTTCCTGCACCATGCTCTCAGCCTTGTATTAATGTGCATAATCATTCTATTCTTCACCTCACTCGCACGTGGCACAGGTAGCAATCCCGAGATTGTCACCCTGGAGGTCCTGCCTTTCAGCTTCACTCCTAACTCCCTGAACTCTCTAAGCAGGACCCCCTCACTCACCTTACCTACATCGTTGGTCCCTACATCTGGGTTCATGCCCAGACATATACTGCTTTATAAGCAGTATACTACTTTATTCAAGAGACTGAAACCTTTCTGAGAATCTCTGTTAATTAAACAAAATGAAGTATTTAGTTTTCAGACCTGCAGAGACACCAAGTTGTAAAAATAAACTGATCTCTTGCAGGAAGAACTGAAAATGTCACTGAAGCCAGTCCTGGACAAGAAGGAGGAATGTGCTGCTGTAAAAAGTGATTATGAGGAAACATTAAAGCATATTCAGGTACATAATAATGTCACATCATTCCATAAGCCATTGTTACCTGGGTTTCAGCACCTGAGTTACAGGGAAAGGTTGAACAAGTTAGGTCTTTATTCTTTGGAGCGTAGAAGGTTGAGGGGGGACTTGATTTAAAATTATGAGGGGGATGGATAGAGTTGATGTAGATATTGTCATTTAAAGTAAAATTAGACAGTTATATGGACAGGAAAGGAATGGAGGGTTATGGGCTGAGTGCGGGCCAGTGGGACTAGGTGAGAGTAAGCATTCGGCACAGACTAGAAGGGCCAAGGTGGCCTGTTTCCGTGTTGTAATTGTTCTATGTTTATGGTAATACGCTACAATCACATTGAAACTCAAACTGCGAGTGAATAATTCAGTCAACACAGTTATCCCTCACTGACCTCCTGTAGTGGTAAATCCTGAGAAAACTAATATACATCCCCTGATTCTGAGTTAGAGCCTCCTCTTCAGAGTACGTTGCTGCCTGGCTCCCAGTAGTGAGATGTCACTGATTCCAGTAACAGCACAATATCTGTCAGTGCTCAGACTCTCTCTTATTTTCCAAAGGACCAGGGAGGAATGGCAGAGAAACAGATTAAAGCCCAGTTCGAAACAATGCATCAGTTTCTCCGCAACCAAGAAAGGATCGCGCTGGAAGATCTCAAACTGGAGAGAGAGAGAAACTGCCTGGAAATAAAGGGGAAGATCGAGGATGCCACAGAAGTCATCTCATCACTTTCAGACACCATTCAGGACGTTGAAGAAGGGCTGAAGGAAGAGGACAGCATCAAATTTTTAACAGTACCTCTCCCTGATTTTGTTCTCTCCATCCTTTTGTTAACACTGATATTAAGATCAAACAGTTTGCCATACAACAGTACACTATTATGATACTAATGGTATGGAGTCAGGCCGTTCCTCTCATCAGGCCCACAGCGATGTTTACTAGCATCACCAGCCCCTGACACCCATTACTATATGATCCAACTTCAGTCTCACCTCAAAACTTTACAGTTTGAAAACACTCTCTTATTCTGTATCTGTTTTCAGCTTCTTTTACTTCAGCTAATTATCTGAATTTAAGCAAGTGACCCTTTCCCTTTGAATCCTCTGCTTCATCATATATTCAGCTAATAGATATTTTGGATTCACCATGTTTGGTGAAATACTGAGATGAGATGGTGATAAATAGACGTTATGGTGATGGAAACAGAATGGTGGGTGGTAGCTTGGTGCCGGATGAACTTCAATACTGAGAAAGATGACATGTTATACTTTGCCAGGAAGAGGATAATGTACCACTGGAGATCACAGAGCTAAACTTGGTACACCAAGAGAGCCATCTCAAAATACATGCCCATTGGTCACTAATATAAAATGCACTAACCCCTGTAATATCCACATTTATTATCAAAATAGGTAGATGTCACCATATACCTCCTTGAGATTCATTTGTTTCATTTGGTTCACTAAATCTGGTGCCCAGTAGCATCAGCATTCCTCCTAGTTCCAAAATCTTGGCCCTGCTTGTTGCTGTGTAATTCTGGCAATATGAAGAACATAGAACAGAACAGCACAGGAACAAACCCTTTGTCACAACCACGGATTCGGCTGCACAGCACATTCAGCAATTGCACTCGAGAACATGCACGTGTCGGCTAATTATTATTTCACTGTGATAGTATTTAACTCCATTCATTCCGTCTTGGTGTTCGTCTTGAAGTCTGTGAAATATCGATCTGTTTCAGCGTCTCTCACTTCGCACTTGGGCCATGTCCATACCCGGTGACACCCTTTGTCCCATGATGAACATCATGACATATTAATCTGAACCCCTCCTGCACGTACATGGTCCACGTCCCCTCCTGATCATTCACATCTGTCTAAGAGTCTCTAAACCACCATTATCTACTTCCAGCAGCACCCCTTGCAGCAAATTCCAGGCATCCACCACTCTCCGGGTGAAACCTTTGCCCAGTATATCTCCTTTAAACTTCCCGCTACTACCTGAAGTCCTGTCCTCTCATATTTTACATTTCAGACCCTCTAATCCAGGCAGTGTCTTGATGAACCTCACACGCATCCTTTCCAATGCCTGCGCCTCATTCCTGTAATGGGTAACTTCATTCAGAAACAACAGCAACGTTCTCAATCACTGCACATTGACAGTGAAACTCCAGTGACCACTATCTGGTCTCTCCCTGCTCACTGGTCTCAGACCGGGAGTTTGACCATAACTGTGCAGTGTGGGAGAATGTTCTGATTGTTCAGACAGTGAGCAGTTAATCCAAGAGGGAACACAGGACAAGTGTCTTCTGAATGAGCCAGTTTTCTGCTCTGACCACCCTGTGATGCCTCCAGTTTTTAATCTTGTCAGATTTGATGTGCATCAGATCGTACTGTACCTCGTGTTGTGGGATATCCACCCGTAGAATCTCAGAATCAGAATCAGGTTTAATATCACTGGCAATTGTCATTAAAAATGTGTTGCTTGTAGGTAGCAGTACAAACTTTAAAAATTAGAGATATATGAAAAGTAAATAATTAGTGAAAAAGAGAGGCAAAAAAGAAAAGAAATAGTGAGATAGTGTACACGAGGAAATCTGCAGATGCTGCAAATTCAAACAACACACACAAAGTGCTGGTGGAACACAACAGGCCAGGCAGCATCTATAGGGAGAAGCACTGTCGACGTTTCGGGCTGAGACCCTTCGTCAGGACTAACTGAAAGGAAAGATAGTAAGAGATTTGAAAGTAGGAGGGGGAGGGGAAAGGCGAAATGATAGGAGAAGACCGGAGAGGGCGGGATGAAGCTGAGAGCCAGAAAGTAGATTGGCAAAAGGGATACAGAGCTGGAGAAGGGAAGGATCATGGGATGGGAGGCTGAGGGAGAAAGAAAGGGGGAGGGGAGCACCAGAGGGAGATGGCGAACAGGCAGACTGATGGGCAGAAAGAGAGAGAAAAAAGCGGGGGTAAAACTAAATATTTCAGGGAGAGGGTAAGTGGGGGAGGAGGGGCATTAACAGAAGTTAGAGAAGTCAATGTTCATGCCATCAGGTTGGAGGCTACCCAGCTGGTATATAAGGTGTTGTTCCTCCAACCTCAGTGTGGCTTCAACTTGATGGTAGAGGAGGCCATGGATAGACATATCAGATTGGGAATGGGACGTGGAATTAAAATGTGTGGCCACTGGGAGATCCTGCTTTCTCTGGCGGACAGAGCGTAGGTGTTCAGTGAAACAGTCTCCCAGTCTGCATCGGGTCTCACCAATATATAAAAGGCCACACCAGGAGCACCAGACGCAGTATAACTCACCAGCTGAATCACAGGTGAAGTGTCGCCTCACCTGGAAGGACTGTCTGGGGCCCTGAATGGTGGTGATGGAGGAAGTGTAAGGGCAGGTGTAGCACTTGTTCTGCTTACAAGGATGTGCCAGGAGGGAGATTGGTGGGAAGGCATGAGGGGATGAATGGAGAAGGGAGTCGCGTAGGGAGCGATCCCTGTGGAAACCAGAAAGGTCAGGGGGGAAGAGGTGCTTGGTAGTGTGATCCCGTTGGAGGTGGCGGAAGTTACGGAGAATTATACGTTGGAACCGAAGGCTGGTGGGGTGGAAGGTGAACTTTCCGGTTCTCAGCTTCATTCCATCCCTTCTGGTCTTCTCCTATCATTTCGCATTTTCCCCTCCTCCTACTACTTTCAAATCTGTTACTATCTTTCCTTTCGGTTAGTCCTGACGAAAGGTCTCAGCCCGAAACGTCGACAGTGCTTCTCCAGTGAGATCGTGTACATGGGTTCAAAATCCATTCAGAATTCTGGTGTCAGAAGGGAAGAAATTGTTCCTAAAACAACGTGTGTGTCTTCAGTCTCCTGTACCTCCTCCTTGATGGCTGCAGTGAGAAGAGGTGTTGTGGATCCTTTATGACAGATGAGGGCTTTCTGAGGCCTCACCTTTTGAAGATTTCCTCGATGCTGGGGAGCCTAGTGCCCACGATGGGGCTGGCTGGGTTTGCAACATTTTGCATATTTTTCTGATCCTGTGCAGTAACCCCTCTACACCAGATGGTGATGCAAACAGTTAAGATGCTCTCCACAGTATTTTTGTAGAAATTTCTGAGTCTTTGGTGACAAACCAAATCTCGTCTGACTTCTAATGAAATGTAGTCACAAACATGCCTTTGTAACTGGACCAGTACATTGGGCCCAGGATAGAATCTTAGAGATGTTGACTCCCAGGAACATTCCAATTACTTTGTATTGAAATCTTATCTCTACATAAATATTAATACTCATTTTTATTCCACAGAAATTTCCAGAAACCCAGAAAAGGTATAACTTACTTCCTGTGTTGGTATGAGTTGAAATTTCTATTTCTAACATGGTTTAACTCCCAGGCAATGGATCACTACTGACATTGTCATCTCTTCCAGAGCAAAGCGAACTGTGCCAGAGCTGCAGAAGGTTTATCCTTTAATAAATGTGGGGAAGCATGTTGGCTCACTGCAGTACAGAGTGTGGAAGAAGATGCTGACAGTCATCAATGCAGGTGGGGTGGAGACTTCGTGATGCAGCTCTTAAACTTCTCATTGATTTGATGTCAATGGATATTTTTGCCAAATTACAGCAGTACTTCACTTGTAGCTTTTAATGAATAAATCCCCCAGGCCAGAAATCTCGTTGAAGCATGAGGGGGCAGATGTGGGAAACACTGACCTCGTGATGTATGTTGGCCTTGTGGCAGTCTGTCGAATGTTGGTTCTTTGCACATGGCTCGTCCATGCCCGCGTTATTTCCTGTTGGCAGAGCAGACTTTGTAGGTGGGCATGGACTGATAAGAAATGTGATGGTCAGGAGGCAGGAGACTTCACCTGAGAATGACTGACATTCTGCAGCTATCTGTTCCCAGTTCTAGTCATCCTCGACCCCAGTGATCATTTCAAAAGGATTCTTGAGAAGTTTCAGATAAAAGTTAGTGTGAGCGTTCTGTGTGACTGGATGTTCCAAGACTCGAGATAAACACAAGAAACTGGTCTCTGGTCACTTGTGCTCTCAGTCTCTGTGATTTACACGTCCCTCCCCACCAACTCTACCACCACTATCGTTCACCAACATTCACCATTTGCAGTCATTTGGCATTAAAGAGGTTATGTCTGTTGCTTCTTCAAATGTGCCTGTTTCCACCAGTACCACACCTTGTCACCTCCCTGATGTCTGTACAAGGCAAACCCTCATTGCGGTTAAACGTGGAAAACTGTGGATGGTCACTGTTCCTTCCTCAAATCCAACTCTCATTAACCCCACCACTGTACGGAAGGAGGGCTGATGACCAAGGTGGTTTCTTTACCATGGAATAGAGTGCAGTTCCACAGATTGTTCTGAGAGCATCTCCGGTCAGTTTTGGAGAAATGAGGATTTGGAAAGGGCTCTGTAATGGAATGCAGTCAGCTGTGAGGTGTGATGTCAAAGGGGCTCCTAATCTTTTACAATCTGTATGAATGATTTGTTGTGACAGTGAGATGCAAAGTGTCCAAGTCTGCTGATGAGACAGACCGAATTCCCATTGTGGGCTGTGTGAAAGATGCAGAGGGATGTCAGGATGATGGACAGTTGACATGGCAGGTCTGGAGCTTTCATCCAGACAGAAGGGTAGAGGGATGGAGGGTGGTGACCAGTGTTGAGAGATGAGGGGAAGGGCTGGATCAAGAGGTATCAATACCACTGTGGGTTTATGTGTCCAGCTGTCCTGTGATCACTCTCCAACTCAGACACGGCTGTTCAGTGTTGTGCATTACCTCACGCAGAGCCTCTTCTCTTTAGACACACGCTCTCTGCCTTTCACTCTTACCCAGATGCATCTGTTAGGAACGTGCTCTCCTTTAACTGTTGTGCAGGTGGGAAGCAGACCTGTCATCGGTCCGTCTCCCTGTTCAGATCTTTGGATCCCTGCTGATTCCACAGCCGCCACGGTGCTGTCGGGAGGGTGGTGAGTGTGACTGACTGACATTCTGTGTCCGTCTGTTCCCTGCTCCAGTCATCCTTGACCCCAACACAGCCAGTCCTCATCTTCTGCTGTCGGATGATCTGAGAACCGTGAGATACACCGACAAATGGATGCAGCTTCCCGATAACCCACAGAGGTTTGATAACTGTGTGAATGTCCTGGGATCAGAAGGATTCACATCAGGAAGACATTCCTGGGAGGTGGACGTGGGGAATAAGACAAACTGGGACTTTGACATAGCCAAGGAATCCATCAACAGGAAGGGGAATATCACTCTGAATCCGGATAATGGATATTGGGCAGTGGCACTGAGAAATGGGACAGAGTACTTGGCCTGTACTAACCCACCAAAAAGCCTAGAGCTGAGTGTTGACCCGAGGAAGATCTGGATCTCCCTGGATTATGAAGGAGGAAAAGTGTCCTTTCATGATGTGGATAACCTGACCCACATCTACACTTTCAATGGTACATTCACTGGGAAACTATACCCTTACTTCTCTCCATGTAATAATCATGATAGCAAGAATTCTGACCCACTGATAATCTGTCACCGCAGAGTAACAATCCAGGAGGATGAAGATCCAATCTGGGAATAAAACTGCTGCTGGCATCAGGAACAACTTTCCCAGACCGTGTACCGATAGAGAGCCCTCACAGGAAGCCCAGAGAGAATCAGAAATCTGCAATGAGTAGCCGATAATCTGCCCCAGGACTCAGCGGGACAGTGTGGGGACCTGGCAGTGGTGCAGGTTCTGGGAAACCTCACTGACATCAACAGGGAGAGTCTGGAAAACCAGGAGCCGAAATCCCAGTTGTATTCCATAGTCTGTGCTTTCCTTCAAATTATTTGTTCATATGCTGACCACAGAACTGTTGGTGATTCGATATGGTCCAAGCCCCCGTTGACATTGAAATGAATGCAACCTATTCCTGCAGATTATATCTTTGGGATTCACAACAATTGTCCATTTGGAACTGAACCAGAGGGACTGCAGGGTTATCAGGAATGTTGAGGGTGCTTATACTCTTTTTCCAAAGACGTGATTGATGAGGTACATCATTCTGTGCCATGAGGTTCCTTGAACAACAAATTTGAATTTCTGAAGCATCGAGGAGGTTGTTCGGCCCAACAAGACCATGCCAGCTCTCTGCAGGACTGAACGAATCAGTCCTATTCCCCGGGTGTTTCTCGGTGGTCCTGAAATTTTCTACGCTTTCATGTAGTCACATTGCACCCTTTAAGGTCTGTGACAGCTTTAACTGGTGCAGTTCCACCAGAAAGACAATCACCACAACTCTGGTCTGTGGTGGCGGCTGTCATCAGAGCAGACTCAATGTTCTGGAACTTCTCCCAACTACCTCCCCAATTCTGTAAAGTCAGTTGGATCTGGTTGGGTCTTTCCTGTCTGTTCCCCATAACAATGTGGATCAAAACTCATCCAGTGCTACCCTGTGTGTATTAATCATAGAGACTATCACAGAAAAAGGCCCTTTGACCCACAATGCCCTTGCCATCTGTGACGTCAAGTTAAACCGTACAACTGCTAGTATTCTCCATTTCTATATCCCTCCTCTTCTATCAATCCATTCATATGAACTGTTCCACTGTTCCTCTTTCTCTCCATGCTTCTATCTATCCATTCCTCTGTCCCTCCATCCCTCCATCTGTCCTTTCCTCAGTTTCTCTGTCTCTCTGTTCTATCACTCCATATCTCTGATCCTCTCTTCATCTATCCATCCATTCCTTTATCCTCCCATTCCCATCTGACCCTCCATTTCTCTGATCCTCTGGTCCTCTATGTATCTGTTCATCTGTCTCTCCAATCTATCCTTCCATTCTTCTGACACTCCTTTTCCCTATCACAGAATCCCTCCATCCCATTATCTCTCTATTCCTCCATCTCTCCATTCCTCAACCTCTCTGTTCCTTTCCTATTCAGTATCTTGCTGAAATGTATCTTAAATCTTGATGTGGCATCTGTGTCCACTACATCCCCTGGCATGTTCCAATGACTTGACCCCCTTAGCCCTGACCAGAAGAGGATTCCATTCTCTGTGACCCTCTGTGAGATGTAATCCCACTTCACCTCTGACATAAAGAGGCAATTCCTGCTCATGAAACTACAGCCCCGGTTTCCGATTGCCCTTGAGAGACAATGTTTACTCAACTTCTCTTTTCTAGATTCTGCAGAGTCTTATATATTTCAGAAATGTCATCTCCCAGTTTTATAATCCCAAAAGGTGTCAGCGTACATAGGTCGACAATTCCATATAAAGTAGCACTCCGTCCTAGGAAACAACCCAGAGGCCTTCCTTTGCATTGTCAACTTCTCTGCTCTTTTATATAACACTCGTCGAATAGCCAGCACATTTACTATCCTCATCGAGAGAGAGGGACAGCACACAGGGCAGAAAGCCCTACCTGCCTACCACAGCAATAGTCCATTCACAGAATGCTTCCCCCGCAGTGATCAGAAGGGAGGCAGTCAGCACCGAAACCCTCACTCCCTCACCCTCCAAGTTTGTATCCAGTGAGAAACACGTCTGTGTGAGCACCCAGGACACTTATCTGCATTTACACAGCGACTGTACCTAAATACCAGATGTTGCTGTTCAGTGCTGTGTTAACAGCTGCTGAACATAGAACATTGGACAATACAGCACAGGAACAGGCCATTCGGCCCCTTAAATCTGTGCAGAACATTGGGCCAATTCAATCTCATCCCATCTGCCTGTACATGGTCCACAAGCCTCCATTCCCTGTCTGTTCATGTGTCTGTCTGAATGTCACTGAAATGTTGTTGTTGTATCTGTTTCCACCACCTCCCCTGACACCAGGTTTTATACAATATCTGGAAATCGATTTTTCTGAGAGTGGGCGGGAGGGAGAGGGGGAGAAAGAGGGGGGAGAGAGGGAGCAGGGGTAGGGGGAGGGAGAGGGAGAGGGAGAAGGTGACAGAGGTAGCATCCTGACTGCATCCTCTTTGTGTAGACCTAGCGGTTTTCCCCGTGGGTGGGCTTCACAGTCGATCTCTCTCTCTCTCTCTCTCTCTCTCTCTCTCTCATTGTCCATCAGTTCAGTTTAGTGTCCTGCTGTGCCATGGCAGACTGTTCCAAAAAAGGAAAATATAAAACGTACCTCACCCCAGACTACACTGAAGTGTTCCCCTGCCTAATACGGGTCAAAAATAATGACAGTGTTGCTGGCTGCACTGTTTGCAACAGCGACTTTTCTATTGACCATAGTGGGTTAAATGACTGTAAAAGACATGTTGAGGTGAGTTTAACAGGTGTCATTCGTTCATTAGCATAGTTAACGTTATTTAAACTAGCTGGCTAGCTGCTAAGGAGCTACTCTATTGATGTCCGACGTGATGAGGCCAAACTCCCTGTAGACTTGCTTAAAGTTGTTGTAGAATAAAAAAACAACTCCATGATAATATAATATGATATAAGTACATATTTTAATGTCACATTTTATACATATACCAAACTTGGTTTACAGATTAGACAAAATCTGACTGTTATGAGGTTGAGACTTCTGGCAAAATGCTCAAATCTGCCAAGCAAGCCACGTCACAGTACAAGGAAAGCTTGCAAAAGAAATAGAAAAGCTATTTACATTAGCACTTAGCTATTAGCATTGAGACTGTAAAAAAATACTCAACAAGGAATATATATATATATATATATATATATATGTGTGTGTGTGTGTGTGTGTGTGTGTGTGTGTGTGCGTGTGTGTGTGTGTGTGAGATCAAATAAACTGTTGTGTTCTTTCATACTCAAATGTCCTGTATACATACACCCGTGGAGGTCGACCTTGGGCGGGGGGAGATATGGGATTGCGGGGTGGGGGGGCGGGGTGGTGCTGCTACCTCCCTGAAATGAGTTTTGCAGTGTGGGGTGTCTGAAAGTGACTCCGACTGAATATCGTGTCCGAGTCAGTTGTTGCTGTTAACTGTTTCCTCGACACCTGGTGAATCACTGTGTTCCCAGACTTTGTGATCCCCTCAGTCTGGTAAGGAGACGAGGGATGTGGACCATCTCAATTCCCCACAACTCCTGCTGGACAGTCGGGAGCTGCGAGTGTGCACTTGGCATCTGTTAACACATTCTGTCCCGTCTGGGTGAGCGTGAATAAGTGGAGCAATTCCCCCACCTGCTGGCCGCACAGGGTAATGCACCTTCTCCAGCAGTCTCCCAGAGCTGCCTGCAAAGTAAAGGTGAGTCATAAAGGATTTTAGAAAGATCTTCAGATCAAAAGTATAACTAAGGGGATAAAAGGGCCCCTAAGTGATCAGTGTCTGTGTGTGCAACCACGAGACAATGGTGAGGTCTAATGAATTGCCTGTGATAAAACTGAGCAAGGGTGTGGAAGCTGGCGAATTTGTTGAATTTTCCAACATCCACTTTTCCGTCAGGTCCGATATTCTGCTATTTTGTAAAACCGTAGTTAATCGTCGTTAACGTCCTGAATTCAGGACTCTGCCAATCCAGCTGATCAATGTAAGGAAGTTCAGTTCATAGCAGTGCCGCGTTCACTCTGAGGATGGGGAGGGCGATCAGCCGGAATATCTGTGTAGTTTCACGGTGCAGGATCGCCATCTGCTGCTGGGAACCGGTACTGCAGGATGGAAAGAAAATGCCACTCTCAGCTGGAGTAAAGTCAAAGCGAAATTATTATCAAAGAACGTGAATGTCACAATTTATCTTCTTGTCAGTGTTTACCGCAAAATAAATACGTTAGAGTTTCGGGAAAAATAAACGCAAACAATCACTGTACAAAAGACGACAAATAGGCTTTCAGTCGTGGAGCACTTCCTCTGGCAGCTTGTCCACAATCGTGTCACTCTCTCAGTGAATACATTTCCTTCCAGATTCCTCTTCAATATTTCATCCTAGTTGTAGTCTCACCCAGACATAGTGGAAAAGTCTGCAAGTACTGACCCTATATGTCCTGTACTGCTCATTACGTTGTATATCTATCAAATCGGTCCTCACACACCTAAACTCTCGGGAATTAACTCCTCATCTGTTCAACCTTACCCTATAACCCAGGTCCTCAAATCCTGCCAATATTCTTATACATTTTCTCTAAATACTTCTTCCATCTTACTGATATCTTTCCTGTAGGTAGGTGACCAGAACTGCACACAATACTCCAGATTAGACTTCACTGACATCTTATACAACTTTACCATAACATCCCAGCTCAAAAGGAGCTTTGATTTATAAACAGGTAATGTGCCAAAAAATCTCTTTACATCCTTTCTACCTCTGACACCACTTTCAAGGTATCCTGGATCTGTATTCCCAGATTCCTCTGTTCTACTGCTCTCCTCAATTCACTGGCATTAACCATGTAAATCCTACCCTGGATTGCCCTCCAAAAAGTGCAAAAGCTCTTGATTGGATTCCATTTCATCTGCCATTTTCAGCTTTTTTTCCCATTTCCTCCAGATTTTACTTTAAGCTTTGATTGTCTTCCTTGCTCCTCACTATGGCCCAACCTTGTAGTTATCTCCAAGTTTGACGATCAGTTTTCCATATTATCACCCAGGTCATTGATGTTGAAGACAAACTACAGTGGACCCACTACTGATCGCCGGGGAACATCACTCGTCACAGGCATCCAGTCAGAGAGAGGCAAACAAAAGGCAAATAAATAAATGAGGCAAGTGAATTTGTCCACACCAGTTCAGGAGGTATAACTGTAGGGTAAATTTATTGTCAAATTGAAAGGAACAGGCAAGAATTTATTGTTTATGTAATATGGGCTTTGGCAGCAGGACCAACATTTACTGCCCACCAACTGTCCTTGAGAAGATCGAAATGAGCGACTTTAGTTGCTACATTTCATGTGCTGTCATTGATTTAAATCAATTCCTTAATAATAATGAAATATTGAGGTTAGTATTCTATTAATTGATTAAGTGATTGGATAATAGAACATAGAAATTTACAGCACTTTACAGGCCCTTCAGCCCACAATGTTGTGACATCCATGTAAACTACTGTAGAAACTGCCCTGAATTTCCCTACCACATGACCGTCTATTTTTCTGAGCTCCATGTACCTATCTGAGAGTCTCTTAAAAGACCCTATTGTATCCTCCTCTACCACCTTCACTGACAGTGCCTTCCATACACCCAACACTCTGTATGAAAAACTACCCTCTGACATCCCCTCGGTACCTCCTTCCAAGCACCTTAAAATTATCTCTTATGTCCGAGCACCATATTTAATTCAGTCCCAACTACCGAATGTGAACCAAAAATTTACATTTACGTATCCTGACCTCATCAAGTACTCTTCTACCAAATACACGGTCGGAACATATGAACCTCCCTGCAAATAAACAAGAATTAGGTATTGGAATGAAGTTATCTTCCAGTTTGTCGCTGTACCAAAGCCAGGGGTTATAGCTCTACTTGCCACATGGCAGATTGGTCTGGAAGATAATGTCCCATACGGTTCAAGGAGATCAACCCTGGCAGATGGACTGAACATTACCTGAGCGTATCAGGCAGACTGGTGGTTGAAGGATATGCCTCTGAATTAAGTCAGGTACCTAGTGCTATTCTGCAACGCTACAAGTTAGGATATTTGACATTCGTTATTTTATAGCAATAAGTGGATGTGAATGCACAAGGATTGACTAGTACGTTTGCGGATGACACAAAATTAGTAGTTGGTGTTCACAGTGAAGATTATCGTAGCTTCTGGGGATCTAAATGGGCAGAGGAATGGTAAATAGATTGCAAAACCAACACGAGCAGCAACAGTTTCATGCAGACAGTAATTATGTGAAGGGAACTCCGGGAGGAAGTGCTGAGAAAGCCACATTTGTATAATTCCAGAAGCAGCTGAAATGAAGGGAACTGCAGGGAAAAGGGCCCAACTCTGGAAATTGGGACCATCTCTGTGGTTGGCATTGTCTCGTTGGGCTGAAGGGTCAGTATCTGTGCTCTGTTGCTCTGTGACTCAGTAGATGCGACAGAGATTACTGGACAGACATACAGACATGGGGTGGAAATTGCTGTTAACCGAAAATGTTTGGTCCCTAAGCCAACTGCTGCTCCTATACCAGGGATGGGGGTACTTCCATATTTGCAAAGTAATCGTACTCTTTCTGACTCACTGTCTGCTTGTGGTGTATAATTCAGGGCATCATCAGTGAGTGGAATCTTTAGACACTACCTCACTTTTAATATATATTATTTCTGTTCTTTGCACTGTTTTTAATTTATTAAATATACGTATACTGTAATTATTCTTTTTGACACTTCTATATTACGTATTGCATTGAAATGCTGCTGCATAGTTAACATAATTCACGACACATGCCGGTGATAATAAACCTGATTCTGATTCGGTAAACAATGGTAAACATTGTCGAGATTTACAGAATTTTGCTCGTGCCCATCCTGCGGTACCGGTTCCCACCAGCAGGGGGCGGTCCGGCACCGTGAATCCGCACTGACCGTTGGGATTTTCGCCACCGCCGTCGTTACAAACGGCACCGCAATGAACTCACCTCAACGCTGAACCGGTTCCACAATCCATGGACGCACTGTCAAGGACTCGACAACACATGCTCCCAGTATTATTTATTATTTTCACAGTTCATTGCTTGTTTACCAGTCTTTGTGATGCACCATCAATAACTCACTCTGAGAGGTAAAGGTGAAATATCAGTTTTTATTGACTGGAAGAAGGAACAAGCAGTGAGTGACCACCATACTACATCCTGGAGACGGAGAGGCCGGGCTCCGGCCTCAATCGCCTTTATACCGGGGTCTGTGGGAGGAGCCACAGGAGCAGTCAGCCGGGGACGTGTCCAGACAGGTATATGTAGTTCACCACACTTTGTATGGCTTTTCATTGATTCTATTGTGTTTCTGTGTACCTACTGCGAATCTCGGGGTCAGGATACTATATGGTGACATAGACGGACTTTGATAATAAGTCTACTTTGAACTTTATGGCTGACCCGACCAGAGAGGGTGATTCTTTTTACAGGTTTCCCACGTTTCCTTGTTGACAGAGTTTTGATTGTTGTTTGATGTGTAACCTTGGCTTATGCTCAACGCTGTGACTGACGGGAGACTGCAATGACAAACGTTTGGCCCGAAGCAGAAGTGTTTGAAGGGAGTATTTGAACGCTGCTTTATGGAGATGGAATATGGTAGAAATTAGATGTCAGTGAGGTCATGAGGCTGAATTCAAATGTAGAAAAAAGGGCCGAAAGGATCTCTGGCTTCTCCTGCTGAGCCAATATTGATCCAATTTCTTACTTCATCCTGAATGCCTCCTAATTAAACTGTGGATCTCATTATCCAAAGGGAGGGCAAGAGGCTGGCTGGAAGGTGAGAGGTGAAGCCAGGTGAATGGGAAAGGTCAAGGCCTGGAAAATAAACAATAAGATAAAAGAGGAGAATGGACAATAGGAGAAAGGGAAGGAGGAGGGGACCAATAGGGAAGTGATAGGCAGCTGAGAAGAAGTAAAGGGTCAGAGTGGAGAATAAACGGGGACAGGGAAGGGAGTTTTGTTCACCGGAATGAGAAATTAATATTCATACCATCAAGTTGGACAGTACCAAATGGAATAGAAGGTGTTGCTCCTCCACCCTGAGGATGGTCTCATCTTGGCACAAGAGTAGGTTATGGATCGACAAGTCAGAATGGGAATGGGAAATGGAATTAAAATGTTTGGCCACTGGGAAGTCCCACTTGTGGCAGACGGTGTAGAGGTGCTCGATGAAGTGGACCCCAATTTCTGATGGGTCTCACCAATGTAGAGGAGACCACATTGGGAGCACCAGATACAACAGATTCATGGCACATTCACAGGTGAACTGTTGCCTGACCTGGGGGAGCCTTTGGGGCCTGAATGGAAGTGAGGGAGCAGGTGTATGGGCTGGTGTAGCACTTTGGCCACTTGCAGGGATAAGCAACTGGAGGGAGATGTGAGGAGTGACAAATGGACAAGGGAGTCACACAGGGAGCAATCTCTATGGAAAGTGTGGAGAGGGGGAGATCAGAAATGTTTAGCGGTAGGGTTCCTGTGGAGATGGTGGAAGTTGCAGAGGATAATGTGTTGGATGTGGAGGCTCATGGAGTGGTAGCACAAGTGGGACATTCTGACTGATGGGAAGATGGGGTGAGCACAGATGTACAGGAAATAGAGGAGATGTGGATGAGGGCAACGCAAATAGTAGAGGGAGAGGACCCCATTCTTTAAAGAAGGAGGACATCTCTGATGTTCTGGAACGGGAAACAATGAGAACAGATGCAGTGGGGGCAAAGAAACTGAAAAAAGGAAATAGCATTTTTACAGTAGATAGGGTAGAAAGAAGGATAGTCCATGTAACTATCGGGATCAGTAGATCTATAAAAAATGTCAGTTAACAAGCCCCACAATACACCCCTCGGTGCAATTTCTTTGACCAGCTGTTTTAAATCACAATAAAATGGGAGAGGGGGAGTCCACAGTCTATGGGAGTCAGGATAGAAATACTGTCTCACCAGTTAACGGATTATGACTGGTCTCCATTATCCTTTTGAACCTTTCCTTTTCTCCATTTCTCCATTTCCTGGTCTCCATTTCTCAATCCATCAGAATTTTATCTACCTTCACTTTAAGTACATCTCCTGAAGAGTTGGCTTCCACACGCACTGTGCAGCGAACTCCAGACAGCATCCTCATCACTGACCCTCCTTCCTTCAGAAATGAGATGTGCAATGACATCCACAGATTCTTCAGTTTTATTAAAAGCTCCTTCCTAAAAGAGCCCGCCATTGCCAACCTGCAGCATGACCCAGACAATATTCCTACACAGGCTGATAAGAGGCAATTCTTAGCTGAGTCACAAAAGTACCAGTATTAACACCTCCAATAGGAGAAGGTCTAACAATCTACCTTTCACTTTCAACAACGTTGTTCTCAGTGAGTCCTCCACCGTCAACATCCTGATGATCTTTGACCAGAAATGTTACTGGATGACTGAGGGGCAAGTTGGAGTTCAGGTATCCGGTGTTGAGTGAATCATCTCCTGATTTATCAGCATCCTGAGCCTGTCCTACCTGCACAAGGTGGCCACACGGCAATAAAGATTACACAGTGGATGGTGGCATTGACAGTGTTTCCAGTGTTCCATGAATATGGGATATGCTTGCACACTCCCGGGACTAGAAGATCGCACGGTAAATGGTAAATGTCCATGCTGTTAAATGTTTCTCCCTGACATATCTTCTTCATTTTATGAATATTTACAGCCCAAAATAACAGAGAACAGTTCATTATCTGGCTCTTAAATTCAATTTGTTCATAAAGATCTTTTCTGAACTTCAGTACTGAATGGACCAACTCCGTCTAATTCTGTCTTTTTCATGAGAGGAAGTATTTAAAATTCGTCAAGTATTACTCTCGAGAGTCATTTGATATCAAAGGTTCAATTCTTTTGTAGAAATGAGCAGATTAACAATCCAACTCACCTCTGACAGGTGGATGTGCAATCGCTATAATGCGGCCCATCCTGAGACATCCCTGCCACTCTCAGACTGATTGTGTGTCAGGATTGGACTGAACGGGGTCAGGCCTCCCACTGTTTCCCCACAGTGACACAGAGCTCCAGACATGAAACCGGTTTTGGTTTTGGTTGCAAGGGAGGTTATAGTCATAGAAAAGTACAGCACAGAAACAGGCACTTCAGCCCATCTAATCTGTGCTGAGCCATTTAAACTATGGTCCCATACCTGCACCAGGACCATAGCCCTCCATGCTCCTACCATCCATGTACCTATTCAAACTTTTCTTAAACATTGAAATCAAGCTTGCAGGCATCATTTGTGCTGGCAGCTCATTTAACACTCAGGTTGGTAAGTTTCATGTCATTTACAGTTGTTAAATTAAAAGAGTGGATTAAATGGAGTTCACTTCTCTCATAAAAGCCTATGGATGTATGGAATTGTGCAATTGTTATCTCATCTGAATATATTTATTCTGTGAATTTTTCATACTTGTAAATTATGCTTTTAATTGTTTTGTTTTGCTTTGTATTTATGATTGTCAGAGAAATAGCCAAACTGTTCAAGTCATTGCTGTCTTTTACACCAGGTATCAGATATCATAAAATTACTCAGGCAGGGAGCAAAATATTATTTAGTGGCTTAAGAAACAATTAAATGTTTTTTCATTCAGAGAGCTGGAAGCGTTCTCATTCAAGAAACACGTTAGTTAATCGAATAATGAGTAATTATTAATATATTAATTGGAAGCCTATATTACAAGAGGGAAGAATTGGCATTAATGTCCCTTTACCAGATTCTCAGCTACATATCCAATGCTTAAACTCTTCTGTGCATCCATTCTGGAGAATCATTAATATTAGTAATCACTTTCTACATGAGGTAGGCATCCGATACTGTGGTTCTAACTGGGAGATTGCCAAAACCGTACTGTTGTGTTGGTATCTTGGCCTGGTGTTCTGTTTTCCTATCTCCGAGGCTAACAGTTATTGTGTGAAACAACCCTGGGTAAGAATCAGGGAAACCAACTGATGCTCTGGGCCTGCATCTGTGAGTGTTGCTCCCACCAGGAAGGCATTTACTGCTTTGGGTGCAGGAGTCAACATGAAGGAGATTGACAACAAAATAATTCCCACCTCCTTCATGCCCAGTCACTGTGAAAGTTTTTGTTCAAGACCCTGGTCCACATGACAAGACTCCCCCAGTCCCCATGACAATTCCTTTCCTCTCCTCCACCCATTCCATCTGCCCAGTACCCAAATACCCCTCCTACTGTGCCCCATCATCCCACTCTTCCTGTTTCCCTGCCCACCTGCCACTGTGGTTCCATGCTCCAGGCTCCTCTCCCATCAGACTCCACTACCTTCAGCCCTGTGTCACCTCCACCTATCACCTCCCAGCCTCTGTCCTCTCCCATCCTCCTGTCAACATTCCTCAGCCGGATCCACCTATCACTTCCGAGCTTCAGCTCCTCCATTTCCCCTCACCTCGTTATGTTGGCACTAATCACTAACTGGGCAGGAGATCTATATCTCTCCTTACTGCCGGCTGTGTTTCCTCTGTTCCTGCTTTGTGGAATTTGCTTTTCTCGCTGAATCATAGGGATTCATAGATAGAGAGTGAAACACGCCATTCGACCCATCTAGTTTGTGCTGAACTATTCCTCCTACCCCATTGCTCTGCACCCGGACCATAGCCTTCTCATTCTTGTACTAATATAAATTTCTTTTAAATGCTGAAACCGAGCATGTACCCAGGACTTACACTGTATCACTTCCGCCTTTTTGTGTGGACAGCCTGGCCGGAGGGGCATGTGAGCTGGGGAGAAGTCCGCTTGAAGGAGTTACTGAGACGGTGTGTTGATCGGTCCTGTAGTTCCGGATAGTGCAAAGAACACAGGGACAGAAAGTGAAAGCCAGCGTTTTTCACTCTTCGGGCACCATTTTAGTTGGTCACAGTGAACTCCGTGAGTCCTTGGACATGGAGGATCATCTGTCTTGTGCTGTATGTCATGATCTGTTTCAAGATCCTGTCTTAATCGACTGTGATCACAGCTTCTGCCGATCCTGTATTACTCAGTACTGGAAGAGCCCCGGCACAGCGGCCTGTCCCATATGTAGAAGAGAGACTTCCTCCAAAACCCTGAGGCCAAACCGCACCCTCGCCGGCATCGTTGAGTCGTTCGCAAACCGGGAGACAACGCAGCAGGAATGCAGCCGCCACAAGGAGAAGCTGACGCTGTTTTGCCAGACCGACAAGCAGCCCCTCTGTGTGCTCTGTCAGCATTCAAAGAATCATCGTGGCCACGAGCTGTTGCTGCTGGAAGAGGCCGTGCAGGAGTTCAAGGTGAGCAGACGGAAAATCACAACATCCAAACGTGTCGGTTTTATCTCCAGAGTCCGAACTTTAGATAATGTGTTTCTGTTTGAAGGCGTTGTTCTGTACAACGTTGTTCGGAACGCAGAAAGGTGAATAGGGTCCAAAACACACAAAGTGCTGCTGGAACTCAGCAACTCAAGGGGAATAAAGAGTTGGCTGAGAGCTTTAGTCAGGACTAGAAAGGCAGATATAGGAGCAGTATTGGGGATTCTGGCCCATCGAGTCTGCTCCACCGCTTCCTCATGACTGATACAATTTTCCCCTCAGACCCAGTCTCCTGCCTTCTCCCATATCCCTTAATACCCCGGCCAATCAAGAATCTATCTGCCTTTGCCTCAAATACACTTTTTGAACGCCTCCATAGCTGCCTGTGGAAATGAATTCCGTAGATTCACCACTCTCTGGCTGAAGAAATTCCTGCTCATATTTTGGACTCACCATTTTTGGTGAAATACTGAGATGAGATGGTGATAAATAGACGTTCTGGTGATGGAGACAGGATGGTGGGTGGTAGCTTGGTGCCAGATGAAATTTAATGCTGAGGACGATGACATGTTATACTTCTGAATATATTTATTCAAAGGGATGGGGTCAATTGCTCAAATTCAGATAATTAAGTGAAGTAAAAGAAGTTTAAAACTTCATCAATAATCTTATTTTAAACCATTACAATTAAATAACATTCTACATGGAGAGAGTTCAGGGTTAAAATCTCTGGACTTAAATTCCAAATAAATAATCTTAAACACCACATAAAGAAAGAAAAGCCTGGCATAGCCATGGTTTAATGGTGATATCTTACAGCCCAGCTGATACCCATCATAATGTATATTGCTGGTCCTTTCTTTCACTACCGGGCAACTAAACCCTGTCTTTTCATTTCTGTCTTTCTTCCTGTAAGCACATTCTTAAAAACTCTTATAGACAATAGACAATAGGTGCAGAAGTAGACCATTCGGCCCCTCGAGCCAGCACCGCCATTCTGAGATCATGGCTGATCATCTACTATCAATACCCAGTTCCTGCCTTGTCCCCATATCCCTTGATTCCCTTATCCATAAGATACCTATCTAGCTCCTTCTTGAAAGCACCCAGAGAATTGCCCTCCACTGCCTTCTGAGGCAGTGCATTTCACACCCCCACAACTCTCTGGGAGAAGAAGTTTTTCCTTAACTCTGTCCTAAATGACCTACCCCTTATTGTTAAACCATGCCCTCTGGTACTGGACTCTCCCAGCATCTGGAACATATTTCCGGCCTCTATCTTGACCAATCCCTTAATAATCTTATATGTTGCAATCAGATCCCCTCTCAATCTCCTTAATTCCAGTGTGTACAAGCCCAGTCTCTCTAACATCTCTGCGTAAGACAGTCCAGACATCCCAGGAATTAACCTCGTGAATCTATGCTGCACTTCCTCTACAGCCGGGATGTCCTTCCTTAACCCTGGAGACCAAAACTCTACACAATACTCCAGGTGTGGTCTCACCAGGGCCCTGTACAAATGCAAAAGGATTTCCTTGCTCTTGTACTCAATTCCCTTCGTAATAAAGGCCAACATTCCATTAGCCTTCTTCACTGCCTGCTGCACTTGCTCATTCACCTTTAGTGACTGATGAACAAGGACTCCCAGATCTCTTTGTATTTCTCCCTTACCTAACTCTACACCATTCAGATAATAATCTGCCTTCCTGTTCTTACTCCCAAAGTGGATAACCTCACACTGAATCACATTAAACGTCATCTGCCAAGTATCTGCCCACTCACCCAGCCTGTCCAAGTCACCCTGAATTCTCCTAACATCCTCATCACATGTCACACTGCCACCCAGCTTAGTATCATCAGCAAACTTGCTGATGTTATTCTCAATGCCTTCATCTAAATCGTTGATGTAAATCATAAACAGCTGTGGTCCCAATACTGAGCCCTGTGGCACCCCACTAGTCACCACCTGCCATTCCGAGAAACACCCATTCACCGCAACCCTTTGCTTTCTATCTGCCAACCAGTTTTCTATCCATGTCAATATCTTACCCCCAATGCCATGAGCTTTGATTTTACCCACCAATCTCCTATGTGGGACCTTATCAAATGCCTTCTGAAAATCGAGGTACATTACATCCACTGGATCTCCCTTGTTTATCTTCCTGGTTACATCCTTGAAAAACTCCAATAGATTAGATTACCCTTGGTAAATCCATGCTGGCTCGGCCCAATCCAATCACTGCTATCTAGATATGCCACTATTTCATCTTTAATAATGGACTCTAGCATCTTCCCCACTACTGATGTTAGGCTGACAGGTCGATAGTTCTCTGTTTTCTCCCTCCCTCCTTTCTTAAAAAGTGGGATAATATTAGACATTCTCCAATCCTCAAGAACTGATCCTGAATCTAAGGAACATTGGAAAATGATTACCAATGCATCCGCAATTTCCAGGGCCACCTCCTTTAGTACCCTAGGATGCAGACCATCTGGACCTGGGGATTTGTCAGCCTTCAGTCCCATCAGTCTACTCATCACCGTTTCCTTCCTGATGTCAATCTGTTTCATTTCCTCTGTTACCTTATGTCCTTGGCCCATCCATACATCTGGGAGATTGCTTGTGTCTTCCCTAGTGAAGACAGATCTAAAGTACTTATTAAATTCTTCTGCCATTTTTCTGTTTCCCATAACAATTTCACCCAATTCATTCTTCAAGGGCCCAACATTGTTTTTAACTATATTCTTTCTCTTCACATACCTAAAAAAGCTTTTGCTATCTTCCTTTATATTCCTGGCTAGCTTGCATTTGTAACTCATTTTTTCTCGCCGTATTGCCTTTTTAGTTAAGTTCTGTTGTTCCTTAAAAATTTCCCAATCATCTGTCCTCCCACTCACCTTTGCTCCGTCATACTTCCTTTTTTTTTAATGCTATGCAATCTCTGACTTCCTTTGTCATCCACTGTGGCCCCTTTCCCCCCTTTGAATCCTTCCTTCTCTGGGGGATGAACTGATTTTGCACCTTGTGCATTATTCCCAAGAATACCTGCCATTGCTGTTCCACTGTCTTTTCTGCTAGGCTATCCGTCCAGTCAACTTTGGCCAGCTCCTCCCTCATGGCTCCATAGTCTCCTTTGTTCAACTGCAACACTGACACCTCTGAGCTGCCCTTATCCTTCTTAAATTGCAGATAAAAACTTATCATATTATGATCACTACCTCATAATGGCTCCTTTACTTCATGATCGCTTATCAAATCCTGGTCATTACATAACACTAAATCCAGAATAGCCTTGTCCCTGGTCGGCTCTCGTACAAGCTGTTCCAAGAATGCATCTCATAGGCACTCTACAAACTCCTTATCCTGGGGTCCAGCACCAACCTGATCCTCCCAGTTCACCTGCTTGTTGAAATCCCCCATAACTACTGCGACATTACCTTTGCCACATGCCAATGTTAACTCCCTATTCAACTTGCACCCAGTATCCATGCAACTGTTTGGTGCCCTCTACAAACTCCCTATCCTGTGGTCCAGCATCAACCTGATTCTCCCAGTTCACCTGCATGTTGAAATCCCCCATAACTACTGCGACATTACCTTTGCCAATGTTAACTCCCTATTCAACTTGCACCCAGTATCCATGCAACTGTTTGGTGCCCTGTAGACAACACCCATTAGGGTCCTTTTGCCCTTACTGTTCCTCAGTTCTATCCACACACACTCTACTTCTCCTGATCCTATGTCCCCCCTTGCAAAGGACTGAATCTCATTCCTCACCAACAGGGCCACCCCACCCCCTCTGCCCACATTTCTGTCCCTACGATAGCCAGTATACCCTTGTGCATTAATTTCCCAGGTCTGATCTCCCTGCAGCCATGTCTCCGTTATCCTAACAACATCATAGTTCCCCATTCACACCTGAGCTTCAACCTCATTCGCCTTATTTCTGACACTTCGTGCATTCAGATATAGAATTTTTAGCCCATTTCTCCTCTCTGTTTAAATTACTGCCTATTGTGCTTAACCCAGCTCCCCGAACTCCCATCGGGTTATTCACCCCTTGAAATTTGTTGTCCTTCCTAAATTTACTTATTCTTTCTCCATGTTCCGTCAGACCATCCCTCTGTACATGTGTCCTCCTTATCACTTGTTCCGCCTCACCTTTCTCTATTACACACTTAATATTCCAGAACCGTGTTGTCCCCACCTGTCCTTTATTCTTCATCTCGCGATCCTCTCTCTCATTCTGGATCCCTGCCCCCTGCAAATTTAATTTAAACCCCCCCCCCCCACCCCAATGAACAGTACTAGCAAACTTTCTTGCAAGAATGTTAGTACTGCTCCAGTTGAGGAGTAAACCGTCCCGTCGGGACAGATCCCACCTTCCCTGGAACAAAGCCCAATTATCTAAAAACCTGAAGCCCTCCCTCCTGCACCATCCTCTCAGCCACGTATTAATCTGTATAATCCTTCTGTTCCTTGCCTCACTCGCACGTGGCACAGGTAGCAATCCTGAGATTGTTATCCCAACGTTTTGTTCACAAATATTATTAATTCCGTGGCTGAAATATCAGAGGAGATCCCCTATTGTGCTCATACCTCTCACTTTAAATGAAATGCATATACTGCTTTATTCAAGAGACTGAAACCTTTCTGAGAATCTCTGTTAATTAAACAAAATGAAGTATTTAGTTTTCAGACCTGCAGAGACACCAAGTTGTAAAAATAAACTGATCTCTTGCAGGAAGAACTGAAAACGTCACTGAAGCCAGTCCTGGACAAGAAGGAGGAATGTGCTGCTGTGAAAAGTGATTATGAGAAAACATTAAAGCATATTCAGGTACATAATAATGTCACATCATTCCATAAGCCATTGTTACCTGGGTTTCAGCACCTGAGTTACAGGGAAAGGTTGAACAAGTTAGGTCTTTATTTTTTGGAGCATAGAAGGTTGAGGGGGGACTTGATAGAGGTATTTAAAATTATCAGGGGGTAGATAGAGTTGACGTGGATAGGCTTTTTCCATTGAGAGTAGGGAGATTCAAACAAGTGGACATGAGTTGAGAGTTAGGGGGCAAAAGTTTAAGGGTAACACGAAGGGGAATTGCTTTACTCAGAGAATGAGCTTCCAGTAGAAGTGGTAGAGGCAGGTTCGATATTGTCATGAAAATTAAAATTGGATAGGTGTATGGACAGGAAAGGAATGGAGGGTTATGGGCTGTGTGCAGGCCAGTGGGACTAGGTGTGAGTAAGCGTTCAGCACGGACTAGAAGGGCCGAGATGGTCTGTTTCCGTGCTGTAATTGTTATATTGTTATAGTTATAAGCTACAATCACATTGAAACTCAAACTGCGAGTGAATAATTCAGTCAACACAGTTATCCCTCACTGACCTCCTGTAGTGGTAAATCCTGAGAAAACTAATATACATCCCCTGATTCTTAGTTAGAGCCTCCTCTTCAGAGTACGTTGCTGCCTGGCTCCCAGTAGTGAGATGTCACTGATTCTGGTAACAGCACAATATCTGTCAGTGCTGACTTTCTCTTATTTTCCAAAGGACCAGGGAGAAATGGCAGAGAAACAGATTAAAGCCCAGTTTGAAACAATGCATCAGTTTTTCCGTGACCAAGAAAGGATCGCGCTGGAAGATCTCAAACTGGAGAGAGAGAGAAACTGCCTGGAAATAAAGGGAAAGATCGAGGATGCCACAGAAGTCATCTCATCACTTTCAGACACCATTCAGGACATTGAAGAAGGGCTGAAGGAAGAGGACAGCATCAAATTTTTAACAGTACCTCTCCCTGATTTTATTCTCTCCATCCTTTTGTTAACACTGATATTAAGATCAAACAGTTTGCCATACAACAGTACACTATTATCACTCTAATGGTATGGAGTCAGGCCGTTCCTCACATCAAGCCCACAGCGATGTTTACTAGCATCACCAGCCCCTGACACCCATTACTATATGATCCAACTTCAGTCTCACCTCAAAACTTTACAGTTTGAAAACACTCTCTTATTCTGTATCTGTTTTCAGCTTCTTTTACTTCAGCTAATTATCTGAATTTGAGCAAGTGACCCTTTCCCTTTCAATCCTCTGCTTCATCATATATTCAGCTAATACATATTTTGGATTCACCATGTTTGGTGAAATACTGAGATGAGATGGTGATAAATAGACGTTATGGTGATGGAAACAGGATGGTGGGTGGTAGCTTGGTGACGGATGAACTTCAATACTGAGAAAGATGACATGTTATACTTTGCCAGGAAGAGGATAATGTACCACTGGAGATCACAGAGCTAAACTTGGTACACCAAGAGAGCCATCTCAAAATGCATGCCCATTGGTCACTAATATAAAATGCACTAACCCCTGTAATATCCACATTTATTATCAAAATGGGTAGATGTAACCATATACTACCTTGAGATTCATTTGTTTCATTTGGTTCACTAAATCTGGTGCCCAGTAGCATCAGCATTCCTCCTAGTTCCAAAATCTTGGCCCTGCTTGTTGCTGTGTAATTCTGGCAATATGAAGAACATAGAACAGAACAGCACAGGAACAAACCCTTTGTCACAACCATGGATTCGGCTGCACAGCACATTCAGCAATTGCACTCGAGAACATGCACGTGTCAGCTAATTATTATTTCACTGTGATAGTATTTAACTCCATTCATTCCGTCTTGGTGTTTGTCAAGACTTAGACATTGCTCTGCTTCGTTATTGCATTCCGTCTTTCCTGAGAAATTGGACTGTTGAGTCAACTGACTATGAAGACGAGCGGTATTCGTTTTATTCTTCATTGTTCTTTTCAGCCGCAGTGTCGGCTTTGTTTTCAATTTGGGTGTTTAGTCAACGGCTCTGTTTGGCCTATTTTCTTTTTCCCTTTAACATTGTTCGTTTTGAAGTCTGTGAAATATCGATCTGTTTCAGCGTCTCTCACTTCGCACTTGGGCCATGTCCATACCCGGTGACACCCTTTGT
This sequence comes from Hypanus sabinus, assembly GCF_030144855.1. NCBI lineage: Eukaryota > Metazoa > Chordata > Chondrichthyes > Myliobatiformes > Dasyatidae > Hypanus > Hypanus sabinus. The sequence continues at coordinate 182,479,362 of NC_082710.1, read as the reverse complement.
CCCATGATGAACATGATGCCATATTAATCTGAACCCCTCCTGCACGTACATGGTCCACGTCCTCTCCTGATCATTCACGTCTGTCTAAGAGTCTCTAAACCACCATTATCTACTTCCATCAGCACCCCTTGCAGCAAATTCCAGGCATCCGCCACTCTCTGGGTGAAACTTTTGCCCAGTATATCTCCTTTAAACTTCCCGCTACTACCTGAAGTCCTGTCCTCTCATATTTTACATTTCAGACCCTCTAATCCAGGCAGTGTCTTGATGAACCTCACACGCATCCTTTCCAATGCCTGCGCCTCATTCCTGTAATGGGTAACTTCATTCAGAAACAACAGCAACGTTCTCAATCACGGCACATTGACAGTGAAACTCCAGTGACCACTATCCGGTCTCTCCCTGCTCACTGGTCTCAGACCGGGAGTTTGACCACAACTGTGCAGTGTGGGAGAATGTTCTGATTGTTCAGACAGTGAGCAGTTAATCCAAGAGGGAACACAGGACAAGTGTCTTCTGACTGAGCCAGTTTTCTGCTCTGACCACCCTGTGATGCCTCCAGTTTTTAATCCTGTCAGATTTGATGTGCATCAGATCGTACTGAACCTCGTGTTGTGGGATATCCGTCTGTAGAATCTCAGAATCAGAATCAGGTTCGATATCACTGGCAATTGTCATTAAAAATGTGTTGCTTGTAGGTAGCAGTACAAACTTTAAAAATCAGAGATATATGAAAAGTAAATAATTAGTGAAAAAGAGAGGCAAAAAAGAAAAGAAATAGTGAGATAGTGTACATGAGGAAATCTGCAGATGCTGCAAATTCAAACAACACACACAAAATGCTGGTGGAACACAACAGGCCAGGCAGCATCTATAGGGAGAAGCACTGTCGACGTTTCAGGCCGAGACCCTTTGTCAGGACTAACTGAAAGGAAAGATAGTAAGAGATTTGAAAGTAGGAGGGGGAGGGGAAAGGCAAAATGATAGGAGAAGACTGGAGGGGGTGGGTTGAAGCTGAGAGCCAGAAAGATGATTGGCAAAAGGGATACAGAGCTGGAGAAGGGAAGGATCATGGGATGGGAGGCTGAGGGAGAAAGAAAGGGGGAGGGGAGCAGCAGAGGGAGATGGAGAACAGGCAGAGTGATGGGCAGAAAGAGAGAGAAAAAAGCGGGGGTAAAATTTACTCCAGGGATGGGGTAAGTAGGGGAGGAGGGGCATTAACAGTAGTTAGAGAAGTCAATGCTCTATCAGTTTGGAGGCTACCCAGCCGGTATATAAAGTGTTGTTCCTCCAACCTGAGTGTGGCTTCATTTTGACAGTAGAGGAGGCCATGGATATACATATCAGAATGGGAATGGGACGTGGAATTAAAATGTGTGGCCACTGGGAGATCCAGCTTTCTCTGGCGGACAGAGCGTAGGTGTTCAGCGAAACGGTCTCCCAATCTGCATCGGGTCTCACCAATATATAAAAGGCCACACCGGGAGCACCGGACGCAGTATACCACGCCAGCCGACTCACAGGTGAAGTGTCGCCTCACCTGGAAGGACTGTCTGGGGCCCTGAATGGTGGTGAGGGAGGAAGTGTAAGGGCAGGTGTAGCACTTGTTCTGCTTACAAGGATAAGTGCCAGGAGGGAGATGGGTGGGAAGGGATGGGGGGGACACGAGTGGACAAGGGAGTCGTGTAGGGAGTGATCCCTGCGGAAAGCAGAAAGGGGGGGAGGGAAAGATGTGCTTGGTAGTGGGATCCCGTTGGAGGTGGCAGAAGTTACGGAGAATTATACGTTGGAACCGGAGGCTGGTGGGGTGGTAGGTGAACTTTCCGGCTCTCAGCTTCATCCCATCCCTTCCGGTCTTCTCCTATCATTTCGTATTTCCCGTCCCCCTCCTACTTTCAAATCTCTTACTATCTTTCCTTTCAGTTAGTCCTGACAAAAGGTCTCAGCTGAAATGTCGACAGTGCTTCCCCAGTGAGATTGTGTACATGGGTTCAATGTCCATTCAGAATTCTGGTGTCAGACGGGAAGAAGCTGTTCCTAAAACAAGGTGTGTGTCTTCAGTCTCCTGTACCTCCTCCTTGATGGCCGCAGTGAGAAGAGGTGTTGTGGATCCTTTATGACAGATGAGGGCTTTCTGAGGCCTCACCTTTTGAAGATTTCCTCAATGCTGGGGAGCCTAGTGTCCACGATGGTGCTGGCTGGGTTTGCAACATTTTGCATATTTTTCTGATCCCGTGCAGTAACCCCTCCTCACCAGATGGTGATGCAAACAGTTAAGATGCTCTCCACAGTATTTTTGTAGAAATTTCTGAGTCTTTGGTGACAAACCAAATCTCGTCTAACTTCTAATGAAATGTAGTCACAAACATGCCTTTGTAACTGGACCAGTACATTGGGCCCAGGATAGAATCTTAGAGATGTTGACTCCCAGGAACATTCTGATTACTTTGTATTGCAATCTTATCTCTACATAAATATTAATACTCATTTTTATTCCACAGAAATTTCCAGAAACCCAGAAAAGGTATAACTTACTTCCTGTGTTGGTATGAGTTGAAATTTCTATTTCTAACATGGTTTAACTCCCAGGCAATGGATCACTACTGACATTGTCATCTCTTCCAGAGCAAAGCGAACTGTGCCAGAGCTGCAGAAGGTTTACCCTTTAATAAATGTGGGGAAGCATGTTGGCTCACTGCAGTACAGAGTGTGGAAGAAGATGCTGACAGTCATCAATGCAGGTGGGGTGGAGACTTCGTGATGCAGCTCTTAAACTTCTCATTGATTTGATGTCAATGGATATTTTTGCCAATTTACAGCAGTACTTCACTTGTAGCTTTTAATGAATAAATCCCCCAGGCCAGAAATCTCGTTGAAGCATGAGGGGGCAGATGTGGGAAACACTGACCTCGTGATGTCTGTTGGCCTTGTGGCAGTCTGTCGAATGTTGGTTCTTTGCACATGGCTCATCCATGCCCGTGTTATTTCCTGTTGGCAGAGCAGACTTTGTAGGTGGGCATGGACTGATAAGAAATGTGATGGTCAGGAGGCAGGGGACTTCACCTGACAATGACTGACATTCTGCAGCTATCTGTTCCCAGTTCTAGTCATCCTCGACCCCAGTGATCATTTCAAAAGGATTCTTGAGAAGTTTCAGATAAAAGTTAGTGTGAGCGGTGTGTGTGACTGGATGTTCCAAGACTCGAGATAAACACAAGAAACTGGTCTCTGGTCACTTGTGCTCTCAGTCTCTGTGATTTACATGTCCCTCCCCACCAACTCTACCACCACTATCGTTCACCAACATTCACCATTTGCAGTCATTTGGCATTAAAGAGGCTGTGTCTGTTGCTTTTCCAAATGTGCCTGTTTCCACCTGTACCACACCTTGTCACCTCCCTGATGTCTGTACAAGGCAAACCCTCATTGCGGTTAAATGTGGAAAACTGTGGATGGTCACTGTTCCTTCCTCAAATCCAACTCTCATTAACCCCACCACTGTACGGAAGGAGGGCTGATGACCAAGGTGGTTTCTTTACCATGGAATAGAGTGCAGTTCCACAGATTGTTCTGAGAGCATCTCTAGTCAGTTTTGGAGAAATGAGGATTTGGAAAGGGCTCTGTAATGGAAAGCAGTCAGCTGTGAGGTGTGAAGTCAAAGGGGCTCCTAATCTTTTACAATCTGTATGAATGATTTGTTGTGACAGTGAGATGCAAAGTGTCCAAGTCTGCTGATGAGACAGACCGAATTCCCATTGTGGGTGTGTGAAATATGCAGAGGGATGTCAGGATGATGGACAGTTGACATGGCAGGTCTGGAGCTTTCGTCCAGACAGAAGGGTAGAGGGATAGAGGGTGGTGACCAGTGTTGTGAGATGAAGGGAAGGGCTGGATCAAGAGGTATCAATGCCACTGCGGGTTCATGTGTCCAGCTGTCCTGTGAACACTCTCCAACTCAGACACGGCCGTTCAGTGTTGTGCATTACCTCATGCAGAGCCTCTGGTCTTTAGACACACGCTCTCTGCCTTTCACTCTTACCCAGATGCATCTGGTAGGAACGTGCTCTCCTTTACCTGTTGTGCAGGTGGGGAGCAGACCTGTCATCGGTCCGTCTCCCTGTTCAGATCTTTGGATCCCTGCTGATTCCACAGCCGCCACTGTGCTGTCGGGAGGGTGGTGAGTGTGACTGACTGACATTCTGTGTCCATCTGTTCCCAGCTCCGGTCATCCTTGACTCCAACACAGCCAGTCCTTATCTTCTGCTGTCTGATGATCTGAGAACCGTGAGAAACACCGGGAAATGGATGCAGCTTCCCAAGAACCCACAGAGGTTTGATCCCTGTGTGTCTGTCCTGGGATCAGAAGGATTCACATCAGGAAGACATTCCTGGGAGGTGGACGTGGGGAATAAGACAAACTGGGACTTTGGCATAGCCAAGGATTCCATTAACAGGAAGGGGACTATCATCCTGAATCCGGATAATGGATATTGGGCAGTCGCACTGAGAAATGGGACAGAGTACTGGGCCTGTACTCAGCCATGGAAACGCCTAGAGCTGAGTGTTCACCCGAGAAAGATCAGGATCTCCCTGGATTATGAAGGAGGAAAAGTGTCCTTTCATGATGTGGATAACCTGACCCACATCTACACTTTCAATGGCACATTCACTGGGAAACTATACCCTTACTTCTCTCCATATCTTAATCGTGATGGCAAGAATTCTGACCCACTGATAATCTGTCACCGCAGAGTAACAATCCAGGAGGATGAAGATCCAACCTGGGAATAAAACTGCAGCTGGCATCAGGAACAACTTTCCCAGACCGTGTACCGATAGAGAGCCCTCACAGGAAACCTAGAGAGAATCAGAAATCTGCAATGAATAGCAGATAATCTGCCCCCGTTGACATTGACATTGAAATAAATGCAATGTATTCCTGCAGATTATTTCTTTGGGATTCACAACAATTGTCTATTTGGAACTGAACCAGAGGGACTGCAGGGTTATCAGGAATGTTGAGGGCATTTATACTCTTTTTCCAAAGACATGAATGACGAGGTACATCATTCTGTGCCACGACGTTTCTTGAACAACAAATTTGAATTTCTGAAGCATCGAGGAGGTTGTTCGGCCCAACAAGACCATGCCAGCTCTCTGCAGGACTGAAGGAATCTGTCCTATTCCTATTCTCGGTGGTCCTGAGTTTTTCTAGGCTTTCATGCAGTCACATTGCACCCTTTAAAATCTGTCACAGCTTTAACTGGTGCAGTTCCACCACAAAGACAATCACCACAACTCTGGTCTGTGGTGGCGGCTGTCATCAGAGCAGACTCAATGTGCTGGAACTTCCCCCAACTACCTCCCCAATTCTGTAAAGTCACTTGGATCTGGTCGGGTCTTTCCTGTCTGTTCCCCATAACAATGTGGATCAAAACTCATCCAGTGCTACCCTGTGTGTATTAATCATAGAGTCTATCACAGAAAAAGGCCCTTTGGCCCACAATGCCCTTGCCATCTGTGACGTCGTTAAACCGTACAACTGCTAGTATTCTCCATTTCTATATCCCTCCTCTTCTATCACTCCATTCATATGAACTGCTCCACTGTTCCTCTTTCTCTCCATGCTTCTATCTATCCATTCCTCTGTCCCTCCATCCCTCCACCTGTCCTTTCCTCAGTTTCTCTGTTCTATCTCCTTTCCTCTGATCCTCTCTTCATCTATCCCTCCATTCCTTTATCCTCCCATTCATCCATCTGACCCTCCATTTCTCTGATCCTCTGGTCCTCTATGTATCTGTTCATCTGTCTCTCCAATGTATCCTTCCATTCTTCTGACACTCCGTTCCCCTATCACAGAATCCCTCCATCCCATTATCTCTCTATTCCTCCATCTCTCCATTCCTCAACCTCTCTGTTCCTCTCCTATTCAGGATCTTGCTGAAATGTATCTTAAACCTTGATGTGGCATCTGTGTCCACTACACCCCCTGGCATGTTCCAATGACTTGACCCCCTTAGCCCTGACCAGAAGAGGATTCCATTCTCGCATGTGACCCTCTGTGAGATGTAATCCCACTTCACCTCTGACATAAAGAGGCAATTCCTACTCATGAAACTACAGCCCCGGATTCCGATTGCCCTTGAGAGACAATGTTTACTCAGCTTCTCTTTTCTAGATTCTGCAGAGTCTTATGTATTTCAGAAATGTCATCTCCCGGTTTTATAATCCCAAAAGGTGTTAGCGTACATAGCTCGACAATTCCTTATAAAGTAGCACTCCGTCCTAGGAAACAACCCAGAGGCCTTCCTTTGCATTGTCAACTTCTCTGCTCTTTTATATAAGACTCGTCGAATAGCCAGCACATTTACTGGCTCATCTTTATCCATCCTGTTTGTTGGATTCAAACAAAATGCTCCAAATCTTTTTCAAAATGTGATTTATTTTCATACTTGGTATTGTGGGAATTGCAAACACTCTTCTGCTAGCTGCATCCACACACAAAATAAAACCATGTCACGTTATAAAATATGATTTATTATCTTTATTCTGGGAATCTTGAACAATTTCATTAAGGTTGTGACATGTTGCATTTACCTTTCACTAGAGTGCTGCATTAAAGCTGAAAGTGATTACATCCTTGTTCTGTGTGGTTGCTTCCTATTCAACAGGCTGTAATTCAGATTATGTTTGGGGACACGAGACATTATTTGTCTCAGGTCCTATATGTTCACAGGTTCAAACACTCATTTATTATCAGAGCATGTATCCATATACAACTCTGAACTTTGTATTCTCCAGAGAGCCACGAAACAAAGAAAGAACAGGAATGTCATTCAGAGAGAAACATCAAACTCACCTCCTGTACAAAAAAAACAGCATTGACCCCCCCCCCCACAAAACCCCCTGCTCCATACAAAACCGAGCAGGAACATCAACCCCCAAAATACAACCCCTCCCCACACAAAAAACTATCAGAGCATCAAACCACAATCACATTCCCCTCACGCAACAAAACAAAAAGGAACGGGTGATAAAAACACGTATAAAACCCATAAGTCTGAAAAAGTCCACAGTCCAGAAACACAGTGGTTCAATCCACAAACACAGAACCACGATACTATCCTCATCGAGAGAGAGGGACACCACACGAGGCAGAGAGCCCTACCTGCCTACCACAGCGATAGTCCACTCACAGAATCCTTCTGCAGCAGTGATCAGAAGGGAGACAGACGGCACCGAAACCTTCACTCCCTCACCCTCCGCATTCGACTCAGTGTCTCAATCTTCCTCAATGCTTTAATCGGCGATTAATGGACGCTTTGAATGAGAAAATGGTGTCGAAGTTGAACAGTTCTACAAAACTGACTCCAATATATTGACAGGTAGTGATGCATCAGTTCATGTAATTTTTATTATAGAATTATAGAGAAGTACAGCAGAGAAACAGGCCCTTTGACCCATCGAGTACTTGGCAAAACAATTTAAACTACCTTTCCCCATTGACTGGCACCGGATCATGGTTCTCCATTCCCCAAACATCCATCACCCTATCCAAACTTCATTTAACCTGTCTGTAAAACCAGAGGGCACAGATTCAGAATCTCCTGTTAGAATGGAGATGAGGTGGAATTTCTGTAACCAGGGAGTGGCAAACAGTCGAGTTCTTTGCCACAGGAAACTGTGGAGGCCAAATCTTTATGCAGACAGTATTTAAGGCTGAAGCTCATAGATTCCTGATTGGTCAGGACGTGAATGGATATGGGGAGAAGGCAGGAGATTCAGGCTGAGAGGAACATTGGATCAGCCATAATGAAATAGTGGCACAGACTCAATGGGCCAAATGGCCTAATTCTGCTCCAATATCATATGGTCTCACAGTCTTAAATAATGAAATCGCAGCAGGTTGCACACTCTCAGGACCCTCTAACTGAAAAAGCTCCCCCACATGTTCCCCATAAACTTTTCACCTTTCACCCTTAACCCCTAACTTCTGCATGTTGTCACACACAAACTCAGTGGAAAAAGCCTTCTTGCATTTACCCTGTCTATACCCCTCCTAATTTTGTATACCTCTATCAAATCTCCCTCAGTCTTTGATGTTGTTAAGAATACGATCCTAACCTATTCAACGTTTCAGTAAGCCCCACTAAGCTGCAAAACCTCGCACATTAAATTTCATCTGCCATTTTTCAGCCCATTTTCCAGCTGAAGCAGAACTCTCTGCAAGCCATGATGTCCACTATACTCACAATCTTGGTGTCACACTCAAATGTGATCTTTGTGTCTTTTAATGTTTTACTCTTCAGTCTGTTGGATTACACAGGGGAGCGGTAACCAATGCACTCTGTGTAGAGCATCCTCTGTACCCCGTGTTGACTGTATTCACTCCACTGTCCCCAGTGTTTGTAACAGGATGCTGAGTTTGTTGCATTCATTGTTTATGTATCCAGTGAGAAACACATCTGTGTAAACACCCGGGACACTTTACTGCATTTGCACAGCGACCTCCCCCCTTACCACCATTCCGGGCCCCAGACAGTCCTTCCAGGTGAGGCAACACTTCACCTGCGAGTCTGCTGGAGTCGTCTATTGCATCCGGTGCTCCCGGTGCGGCCTCCTCTACATACCAAACTTGGTTTACAGTTTAGATGAAAACATTACACAAAGTATTACATAAGACAATATAAAAAGGCTACACATTTTAATTCCATGTCCCATTTCCATTCTGATATGTCTCTCCATGGCCTCCTCTATTGTCAAAATGAATCCAAACTCAGGCTGGAGGAACAACACCTTACATACCGGCTGGGTAGCCTCCAACCTGATGGCATGAACATTGACTTCTCTAACTTCCATTAATGCCCCTCCTCCCCTTCTTACCCCATCCCTGACATATTTAGTTGCTTGCCTGTTCTCCATCTCCCTCTGGTGTTCCCCCCCTTTTCTTTCTCCTGAGGCCTCCCGTCCCATGATCCTTTCCCTTCTCCAGCTCTGTATCACTTTTGCCAATCACCTTTCCAACTCTCAGTTTCATCCCACCCCCTCCGGTCTTCTCCTATCATTTCACATTTCCCCCTCCCCCCACTACTTTCAAATCTCTTATTATCTTTCCTTTCAGTTAGTCCTGATGAAAGGTCTCGGCCTGAAACGTCGACAGCGCTTCTCCCTATAGATGCTGCCTGGCCTGCTGTGTTCCACCAGCATTTTGTGTGTGTTGTTGTCTGAATTTCCAGCATCTGCAGATTTCCTCATGTTTACCGTATGATTTTGTTTCTTTTAGGGAACACAACATATGAGGGAGGCTAAGCACAGGGAAGGCTGCTCAAGTATTTTACAGTTCTTTTCAGCAGAAAACCAAAGTCTGACAAAGAAAGTCACTGAAGCTGAGGTGTACTTTATATCTTTCGTCGATGAGCGTAACCTGCCATTCCAGGTGTGTAAGCACACAGGCGTTCAGGATAATGATTCCAGATTCAGAAATAGCAAAATCTATGCCTGCTCATCAACCAAGACAAATTGTAATTGTGATGTGGAAAGGGCATTCAGCATGGTGCGTCACATTAAGACAGAATTCAGAAGTCAGCTGTCTCACAAAACACTTGTGAATCTGATGTCTTGCAAAATTAACAAATTCATTGACACAGACTGTTATGAGGTTGAGACTTCTGGCAAAATGCTCAAATCTGCCAAGCAAGCCACATCACAGTACAAGGAAAGCTTGCAAAAGAAATAGAAAAGCTATTTACATTAGCATTGAGACTGCCAAAAAAAATACTCAACAAGGAATATATATGTGTTTGTGTGTGAAAACAATTTCAATATGTGATCAAATAAATTGTTGTATTCTTTCATAATCAAATGTCCTGTATAAATACACCCGTGGAAGTCGACTGGGGTGGAGGTATATGAAGTTTCGGGGGGGGGGGGGGCGGGGTGGTGCTGCTACCTCCCTGAAATGAGTTTTGCAGTGTGGGGTGCCTGAAAGTGACTCCGACTGAATATCGTGTCCGAGTCAGTTGTTGCTGTTAACTGTTTCCTCGACACCTGGTGAATCACTGTGTTCTCAGTCTTCTGTACATTGTGATCCCCTCAGTCTGGTAAGGAGACGAGGGATGTGGACCATCTCAATTCCCCACAACTCCTGCTGGACAGTCGGGAGCCGCGAGTGTGCACTTGGCATCTGTTAACACATTCTGTCCCGTCTGGGTGAGCGTGAATAAGTGGAGCAATTCCCCCACCTGCTGGCCGCACAGGGAAATGCACCTTCTCCAGCAGTCTCCCAGAGCTGCCTGCAAAGTAAAGGTGAGTCATAAGGGATTTTAGAAAGATCTTCAGATCAAAAGTATAACTAAGGGGATAAAAGGGCCCCTAAGTGATCAGTGTCTGTGTGTGCAACCACGAGACAATGGTGAGGTCTAATGAATTGCCTGTGATAAAACTGAGCAAGGGTGTGGAAGCTGGCGAATTTGTTGAATTTTCCAACATCCACTTTTCCGTCCGTTCTGGTATACTGCTATTTTGTAAAACCGTAGTTAATCGTCGTTAACGTCCTGAATTCAGGACTCTGCCAATCCAGCTGATCAATGTAAGGAAGTTCAGTTCATAGCAGTGCCGCGTTCAATCTGAGGATGGGGAGGGCGATCAGCCGCAATATCTGTGTAGTTTCACGGTGCAGGTTCGCCATCTGCTGCTGGGAACCGGTACTGCAGGACGGAAAGAATCAAAATGTCACTCTCAGCTGCAGTAAAGTCAAGCCGAGTTTATTATCAAAGTACGAATATGTCAGGATGATAGCCTTGAAATTTACCTTCTTGTCAGTGTTTACAGCAAAATAAATACGATAGAATTTCGGGAAAATTATACGCAAACAATCAATGTACAAAAGAAGACAAATTCTGCAAATAGGCTTCCAGTCGTGGAGCACTTCCTCTGGTAGCTTGTCCACAATCGTGTCACTCTCTCAGTGAATACATTTCCTTCCAGATTCTCCTTCAATATTTCATCCTAGTTGTAATCTCACCCAGACATAGTGGAAAAGCCTGCATGTTCTTACCCTATATATCCTGTACTGTTCATTATGTTGTATACCTATCAAATCGGTCCTCACACACCTAAGCTCATGGGAATTAACTCCTCATCTGTTCAACCTTACCCTATAACCCAGGTCCTCAAATACTGCCAATATTATTATACATTTTCTCTAAATGCTCCTTCAATCTTACTGATATCTTTCCTGTAGGTAGGTGACCAGAACTGGTCACAATACTCCAAATTAGACTTCACTGACATCTTATACAACCTTACCATAACATCCCAACTCAAAAGGTGTTTTGATTTATAGACGGGCAATGTGCCAAAAAATCTCTTTACATCCTTTCTACCTCTGACACCACTTTCAAGGTATCCTGGTTCTGTATTCCCAGATTCCTCTGTTCTACTGCTTTCCTCAATTCACTGGCATTAACCATGTAAATCCTACCCTGGATTGCCCTCCAAAAAGTGCAAAAGCTCTTGTTTGGATTCCATTTCATCTGCCATTTTCAGCTTTTTTTCCCCCATTTTCTCCAGATTTTACTTTAAGCTTTGATTGTCTTCCTTGCTCCCCACTACGGCCCAACCTTGGAGCTATCTCCAAGTTTGATGATCAGTTTTCCATATTATCACCCAGGTCATTGATGTTGAAGACAAACTACAGTGGACCCACTACTGATTGCCGGGGAACATCACTCGTCACAGGCATCCAGTCAGAGAGAGGCAAACAAAAGGCAAATAAATAAATGAGGGGAGTGAATTTGTCCACACCAGTTCAGGAGGTATAAATGTAGGGTAAATTTATTGTCAAAGTGAAAGGAACAGGCAAGAATTTATTGTTTACGGAATGTCGGCTTTGGCAGCAGGACCAACATTTACTGTCCTTGAGAAGATCGAAATGAGAGACTTTAGTTGCTAATTTCATGTGCTGTCATTGATTTAAATCAATTCCTTAATAATAATGAAATATTGAGGTTAGTATTCTATTAATAGATGACGTGATTGGATAATAGAACATAGAAATTTACAGCACTTTACAGGCCCTTCAGCCCACAATGTTGTGACATCCATGTAACCTACTCTAGAAACCGCCTTGAATTTCCCTACCACATGACTGTCTATTTTTCTAAGCTCCATGTACCTATCTGAGAGTCTCTTAAAATACCCTACTGTATCCTCCTCTACCAACTTCACTGACAGTGCCTTCCACGCACCCAACACTCTGTATGAAAAACTACCCTCTGACATCCCTTTAGTACCTCCTTCCAAGCACCTTAAAACTATACACCCTCGTGTTAGCCATTTCAACCCTGGGAAAAAGCCTCTGGCCATCCACATGATCAATGCCTCTCATCATCTTATACACCTCTATCATGTGACCTCTCATCCTCCGTCACTCCAAGGAGAAAAACAAACACTCCTATTGGTGCAATTTACTACCTCAACCTCTACACCCAGTCTGAGTGAAAATCCCCACCGACCAATCAGTTTCCTCTCTCTCGTCCCACGGAATCCCGGATTGTGCTTCTGTCCCGGCCGATGCTCCCTGATCGAAGAAGGCAGGGAACACTGGAATCTGCCCACTCTCCCTCCAGGTCCCATCCACCGCTGGAATGTGGGAGGAAACTGGTTCACACGGTGGAACCCCACACGGTCACGGGAAGAATGTACGAACAGATTACAGACAGCAGCAGGAACCGAACTCTCTCAGGGATCACTGGCGCTGAAAAGCGATTGCATTACCACCAGGTTGCTGTGTCGCCCACCTACCATAAATGTTTATACAACAGCCAAGTCTGTGTGGTTTCATCGATTTAAATCATTACCTAACAATGATGTTAAACAGAGTTTATTGAGGTCAGTATTCCATAAACACGTGGTGACTGGATAATGAACACTGTTATCAGTGCAATTTTCTATCCCGAAGTCTACACGCAGAGTGAAAATCCTCACCGACCCATCAGTTTGCTCTCTCTCCTGCCCCTGTGTCTCTCGGAATCCTGCACTGTGCTTCTGTCTCCGCTCCCACCCCCCCCCCCCCTCCACAGGTTGGTGAAGGAATCTAACATCGGAATCTGTTCATTCTCTCTGTTCCAATTTCCCTTTACCCAGGAAAACAGTTCCTGCTGATTAACATATCAGCCATTCCATCATGGTCGTGGAGTCAAATCTCACCACCGAGCAGCAACTTGGAACTGGATTACCGTACAGTAAATGCTGGTTGTGCTGGGGTGACCACATTCCCTACTCTCTCTATACCCACGACTCTGTGGCGAGGTATTGGTCAAATACCATCTATGAATTTCCTGACGATACAACCGTTGTTGTAGAATCTCAAGTGGTGATGAGAGGCATACAAGAGCGAGATATACCAACTAGTGGAGTGATGTCGCAACAACAACCTGACACTCAATGTCAGGAAGATGGAAGAGCTGAATGTGGACTTCAGGAAGGGTAAGACGAAGGAACACATACCAATCCTCATAGAGGGATCAGAAGTGGAGAGAGTGAGAAGCTTCAAGTTCCTGGGTATCATGAACTCTGAGGATCTAAGCAAGACCCAACATGTCGATACAGTTATAAAGAAGACAAGACAGTGACTATATTTATTAGGAGTTTGAAGAGATTTGGTGTGTCAACAAACACACTCAAAAACATCTGTAGTTGTACCGTGGAGAGCATTCTGACAGGCTGCATCACTGTCTGGTATGGGGGGTACTGTACAGGACCGAGAGAAGCTGCGGAGGGTTGCAAGATTAGTCACCGCCATCTTGGGTACTAACTTACAAAGTACCCAGGATATCTTCAAGGAGCGGTGTCTCAGAAAAGCAGCGTCGATTATTAAGGACGCCCAGAACCCAGCATGCCCTTTTCTCACTGTTACCATCAGTCAAGAGGTACAGAAGCCTGAAAGCACACACTCAGTGATTCAGGAACAGCTTCTTCCCCTCTGCCATCCGATTCCTAAATGGACATTGAACCTTTGGACATTGCCTCACTTTTAATATATATTAATTCTGTTCTTTGCACTAAATCTATTACATATACGTATACTGTAATTATTCTTTTTGACACTTCTATATTACGTATTGCATTGAAATGCTGCTGCATAGTTAACATAATTCACGACACATGCCGGTGATAATAAACCTGATTCTGATTCGGTAAACAATGGTAAACATTGTCGAGATTTACAGAATTTTGCTCGTGCCCATCCTGCGGTACCGGTTCCCACCAGCAGGGGGCGGTCCGGCACCGTGAATCCGCACTGACCGTTGGGATTTTCGCCACCGCCGTCGTTACAAACGGCACCGCAATGAACTCACCTCAACGCTGAACCGGTTCCACAATCCATGGACGCACTGTCAAGGACTCGACAACACATACTCCCAGTATTATTTATTATTTTCACAGTTCATTGCTTGTTTACCAGTCTTTGTATGGCTTTTCATTGATTCTATTGTGTTTCTGTGTACCTACTGCGAATCTCGGGGTCAGGATACTATATGGTGACATAGACGGACTTTGATAATTAATTTACTTCGAACTTTATGGCTGACCCGACCAGAGAGGGTGATTCTTTTTACGGGTTTCCCACATTTCCTTGTTGACAGAGTTTTGATTGTTGTTTGATGTGTAACCTTGGCTTATGCTCAACGCTGTGACTGACGGGAGACTGCAATGACAAACGTTTGGCCCGAAGCAGAAGTGTTTGAAGGGAGTATTTGAACGCTGCTTTATGGAGATGGAATATGGTAGAAATTAGATGTCAGTGAGGTCATGAGGCTGAATTCAAATGTAGAAAAAAGGGCCGAAAGGATCTCTGGCTTCTCCTGCTGAGCCAATATTGATCCAATTTCTTACTTCATCCTGAATGCCTCCTAATTAAACTGTGGATCTCATTATCCAAAGGGAGGGCAAGAGGCTGGCTGGAAGGTGAGAGGTGAAGCCAGGTGAATGGGAAAGGTCAAGGCCTGGAAAATAAACAATAAGATAAAAGAGGAGAATGGACAATAGGAGAAAGGGAAGGAGGAGGGGACCAATAGGGAAGTGATAGGCAGCTGAGAAGAAGTAAAAGGTCAGAGTGGAGAATAAACGGGGACAGGGAAGGGAGTTTTGTTCACCGGAATGAGAAATTAATATTCATACCATCAAGTTGGACAGTACCAAATGGAATAGAAGGTGTTGCTCCTCCACCCTGAGGATGGTCTCATCTTGACACAAGAGTAGGTTATGGATCAACAAGTCAGAATGGGAATGGGAAATGGAATTAAAATGTTTGGCCACCGGGAAGTCCCACTTGTGGCAGACGGTGTGGAGGTGCTCGATGAAGTGGACCCCAATTTCTGATGGGTCTCACCAATGTAGAGGAGACCACATTGGGAGCACCAGACACAACAGATTCATGGCAGATTCACAGGTGAACTGTTGCCTGACCTGGGGGAGCCTTTGGGGCCTGAATGGAAGTGAGGGAGCAGGTGTATGGGCTGGTGTAGCACTTTGGCCACTTGCAGGGATAAGCAACTGGAGGGAGATGTGAGGAGTGACAAATGGACAAGGGAGTCACAGAGGGAGTGATCCTTATGGAGAGCATGGAGAGGGGGAAATATGTTTAGTGGTAGGGTTCCTGTGGAGATGGTGGAAGTTGCAGAGGATAATGTGTTGGATGTGGAGGCTCATGGAGTGGTAGCACAAGTGGGACATTCTGACTGATGGGAAGATGGGGTGAGCACAGATGTACAGGAAATAGAGGAGATGTGGATGAGGGCAATGCAAATAGTAGAGGGAGAGGACCCCATTCTTTAAAGAAGGAGGACATCTCTGATGTTCTGGAACGGGAAACAATGAGAACAGATGTGGTGGAGGCAAAGAAACTGAGAAAAGGAAATAGCAGCTTTACACCGGATAGGGTAGAAAGAAGGATAGTCCAGGGAACTATGGGAATCAGAAGATTTATAAAATATGTCATTTAACCAGCCCCACCATATGCCACTCGGTGCAATTTCCTGGACCAGCTGTCTTAAGATCACAAGCAAATGGGAGAGTCTACAGGTACTTCAATCCTGTCTCACCAATTAATGATTATGACTGGTCTCCATTATCCTTTTGAACCTTTCCTTCCTACGCTCTATTTCTCAATCTATCAAAATTTTATCTACCTTCACTTTAAGTACATCTCCTGAAGAGTTGGCTTCCACACGCACTGTGCAGGGAACTGCAGACAGCATCCTCATCACTGACCCTCCTTCCTTCAGAAATGAGATGTGCAATGACATCCGCAGATTCTTCAATTTTATTAAAAGCTCCTTCCTAAAAGAGCCCGCCATTGCCTAACTGCAGCATGACCCAGACAATATTCCTACACAGGCTGATAAGAGGCAATTCTCAGCCGAGTCACTAAAGTACCAGTATTAACACCTCCAAAAGGAGAAAGTCTAACAATCTACCTTTCACTTTGAACAATGTTGTTCTCAGTGAGTCCTCCACCGTCAACAGCCCGATGATCTTAGACCAGAAATGTTACTGGATGACTGAGGGGCAAGTTGGAGTTCAGGTACCCGGTGTTGAGTGAATCATCTCCTGATTTATCAGCATCCTGAGCCTGTCCTACCTGCACAAGGTGGCCACATGGCAATAAAGATTACACAGTGGATGGTGGCATTGATAGTGATTCCAGTGTTCCATGAGTATGGGATATGCTTGCACATTCCCGGGACTACAAGATTGCACAGTAAATGGCAAATGTCCATACTGTTAAATTTTTCTCCCTGACATATCATCTTCATTTTATGAATATTTACAGCCCTAAATAACAGAGAACAGTTCATTATCTGGCTCTTAAATTCAATTTGTTCATAAAGATCTTTTCTGAACTTCTGTACGGAATGGTCCAACTCTGTCTAATTCTGTCTTTCTCATGAGAGGAAGTATTTAAACTTTGTCAAGTATTACTCTTGTGAGTCATTTGATATCAAAGGTTCAATTCTTTTGTAGAAATGAGCAGATTGACAAACCAACTCACCTCTGACAGGTGGATGTGCAATCGCTATAATGCGACCCATCCTGAGACATCCCTGCCACTCTCAGACTGATCGTGTGTCAGGATTGGACCGAACGGGGCCAGGCCTCCCACCGTTTCCCCACAGTGACACAGAGCTCCAGACATGGAACCGGTTTTGGTTATGGTTGCAAGGGAGGTTATAGTCATAGAAAAGTACAGCACAGAAACAGGCACTTCAGCCCATCTAATCTGTGCTGAGCCATTTAACCTGCTTACTCCCATACCTGCACCAGGACCATAGCCCTCCATGCTCCTACCATCCATGTAGCTATTGAAATCAAGCTTGTAGGCATCATTTGGCTGGCAGCTCAGGTGGGTAAATTTCATGTTGTTTACATTTGTTAAATTAAAAGAGAGGATTAAATGGAGTTAATTCTTCTCATACAAGCCTATGGATGTATGGAATTGTGCAATAGTTATTTTGTCTGAATATATTTATTTTGTGAATTTTTCATACTTGTAAATTATGCTTTTAATTGTTTTGCTTTGCATTTATGATTGTCAGAGAAATTGCCAAACTGTTCAAGCTCATTGCTGTCTTTTACACCAGGTATCAGATATCATAAAATTACTCAGGCAGGGAGCAAAATATTATTTAGTGGCTTAAGAAACAATTAAAAGTTTTTTCATTCAGAGAGCTGGAAGTGTTCTCATTCAAGAAACACGTTAGTTAATCGAATAATGAGTAATTATTAATATATTAATTAGAAACCTATATTACAAGAGGGAAGAATTGGCATTAATGTCCCTTTACCAGATCCTCAGCTACATATCCAATGCTTAAACTCTTCTGTGCATCCATTCTGGAGAATCATTAATATTAGCAATCACTTTCTACCTGATGTAGGCATCCGATACTGTGGTTACAACTGGGAGATTGCCAAAATAGTACTGTTGTGTTGGTATCTTGGCCTGGGGATCTGTTTTTCTATTCCCGAGGCCAGACGTTGTTTTGTGAAACAACCCTGGGTAAGAATCAGGGAAACCAACTGATGCTCTGGGCCTGCATCTGTGAGTGTTGCTCCCACCAGGAAGGCATTTACCACTTTGGGTGCAGGGGTCAACATGAAGGAGATTGACAACAAAATACTCCCCACCTCCTTTAGCTGGATTATTAGTCACCGTGAGCTGATTGCCCCATCACTGGGGTCCATCCCCAATCCCAGAGTCCTCAGAGTACTCTTGCCATCGAGGATATTCAGATCTTGTGGAAATTTATTAACCATCACGAGGCACGGGCTAAGTTCCCATGGAATGCTAATCCTGTTCATAACCATCTCCGTCCCTGCAGCAACATCATCCATTTGTGGATTATAAGGAAAATCAACAGTTTTTATGAATAAAATCCAGTCTCTCAAAAACAAAGCCCTTCACCCGGAGGATGTTAATGATTCCCACCCTGTGCTTCAGTTGAGTTCAGTGTTACATCTCCCAGCTCATGGACCTCCCATATTCATGAATTTCAAAATTATTCCAACTCCCTTAAACATTAATCACATGATTAGCAAGTTCTTGAAATTGAAAAACATTCATAGATATTTAAATTCATACGGTTAACCCAAACTGTATGCATTGAACCTCACCTCTCAAGATGAACAGAGTCACTGAACCTCTACAAGGTCGAACCACCTGTAGGTTCACTGGAGCCTTTCCTGCTGTTGCTGCTGGGAAAATGTGGGAAGTTGGTGAACAAGAGGGTGAAAGTTTGGAGCGGAGTGGGAATGACACAGCTGAGGCCTGAGTGAGCTCTGGGCTTGGAGAAATGTAGTCACAGAGTAACACAGAATAGAAATGTGTCCTTCAGCCACCTCCTCCTTTCCGGCTATGGAGCCGACAAACTTGTCCCATTTTCCATATTTGGCTCACATCCTTCTAAAAGCTGTCCTATCCATGTACTTACACAACAGTCTTTTAAAAGATTCTGGGTTAGGTGGTCAAACAAGGGGGAATTAATGTTCAGTCATTTAGAAAGTTCTCGGCTTTACTGAACAAGTTTTGTTCCAGACCCTGGTCCACATGACAAGACTCCCCCAGTCCCCATGACAATTCCTTTCCTCTCCTCCACCCATTCCATCTGCCCAGTACCCAAATACCCCTCCTACTGTGTCCCATCATCCCACTCTTCCTGTTTCCCTGCCCACCTCCCACTCTGGTTCCATGCTCCAGGTTCCTCTCCCATCAGACTCCACTACCCGCAGCCCTGTGTCACCTCCACCTATCACCTCCCAGCCTCTGTCCTCTCCCATCCTCCTGTCAACATTCCTCAGCCGGATCCACCTATCACTTCCGAGCTTCAGCTCCTCCATTTTCCCTCACCTCGTTATGTTGGCAGGTTTTTTCTAATCACTAACTGGGCAGGAGATCTATATCTCTCCTTACTGCCGGCTGTGTTTCCTCTGTTCCTGCTTTGTGGAATTTGCTTTTCTCGCTGAATCATAGGGATTCATAGATAGAGAGTGAAACACGCCATTCGACCCATCTAGTTTGTGCTGAACTATTCCTCCAACCCCATTGCTCTGCACCCGGACCATAGCCTTCTCATTCTTGTACTAATATAAATTTCTTTTAAATGCTGAAACCGAGCATGTACCCAGCACTTACACTGTATCACTTCCGCCTTTTTGTGTGGACAGCCTGGCCGGAGGGGCATGTGAGCTGGGGAGAAGTCCGCTTGAAGGAGTTACTGAGACGGTGTGTTGATCGGTCCTGTAGTTCCGGATAGTGCAAAGATCACAGAGACAGAAAGTGAAAGCCAGCGTTTTTCGCTCTTCGGGCACCATTTTAGTTGGTCACAGTGAACTCCGTGAGTCCTTGGACATGGAAGATCATCTGTCTTGTGCTGTATGTCATGATCTGTTTCAAGATCCTGTCTTAATCGACTGTGATCACAGCTTCTGCCGATCCTGTATTACTCAGTACTGGAAGAGACCCGGCACAGCGGCCTGTCCCATATGTAGAAGAGAGACTTCCTCCAAAACCCTGAGGCCAAACCGCACCCTCGCCGGCATCGTTGAGTCGTTCGCAAACCGGGAGACAACGCAGCAGGAATGCAGCCGCCACAAGGAGAAGCTGACGCTGTTTTGCCAGACCGACAAGCAGCCCCTCTGTGTGCTCTGTCAGCATTCAAAGAATCATCGTGGCCACGAGCTGTTGCTGCTGGAAGAGGCCGTGCAGGAGCTCAAGGTGAGCAGACGGAAAATCACAACATCCAAACGTGTCGGTTTTATCTCCGGAGTCCGAACTTTAGATAATGTGTTTCTGTTTGAAGGCGTTGTTCTGTACAACGTTGTTCGGAACGCAGAAAGGTGAATAGGGTCCAAAACACACAAAGTGCTGCTGGAACTCAGCAACTCAAGGGGAATAAAGAGTTGGCTGAGAGCTTTAGTCAGGACTAGAAAGGCAGATATAGGAGCAGTATTGGGGATTCTGGCCCATCGAGTCTGCTCCACCGCTTCCTCATGACTGATACAATTTTCCCCTCAGACCCAGTCTCCTGCCTTCTCCCATATCCCTTAATACCCCGGCCAATCAAGAATCTATCTGCCTTTGCCTCAAATACACTTTTTGAACGCCTCCATAGCTGCCTGTGGAAATGAATTCCGTAGATTCACCACTCTCTGGCTGAAGAAATTCC
Organism: Hypanus sabinus; assembly: GCF_030144855.1. Lineage (NCBI taxonomy): Eukaryota > Metazoa > Chordata > Chondrichthyes > Myliobatiformes > Dasyatidae > Hypanus > Hypanus sabinus. The sequence goes on along the minus strand of NC_082710.1, from coordinate 182,458,633 downwards.
TGCTCATATTTTGGACTCACCATTTTTGGTGAAATACTGAGATGAGATGGTGATAAATAGACGTTCTGGTGATGGAGACAGGATGGTGGGTGGTAGCTTGGTGCCAGATGAAATTTAATGCTGAGGACGATGACATGTTATACTTCTGAATATATTTATTCAAAGGGATGGGGTCAATTGCTCAAATTCAGATAATTAAGTGAAGTAAAAGAAGTTTAAAACTTCATCGATAATCTTATTTTAAACCATTACAATTAAATAACATTCTACATGGAGAGAGTTCAGGGTTAAAATCTCTGGAATTAAATTCCAAATAAATAATCTTAAACACCACATAAAGAAAGAAAAGCCTGGCATAGCCATGGTTTAATGATGATATCTTACAGCCCAGCTGATACCCATCATAATGTATATTGCTGGTCCTTTCTTTCACTACTGTGCAACTAAACCCTGTCTTTTCATTTCTGTCTTTCTTCCTGTAAGCACATTCTTAAAAACTCTTATAGACAATAGACAATAGGTGCAGAAGTAGACCATTCGGCCCCTCGAGCCAGCACCGCCATTCTGAGATCATGGCTGATCATCTACTATCAATACCCGGTTCCTGCCTTGTCCCCATATCCCTTGATTCCCTTATCCATAAGATACCTATCTAGCTCCTTCTTGAAAGCACCCATAGAATTGCCCTCCACTGCCTTCTGAGGCAGTGCATTTCACACCCCCACAACTCTCTGGGAGAAGAAGTTTTTCCTTAACTCTGTCCTAAATGACCTACCCCTTATTCTCAAACCATGCCCTCTGGTACTGGACTCTCCCAGCATCTGGAACATATTTCCTGCCTCTATCTTGACCAATCCCTTAATAATCTTATATGTTGCAATCAGATCCCCTCTCAATCTCCTTAATTCCAGTGTGTACAAGCCCAGTCTCTCTAACATCTCTGCGTAAGACAGTCTGGACATCCCAAGAATTAAACTTGTAAATCTACGCTGCACTTCCTCTACAGCCAGGATGTCCTTCCTTAACCCTGGAGACCAAAACTCTACACAATACTCCAGGTGTGGTCTCACCAGGGCCCTGTACAAATGCAAAAGGATTTCCTTGCTCTTGTACTCAATTCCCTTCGTAATAAAGGCCAATATTCCATTAGCCTTCTTCACTGCCTGCTGCACTTGCTCATTCACCTTCAGTGACTGATGAACAAGGACTCCTAGATCTCTTTGTATTTCTCCCTTACCTAACTCTACACCATTCAGATAATAATCTGCCTTCCTGTTCTTACTCCCAAAGTGGATAACCTCACACTTAATCACATTAAACGTCATCTGCCAAGTATCTGCCCACTCACCCAGCCTGTCCAAGTCACCCTGAATTCTCCTAACATCCTCATCACATGTCACACTGCCACCCAGCTTAGTATCATCAGCAAACTTGCTGATGTTATTCTCAATGCCTTCATCTAAATCGTTGATGTAAATCATAAACAGCTGATGTTCCAATACTGAGCCCCATGGCACCCCACTAGTCACCACCTGCCATTCCGAGAAACACCCATTCACCGCTACCCTTTGCTTTCTATCTGCCGACCAGTTTTCTATCCATGTCCATGTCTTCCCCCCGATGCCATGAGCTTTGATTTTACCCACCAATCTCCTATGTGGGACCTTATCAAATGCTTCTGAAAATCGAGGTACACTACATCCACTGGATCTCCCTTGTTTATCTTCCTGGTTACATCCTTGAAAAACTCCAATAGATTAGTCAAGCATGATTTGCCCTTGGTAAATCCATGCTGGCTTGGCCCAATCCAATCACTGCTGTCTAGATATGCCACTATTTCATCTTTAATAATGGACTCTAGCATCTTCCCCACTACTGATGTTAGGCTGACAGGTCGATAGTTCTCTGTTTTCTCCCTCCCTCCTTTCTTAAAAAGTGGGATAATATTAGACATTCTCCAATCCTCAAGAACTGATCCTCATTCTAAGGAACATTGGAAAATGATTACCAATGCATCCGCAATTTCCAGGGCCACCTCCTTTAGTACCCTAGGATGCAGACCATCTGGACCTGGGGATTTGTCAGCCTTCAGTCCCATCAGTCTACTCATCACCGTTTCCTTCCTGATGTCAATCTGTTTCATTTCCTCTGTTACCTTATGTCCTTGGCCCATCCATACATCTGGGAGATTGCTTGTGTCTTCCCTAGTGAAGACAGATCTAAAGTACTTATTAAATTCTTCTGCCATTTTTCTGTTTCCCATAACAATTTCACCCAATTCCTTCTTCAAGGACCCAACATTGTTTTTAACTATATTCTTTCTCTTCACATACCTAAAAAAGCTTTTGCTATCTTCCTTTATATTCCTGGCTAGCTTGCATTTGTAACTCATTTTTTCTCCCCGTATTGCCTTTTTATTTAAGTTCTGTTGTTCCTTAAAAGTTTCCCAATCATCTGTCCTCCCACTCAGCTTAGCTCTGTCATACTTCCTTTTTTTTAATGCTATGCAATCTCTGACTTCCTTTGTCAACCACTGTGGCCCCTATCCCCCCTTTAAATCCTTCCTTCTCTGGGGGATGAACTGATTCTGCACCTTGTGCATTATTCCCAAGAATACCTGCCATTGCTGTTCCACTGTCTTTTCTGCTGGGCTATCCGTCCAGTTAACTTTGGCCAGCTCCTCCCTCATGGCTCCATAGTCTCCTTTGTTCAACTGCAACACTGACACTTCCAATCTGCCCTTATCCTTCTCAAATTGCAGATAAAAACTTATCATATTATGATCACTACCTCCTAATGGCTCCTTTACTTCAAGATCGCTTATCAAATCCTGGTCATTACATAACACTAAATCCAGAATAGCCTTGTCCCTGGTCGGCTCTCGTACAAGCTGTTCCATGAATGCATCCTGTAGGCACTCTACAAGCTCCCTATCCTGGGGTTCAGCACCAACCTGATCCTCCCAGTTCACCTGCATGTTGAAATCCCCAATAACTACTGCGACATTACCTTTGCCACATGCCAATGTTAACTCCCTATTCAACTTGCACCCAGTATCCATGCAACTGTTTGGTGCCCTGTAGACAACACCCATTAGGGTCTTTTTGTCCTTACTGTTCCTCAGTTCTATCCACACAGACTCTACTTCTCCTGATCCTATGTCCCCCCTTGCAAAGGACTGAATCTCATTCCTCACCAACAGGGCCACCCCACCCCCTCTGCCCACATTTCTGTTCCTACGATAGCCAGTATACCCTTGTGCATTAATTTCCCAGGTCTGATCTCCCTGCAGCCATGTCTCCGTTATCCTAACAACATCATAGTTCCCCATTCGCACCTGAGCTTCAACCTCATTCGCCTTATTTCTGACACTTCGTGCATTCAGATATAGAATTTTTAGCCCATTTCTCCTCTCTGTTTAAATCACTGCCTATTGTGCTTAACCCAGCTCCCCAAACTCCCATCGGGTTATTCACCCCTGAAATTTGTTGTCCTTCCTAAATTTACTTATTCTTTCTCCATGTTCCGTCAGACCATCCCTCTGTACACGAGTCCTCCTTATCACTTGTTCCGCCTCACCTTTCTCTATTACACACTTAATATTCCAGAACCGTGTTGTCCCCACCTGTCCTTTATTCTTCCTCTCGCTATCCTCTCTCTCATTCTGGATCCCTGCCCCCTGCAAATTTAATTTAAACCCCCCCCCCACCCCAATGAACAGCACTAGCAAACTTTCTTGAAAGAATGTTAGTACTGCTCCAGTTGAGGAGTAAACCGTCCCGTCGGGACAGATCCCACCTTCCCTGGAACAAAGCCCAATTATCTAAAAACCTGAAGCCCTCCCTCCTGCACCATCCTCTCAGCCACGTATTAATCTGTATAATCCTTCTGTTCCTTGCCTCACTCGCACGTGGCACAGGTAGCAATCCTGAGATTGTTATCCCAACGTTTTGTTCACAAATATTATTAATTCCGTGGCTGAAATATCAGAGGAGATCCTCTATTGTGCTCATACCTCTCACTTTAAATGAAATACATATACTGCTTTATTCAAGAGACTGAAACCTTTCTGAGAATCTCTGTTAATTAAACAAAATGAAGTATTTAGTTTTCAGACCTGCAGAGACACCAAGTTGTAAAAATAAACTGATCTCTTGCAGGAAGAACTGAAAACGTCACTGAAGCCAGTCCTGGACAGGAAGGAGGAATGTGCTGCTGTGAAAAGTGATTATGAGGAAACATTAAAGCATATTCAGGTACATAATAATGTCACATCATTCCATAAGCCATTGTTACCTGGGTTTCAGCACCTGAGTTACAGGGAAAGGTTGAACAAGTTAGGTCTTTATTTTTTGGAGCATAGAAGGTTGAGGGGGGACTTGATAGAGGTATTTAAAATTATCAGGGGGTAGATAGAGTTGACGTGGATAGGCTTTTTCCATTGAGAGTAGGGAGATTCAAACAAAAGGACATGAGTTGAGAGTTAGGGGGCAAAAGTTTAAGGGTAACACGAAGGGGAATTGCTTTACTCAGAGAGTGGTAGCAGTGTGGAACAAGCTTCCAGTAGAAGTGGTAGAGGCAGGTTCGATATTGTCATGTAAAGTAAAATTGGATAGGTATATGGACAGGAAAGGAATGGAGGGTTAAGGGCTGAGTGCAGGCCAGTGGGACTAGGTGTGAGTAAGCGTTCAGCACGGACTAGAAGGGCCGAGATGGTCTGTTTCCGTGCTGTAATTGTTATATTGTTATAGTTATAAGCTACAATCACATTGAAACTCAAACTGCGAGTGAATAATTCAGTCAACACAGTTATCCCTCACTGACCTCCTGTAGTGGTAAATCCTGAGAAAACTAATATACATCCCCTGATTCTTAGTTAGAGCCTCCTCTTCAGAGTACGTTGCTGCCTGGCTCCCAGTAGTGAGATATCACTGATTCTGGTAACAGCACAATATCTGTCAGTGCTGACTTTCTCTTATTTTCCAAAGGACCAGGGAGAAATGGCAGAGAAACAGATTAAAGCCCAGTTTGAAACAATGCACCAGTTTCTCCGTGACCAAGAAAGGATCGCGCTGGAAGATCTCAAACTGGAGAGAGAGAGAAACTGCCTGGAAATAAAGGGGAAGATCGAGGATGCCACAGAAGTCATCTCATCACTTTCAGACACCATTCAGGACATTGAAGAAGGGCTGAAGGAAGAGGACAGCATCAAATTTTTAACAGTACCTCTCCCTGATTTTGTTCTCTCCATCCTTTTGTTAACACTGATATTAAGATCAAACAGTTTGCCATACAACAGTACACTATTATCACTCTAATGGTATGGAGTCAGGCCGTTCCTCACATCAAGCCCACAGCGATGTTTACTAGCATCACCAGCCCCTGACACCCATTACTATATGATCCAACTTCAGTCTCACCTCAAAACTTTACAGTTTGAAAACACTCTCTTATTCTGTATCTGTTTTCAGCTTCTTTTACTTCAGCTAATTATCTGAATTTAAGCAAGTGACCCTTTCCCTTTGAATCCTCTGCTTCATCATATATTCAGCTAATACATATTTTGGATTCACCATGTTTGGTGAAATACTGAGATGAGATGGTGATAAATAGACGTTCTGGTGATGGAAACAGGATGGTGGGTGGTAGCTTGGTGCCAGATGAACTTCAATGCTGAGGACGATGACATGTTATACTTTGCCAGGAAGAGGATAATGTAGCACTGGAGATCACAGAGCTAAACTTGGTACACCAAGAGAGCCATCTCTAAATACATGCCCATTGGTCACTAATATAAAATGCATTAACCCCTGTAATATCCACATTTATTATCAAAATAGGTAGATGTCACCGTATACCTCCTTGAGATTCATTTGTTTCATTTGGTTCACTAAATCTGGTGCCCAGTAGCATCAGCATTCCTCCTAGTTCCAAAATCTTGGCCCTGCTTGTTGCTGTGTAATTCTGGCCATGTGAAGAACATAGAAGAGAACAGCACAGGAACAAACCCTTTGTCACAACCACGGATTCGGCTGCACAGCACATTCAGCAATTGCACTCGAGAACATGCACGTGTCGGCTAATTATTATTTCACTGTGATAGTATTTAACTCCATTCATTCCGTCTTGGTGTTCGTCTTGAAGTCTGTGAAATATTGATCTGCTTCAGCATCTCTCACTTCGCACTTGGGCCAAGTCCATACCCGGTGACACCCTTTGTCCCATGATGAACATCATGACATATTAATCTGAACCCCTCCTGCACGTACATGGTCCACACCCCTCCTGTTCATTCACATCTGTCTAAGAGTCTCTAAACCACCATTATCTACTTCCAGCAGCACCCCTTGCAGCAAATTCCAGGCATCCACCACTCTCTGGGTGAAACTTTTGCCCAGTATATCTCCTTTAAACTTCCCGCTACTACATGAAGTCCTGTCCTCTCATATTTTACATTTCAGACCCTCTAATCCAGGCAGTGTCTTGATGAACCTCACACGCATCCTTTCCAATGCCTGCGCCTCATTCCTGTAATGGGTAACTTCATTCAGAAACAACAGCAACGTTCTCAATCACGGCACATTGACAGTGAAACTCCAGTGACCACTATCCGGTCTCTCCCTGCTCACTGGTCTCAGACCGGGAGTTTGACCATAACTCTGCAGTGTGGGAGAATGTTCTGATTGTTCAGACAGTGAGCAGTTAATCCAAGAGGGAACACAGGACAAGTGTCTTCTGAATGAGCCAGTTTTCTGCTCTGACCACCCTGTGATGCCTCCAGTTTTTAATCCTGTCAGATTTGATGTGCATCAGATCGTACTGTACCTCGTGTTGTGGGATGTCCGTCTGTAGAATCTCAGAATCAGAATCAGGTTTAATATCACTGGCAATTGTCAGTAAAAATGTGTTGCTTGTAGGTAGCAGTACAAACTTTAAAAATTAGAGATATATGAAAAGTAAATAATTAGTGAAAAAGAGAGGCAAAAAAGAAAAGAAATAGTGAGATAGTGTACATGAGGAAATCTGCAGATGCTGCAAATTCAAACAACACACACAAAATGCTGGTGGAACACAGCAGGCCAGGCAGCATCTATAGGGAGAAGCACTGTCGACGTTTCAGGCCGAGACCTGTCGTCAGGACTAACCGAAAGGAAAGATAGTAAGAGATTTGAAAGTAGTGGGGGGAGGGGGAAATGTGAAATGATAGGAGAAGACTGGAGGGGGCGGGATGAAGCTGAGAGCCAGAAAGATGATTGGCAAAAGGGATACAGAGCTGGAGAAGGGAAGGATCATGGGATGGGAGGCTGAGGGAGAAGGAAAGGGGGAGGGGAGCAGCAGAGGGAGATGGAGAACAGGCAGAGTGATGGGCAGAAAGAGAGAGAAAAAAGCAGGGGTAAAATTTACCCCAGGGATGGGGTAAGTAGGGGAGGAGGGGCATTAACAGTAGTTAGAGAAGTCAATGCTCTATCAGTTTGGAGGCTACCCAGCCGGTATATAAAGTGTTGTTCCTCCAACCTGAGTGTGGCTTCATTTTGACAGTAGAGGAGGCCATGGATAGACATATCAAAATGGGAATGGGACGTGGAATTAAAATGTGTGGCCACTGGGAGATCCAGCTTTCTCTGGTGGACCGAGCGTAGGTGTTCCGCGAAACGGTCTCCCAGTCTGCGTCGGGTCTCACCAATATATAAAAGACCACACCGGGAGCACCGGACGCAGTATACCACGCCAGCCAACTCACAGGTGAAGTGTCGCCTCACCTGGAAGGACTGTCTGGGGTCCTGAATGGTGGTGAGGGAGGAAGTGTAAGGGCAGGTGTAGCACTTGTTCTGCTTACAAGGATAAATGCCAGGAGGGAGATCGGTGGGAAGGGATGGGGGGGATGAGTGGACAAGGGAGTCGTGTCGGGAGCGATCCCTGCGGAAAGCAGAAAGGGGGGGAGGGAAAGATGTGCTTGGTAGTGTGATCCCGTTGGAGGTGGCAGAAGTTACGGAGAATTATACGTTGGAACCGGAGGCTGGTGGGGTGGAAGGTGAACTTTCCGGCTCTCAGCTTCATCCCATCCCTTCCGGTCTTCTCCTATCATTTCGTATTTCCCGTCCCCCTCCTACTTTCAAATCTCTTACTATCTTTCCTTTCAGTTAGTCCTGACAAAAGGTCTCAGCTGAAATGTCGACAGTGCTTCCCCAGTGAGATTGTGTACATGGGTTCAATGTCCATTCAGAATTCTGGTGTCAGAAGGGAAGAAGCTGTTCCTAAAACAAGGTGTGTGTCTTCAGTCTCCTGTACCTCCTCCTTGATGGCCGCAGTGAGAAGAGGTGTTGTGGATCCTTTATGACAGATGAGGGCTTTCTGAGGCCTCACCTTTTGAAGATTTCCTCAATGCTGGGGAGCCTAGTGTCCACGATGGTGCTGGCTGGGTTTGCAACATTTTGCATATTTTTCTGATCCTGTGCAGTAACCCCTCCTCACCAGATGGTGATGCAAACAGTTAAGATGCTCTCCACAGTATTTTTGTAGAAATTTCTGAGTCTTTGGTGACAAACCAAATCTCGTCTAACTTCTAATGAAATGTAGTCACAAACATGCCTTCTTTGTAACTGGACCAGTACATTGGGCCCAGGATAGAATCTTAGAGATGTTGACTCCCAGGAACATTCCAATTACTTTGTATTGAAATCTTATCTCTACATAAATATTAATAACTGTTTTTATTCCACAGAAATTTCCAGAAACCCAGAAAAGGTATAACTTACTTCCTGTGTTGGTATGAGTTGAAATTTCTATTTCTAACATGGTTTAACTCCCAGGCAATGGATCACTACTGACATTGTCATCTCTTCCAGAGCAAAGCGAACTGTGCCAGAGCTGCAGAAGGTTTATCCTTTAATAAATGTGGGGAAGCATGTTGGCTCACTGCAGTACAGAGTGTGGAAGAAGATGCTGACAGTCATCAATGCAGGTGGGGTGGAGACTTCGTGATGCAGCTCTTAAACTTCTCATTGATTTGATGTCAATGGATATTTTTGCCAATTTACAGCAGTACTTCACTTGTAGCTTTTAATGAATAAATCCCCCAGGCCAGAAATCTCGTTGAAGCATGAGGGGGCAGATGTGGGAAACGCTGACCTCGTGATGTCTGTAAGCCTTGTGGCAGTCTGTCGAATGTTGGTTATTTGCACATGGCTCGTCCATGCCCGTGTTATTTCCTGTTGGCAGAGCAGACTTTGTAGGTGGGCATGGACTGATAAGAAATGTGATGGTCAGGAGGCAGGGGACTTCACCTGAGAATGACTGACATTCTGCAGCTATCTGTTCCCAGTTCTAGTCATCCTCGACCCCAGTGATCATTTCAAAAGGGAAATGAAAGGATTCGTGCGAAGTTTCAGATAAAAGTTAGTGTGAGCGTTCTGTGTGACTGCATGTTCCAAGACTCAGGATAATTACAAGAAACTGGTCTCTGGTCTCTTGTGCTCTCAGTCTCTGTGATTTATACCTCCCCCCCACCACCAACTCTACCACCACTATCGTTCACCAACATTCGCCATTTGCAGTCATTTGGCATTAAAGAGGCTGTGTCTGTTGCTTTTCCAAATGTGCCTGTTTCCACCTGTACCACACCTTGTCACCTCCCTGATGTCTGTACAAGGCAAACCCTCATTGCGGTTAAACGTGGAAAACTGTGGATGGTCACTGTTCCTTCCTCAAATCCAACTCTCATTAACCCCACCACTGTACGGAAGGAGGGCTGATGACCAAGGTGGTTTCTTTACCGTGGAATAGAGTGCAGTTCCACAGATTGTTCTGAGAGCATCTCCAGTCAGTTTTGGAGAAATGAGGATTTGGAAAGGGCTCTGTAATGGAAAGCAGTCAGCTGTGAGGTGTGACGTCAAAGGGGCTCCTAATCTTTTACAATCTGTATGAATGATTTGTTGTGACAGTGGGATGCAAAGTGTCCAAGTCTGCTGATGAGACAGACCGAATTCCCATTGTGGGCTGTGTGAAAGATGCAGAGGGATGTCAGGATGATGGACAGTTGACATGGCAGGTCTGGAGCTTTCATCCAGACAGAAGGGTAGAGGGATGGAGGGTGGTGACCAGTGTTGTGAGATGAAGGGAAGGGCTGGATCAAGAGGTATCAATGTCACTGGGGGTTCATGTGTCCAGCTGTCCTGTGAACACTCTCCAACTCAGACACGGCCGTTCAGTGTTGTGCATTACCTCACGCAGAGCCTCTGGTCTTTAGACACACGCTCTCTGCCTTTCACTCTTACCCAAATGCATCTGGTAGGAACGTGCTCTCCTTTACCTGTTGTGCAGGTGGGGAGCAGACCTGTCATCGGTCCGTCTCCCTGTTCAGATCTTTGGATCCCTGCTGATTCCACAGCCGCCACGGTGCTGTCGGGAGGGTGGTGAGTGTGACTGACTGACATTCTGTGTCCATCTGTTTCCAGCTCCGGTCATCCTTGACCCCAACACAGCCAGTCCTCATCTTCTGCTGTCTGATGATCTGAGAACCGTGAGATACACCGGGAAACGGATGCAGCTTCCCGATAACCCACAGAGGTTTGATTTCTGTCCGTGTGTCCTGGGATCAGAAGGATTCACATCAGGAAGACATTCCTGGGAGGTGGACGTGGGGAATAAGACTAAATGGGACATTGGCATAGCCAAGGAATCCATCAACGGGAAGGGGAATATCACTCTGAATCTGGATAATGGATATTGGGCAGTGACACTGAGAAATGGGACAGCTTACTCGGCCTGTGCTACCCCACCGGAAAACCTAAAGCTGAGTGTTCCTCCGAGAAAGATCCGGATCTCCCTGGATTATGAAGGAGGAAAAGTGTCCTTTCATGATGTGGGTAACCTGACCCACATCTACACTTTCAATGGCACCTTTACTGGGAAACTATACCCTTACTTCTCTACTTGTCTTAATCGTGACGGCAAGAATTCTGACCCACTGATAATCTGTCACCGCAGAGTAACAATCCAGGAGGATGAAGATCCAATCTGGGAATAAAACAGTAGGCGGGATCAGGTGCAACTTTCCCAGAACTTGTATCAATAGGGAGCCCTCACAGGAAGCCCACAGGGAATCAGAAATCTGCAATGAGTAGCTGATCATCTGCCCCAGGACTCAGCGGGACAGTGTGGGGCCCTGGCAGTGGTGCAGGCTCTGGGAAACCTCACTGACATCAACAGGGAGAGTCTGGAAAACCAGGAGCAGAAATCCCAGTTGTATTCCATAGTCTGCGCCTTCCTTCATTTTATTTGTTCATATGCTGACCACAGAACTGTTGGTGATTCGATACGGTCCAAGCCCCCGTGGACATTGAAATGAATGCAACCTAATCCTGCAGATTATATCTTTGGGATTCACAACAATTGTCCATTTGGAACTGAACCAGAGGGACTGCAGGGTTATCAGGAATGTTGAGGGCATTTATACTCTTTTTCCAAAGATATGAATGACGAGGTACATCATTCTGTGCCATGAGGTTCCTTGAACAACAAATTTGAATTTCTGAGGCATCGAGGAGGTTGGTTGGCCCAGCAAGTCCATGCCAGCTCTCTGCAGGACTGAAGGAATCAGTCCTATTCCCTGGGAATTTCTCGGTGGTCCTGAATTTTTCTAGGCTTTCATGCAGTCAAATTGCACCCTTTAAAATCTGTGACAGCTTTAACTGGTGCAGTTCCACCAGAAAGACAATCACCACAACTCTGGTCTGTGGTGGAGGCTGTCATCAGAGCAGACTCAATGTGCTGGAGCTTCTCCGAACTACCTCCCCAATCCTGTAAAGTCACTTGGATCTGGTTGGGTCTTTCCTGTCTGTTCCCCATAACAACGTGGATCAAATCTCATCCAGTGCTACCCTGTGTGTATTAATCATAGAGTCTATCACAGAAAAAGGCCCTTTGGCCCACAATGCCCTTGCCATCTGTGACATCAAGTTAAACCGTACATCTGCTAGTATTCTCCTTTTCTATATCCCTCCTCTTCTATCTCTCCATTCATTTGACCCTCTGTTCCACTACCCCTCTGTTCCTCTTTCTCTCCATGCTTCTATCTCTCCATTCATTTAAGGTTGTGACATGTTGCATTTACCTTTCACTAGGGTGCTGCAATGAAGCTGAAAGTGATTACATCCTTGTTCAACAGGTTGTAATTCAGATAATGTTTGGGGACACGAGACATTATTTGGCTCAGGTCCTATATGTTCACAGGTTCAAACACTCAGTTATTATCAGAGTATGTATCCATATACAACTCTGAACTTTGTATTCTCCAGAGAGCCACGAAACAAAGAAAGAACAGGAATGTCATTCAGAGAGAAACATCAAACCCACCCCCTGTACAAAAAAAACAGCATTGACCCCCCCCCCCCAAAACGCCTGCTCCTTATAAAACCGAGCAGGAACATCAACCCCCAAAATACAACCCCTCCCCACACAAAAAACTATCCAAGCATCAACCCACAATCACATTCCCCTCACGCAACAAAACAAAAAGGAACAGGTGATAAAAACACGTATAAAACCCATAAGTCTGAAAAAGCCCACAGTCCAGAAACACAGTGGTTCAATCCACAAGCACAGAACTACGATACTATCCTCATCGAGAGAGAGGGACACCACACGAGGCAGAGAGCCCTACCTGCCTACCACAGTGATAGTCCACTCACAGAATCCTTCCCCTGCAGTGATCAGAAGGGAGACAGACGGCACCGAAACCTTCACTCCCTCACCCTCCGCATTCGACTCACTGTCTCTATCTTCCTCAATGCTTTAATCTGCGATAAGTGGACGCTTTGAATGACAAAATGGAGTCGAAGTTGAACAGTTCTACAAAACTGACTCCAATATATTGACAGGTAGTGATGCATCAGTTCATGTAATTTTTGTTATAGAATTATAGAGAAGTACAGCAGAGAAACAGGCCCTTTGACCCACCGAGTACTTGGCAAAACAACTTAAACTACCTTTCCCCATTGACTGGCACCGGATCATGGCTCTCCATTCCCCAATCATCCACCACCCTATCCAAACTTCACTTAAACTGTCTGTAAAACCAGAGGACACAGCCTCAGAATCTCCTTATAGAATGGAGATGAGGAGGAATTTCTGTAACCAGGGAGTGGCAAACTGTCGAGTTCTTTGCCACAGGAAACTGTGGAGGCCAAATCTTTATGCAGACAGTATTTAAGGCTGAAGCTCATAAATTCCTGATTGGTCAGGACGTGAATTGATATGGGGAGAAGGCAGGAGATTCGGGCTGAGAGGAACATTGGATCAGCCATAATGAAATAGTGGTGCAGACTCAATGGGCCAAATGGCCTAATTCTGCTTCAATATCATATGGTCTCACAGTCTTAAATAATGAAATCGCAGCAGGTTGCACACTCTCAGGACCCTCTAAATGAAAAAGCTCCCCCACATGTTCCCCATAAACTTTTCACCTTTCACCCTTAACCCATAACTTCTGCTTGTTGTCACACACAAACTCAGTGGAAAAAGCCTTCTTGCATTTACCCTGTCTGTACCCCTCCTAATTTTGTATACCTCTATCAAATCTCCCTCAGTCTTTGATGTTGTAAAGAATACAGTCCTAACCTATTCAACGTTTCAGTATAACTCAGGTCCTCCAGTCACGGCAACATCTTGTACATTTTCTCTGTGTGGTTTCAACCTTGTTTATATCTTTCCTGTGGATAGATGACCAAAACTGCATACTATACTCCAAATTAGGACTCACCAACTTCAACATAACATCAATTCCTTCTAAGTACATTGATTTATGAAGGCTTTCTTTATCAAAAACTTTCTTTATAACCCTCTCCACATGTGTCGCCACTCTCAACAAATCATGGACCTGTACTCCCAGATCCTTTTTTCCTTCCACTCTCCCCAGTGCCCTACCGTTCGCCGTGTAAGACCAGCCCTGGATGGCCACACTGAACTGCAAAACCTCACACTTGTCCACATTAAATTTCATCTGCCACTTTTCAGCCCATTTTCCCAGCTGAAGCAGATCTCTCTGCAAGCCATGATGCCCGTCATCACTGTCCACTATACTCACAATCTTGGTGTCACACTCAAATGTGATCTTTGTGTCTTTTAATGTTTTGGTCTTCAGTCTGTTGGATTACACAGGGGAGCGGTAACCAACGCACTCTGTGTAGAGCATCCTCTGTACCCCGTGTTGACTGTATTCACTCCACTGTCCCCAGTGTTTGTAACAGGATGCAGAGTTTGTTGTGTTCATTGTTTATGTATCCAGTGAGAAACACATCTGTGTAAACACCCGGGACACTTTACTGCATTTGCACAGCGACCTCCCCCCTTACCACCATTCTGGGCCCCAGACAGTCCTTCCAGGTGAGGCAACACTTCACCTGCGAGTCGGCTGGAGTCGTCTATTGCATCCGGTGCCCCCGGTGCGGCCTCCTCTATATACCAAACTTGGTTTACAGTTTAGATGAAAACACAACACAAAGTATTACATAAGACGATATAAAAAGGCTACACATTTTAATTCCATGTCCCATTCCCATTCTGATATGTCTCTCCATGGCCTCCTCTACTGTCAAAATGAATCCACACTCAGGTTGGAGGAACAACACATTATATACTGGCTGGGTAGCCTCCAACCTGATGGCATGAACATTGACTTCTCTAACTTCCATTAATGCCCCTCCTCCCCTTCTTACCCCATCCCTGACATATTTAGTTGCTTGCCTGTTCTCCATCTCCCTCTGGTGTTCCCCCCCCCTTCTTTCTCCCGAGGCCTCCCGTCCCATGATCCTTTCCCTTCTCCAGCTCTGTATCACTTTTGCCAATCACCTTTCCAGCTCTTAGCTTCATCCCACCCCCTCCGGTCTTCTCCTATCATTTCGGATCTCCCCCCTCCCCCCACTACTTTCAACTTTCTTACTATCTTTCCTTTCAGTTAGTCCTGATGAAAGGTCTCGGCCCGAAACGTCGACAGTGCTTCTCCCTATAGATGCTGCCTGGCCTGCTGTGTCCCACCAGCATTTTGTGTGTGTTGTTGTTTGAATTTCCAGCATCTGCAGATTTCCTCATGTTTACTGTATGATTTTGTTCCTTTTCGGGAACACAACATATTAGGGAGGCTAAGCACAGGGAAGGCTGCTCAAGTATTTTACAGTTCTTTTCAGCAGAAAACCAAAGTCTGACAGAGAAAGTCACTGAAGCTGAGGTACACTTTACATCTTTCATCGTTGAGCATAACCTGCCATTCCAGGTGTGTAAGCACACAGGCGTTTGGGATAATGATTCCAGATTCAGAAACAGCAAAATCTATGCCCGCTCATCAACCAAGACAAATTGTAATTGTGATGTGGAAAGGGCATTCAGCATGGTGCGTCACATTAAGACAGAATTCAGAAGTCAGCTGTCTCACAAAACACTTGTGAATCTGATATGTTGCAAAATTAACAAATTCATTGACACAGACTGTTATGAGGTTGAGACTTCTGGCAAAATGCTCAAATCTGCCAAGCAAGCCACGTCACAGTGCAAGGAAAGCTTGCAAAAGAAATAGAAAAGCTATTTGTATTAGCATTTAGCTATTAGCATTGAGACTGTAAAAAAATACTCAACAAGGAATGTATATGTATTTGTGTGTGAAAATAATTTCAATATGTGATCAAATAAATTGTTGTATTCTTTCATAATCAAATGTCCTGTATAAATACACCCGTGGAAGTCGACTGGGGTGGAGGTATATGGGGTTTCGGGGGGCGGGGTGGTGCTGCTATCTCCCTGAAATGAGTTTTGCAGGGTGGGGTGTCTGAAAGTGACTCCGACTGAATATCGTGTAAGAGTCGGTTGTTGCTGTTGACTGTTTCCTCGACACCTGGTGAATCACTGTGTTCCCAGACATTGTGATCCCCTCAGTCTGGTAAGGAGACGTGGGATGTGGACCATCTCAATTCCCCACAACTCCTGCTGGACAGTCGGGAGCCGCGAGTGTGCACTTGGCATCTGTTAACACATCCTGTCCCGTCTGGGTGAGCGTGAATAAGTGGAGCAGTTCCCCCACCTGCTGGCCGCACCGGGAAATGCACCTTCTCCAGCAGTCTCCCAGAGCTGCCTGCAAAGTAAAGGTGAGTCATAAAGGATTTTAGAAAGATATTCTGATCAAAAGTATAACTCAGCGGATAAAGGGGCCCCTAAGTGATCAGTGTCTATGTGTGCAACCGCGAGACAATGGTGAGGTTTAATGAATTGCCTGTTATAAAACTGAGCAAGGGTGTGGAAGCTGGCGAATTTGTTGAATTTTCCAACATCCACTTTTCCGTCCGTTCTGGTATACTGCTATTTTGTAAAACCGTAGTTAATCGTCGTTAACGTCCTGAATTCAGGACTCTGCCAATCCAGCTGATCAATGTAAGGAAGTTCAGTTCATAGCAGTGCCGCGTTCAATCTGAGGATGGGGAGGGCGATCAGCCGGAATATCTGTGTAGTTTCACGGTGCAGTATCGCCATCTGCTGCTGGAAACCGGTACTGCAGGACGGAAAGAAACAAAATGCCACTCTCAGCTGCAGTAAAGTCAAGCCGAGTTTATTATCAAAGTACGAATATGTCAGGATGATAGCCTTGAAATTTACCTTCTTGTCAGTGTTTACAGAAAAATAAATACGATAGAATTTCGGGAAAATTATACGCAAACAATCAATGTACAAAAGAAGACAAATTCTGCAAATAGGCTTCCAGTCGTGGAGCACTTCCTCTGGTAGCTTGTCCACAATCGTGTCACTCTCTCAGTGAATACATTTCCTTCCAGATTCCTCTTCAATATTTCATCCTAGTTGTAATCTCACCCAGACATAGTGGAAAAGCCTGCATGTTCTTACCCTATATATCCTGTACTGTTCATTATGTTGTATACCTATCAAATCGGTCCTCACACACCTAAGCTCATGGGAATTAACTCCTCATCTGTTCAACCTTACCCTATAACCCAGGTCCTCAAATACTGCCAATATTATTATACATTTTCTCTAAATGCTCCTTCAATCTTACTGATATTTTTCCTGTAGGTAGGTAACCAGAACTGGTCACAATACAAATTAGACTTCACTGACATCTTATACAACTTTACCATAACATCCCAACTCAAAAGGTGCTTTGATTTATAGACGGGCAATGTGCCAAAAAATCTCTTTACATCCTTTCTACCTCTGAAACCAGTTTCAAGGTATCCTGGTTCTGTATTCCCAGATTCCTCTGTTCTACTGCTCTCCTCTATTCACTGGCATTAACCATGTAAATCCTACCCTGGATTGCCCTCCAAAAAGTGCAAAAGCTCTTGCTTGGATTCCATTTCATCTGCCATTTTCAGCTTTTTTTTCCCCATTTTGTCCAGATTTTACTTTAAGCTTTGATAGTCTTCCTTGCTCCCCACTACGGCCCAATCTTGTAGTTATCTCCAAGTTTGATGATCAGTTTTCCATATTATCACCCAGGTCATTGATGTTGAAGACAAACTACAGTGGACCCACTACTGATCGCCGGGGAACATCACTTGTCACAGGCATCCAGTCAGAGAGAGGCAAACAAAAGGCAAATAAATAAATGAGGCAAGTGAATTTGTCCACACCAGTTCAGGAGGTATAAATGTAGGGTAAATTTATTGTCAAAGTGAAAGGAACAGGCAAGAATTTATTGTTTACGGAATGTCGGCTTTGGCAGCAGGACCAACATTTACTGTCCTTGAGAAGATCGAAATGAGAGACTTTAGTTGCTAATTTCATGTGCTGTCATTGATTTAAATCAATTCCTTAATAATAATGAAATATTGAGGTTAGTATTCTATTAATAGATGACGTGATTGGATAATAGAACATAGAAATCTACAGCACTTTACAGGCTCTTCAGCCCACAATGTTGTGACATCCATGTAACCTACTCTAGAAACCGCCTTGAATTTCCCTACCACATGACTGTCTATTTTTCTAAGCTCCATGTACCTATCTGAGAGTCTCTTAAAATACCCTACTGTATCCTCCTCTACCAACTTCACTGACAGTGCCTTCCACGCACCCAACACTCTGTATGAAAAACTACCCTCTGACATCCCTTTAGTACCTCCTTCCAAGCACCTTAAAACTATACACCCTCGTGTTAGCCATTTCAACCCTGGGAAAAAGCCTCTGGCTATCCACATGATCAATGCCTTTCATCATCTTATACACTCTATCATGTGACCTCTCATCCTCCGCTGCTCCAAGGAGAAAAACAAACACTCCTATTGGTGCAATTTACTACCTCAACCTCTACACCCAGTCTGAGTGAAAATCCCCACCGACCAATCAGTTTCCTCTCTCTCGTCCCACGGAATCCCGGATTGTGCTTCTGTCCCGGCCGATGCTCCCTGATCGGTGAAGGCAGGGAACACTGGAATCTGCCCACTCTCCCTCCAGGTCCCATCCACCGCTGGAATGTGGGAGGAAACTGGTTCACACGGTGGAACCCCACACGGTCACGGGAAGAATGTACGAACAGATTACAGACAGCAGCAGGAACCGAACTCTCTCAGGGATCACTGGCGCTGTAAAGCGATTGCATTACCACCAGGTTGCTGTGTCGCCCACCTACCATAAATGTTTATACAACAGCCAAGTCTGTGTGGTTTCATCGATTTAAATCATTACCTAACAATGATGTTAAACAGAGTTGATTGAGGTCAGCATTCCATAAACACGTGGTGACTGGATAATGAACACTGTTATCAGTGCAATTTTCTATCCCGAAGTCTACACGCAGAGTGAAAATCCTCACCGACCCATCAGTTTGCTCTCTCTCCTGCCCCTGTGTCTCTCGGAATCCTGCACTGTGCTTCTGTCTCCGCTCCCCCCCCAGGTTGGTGAAGGAATCTAACATCGGAATCTGTTCATTCTCTCTGTTCCAATTTCCCTTTACCCAGGAAAACAGTTCCGGCTGATTAACATATCAGCCATTCCATCATGGTCGTGGAGTCAAATCTCACCACCGAGCAGCAACTTGGAACTGGATTACCGAACAGTAAATGCTGGTTGTGCTGGGGTGACCACATTCCCTACTCTCTCTATACCCACGACTCTGTGGCGAGGTATTGGTCAAATACCATCTATGAATTTCCTGACGATACAACCGTTGTTGTAGAATCTCAAGTGGTGATGAGAGGCATACAAGAGCGAGATATACCAACTAGTGGAGTGATGTCGCAACAACAACCTGACACTCAATGTCAGGAAGATGGAAGAGCTGAATGTGGACTTCAGGAAGGGTAAGACGAAGGAACACATACCAATCCTCATAGAAGGATCAGAAGTGGAGAGAGTGAGAAGCTTCAAGTTCCTGGGTATCATGAACTCTGAGGATCTAAGCAGGACCCAATATGTCGATACAGTTATAAAGAAGACAAGACAGTGACTATATTTATTAGGAGTTTGAAGAGATTTGGTGTGTCAACAAACACACTCAAAAACATCTGTAGTTGTACCGTGGAGAGCATTCTGACAGGCTGCATCACTGTCTGGTATGGAGGGTACTGTACAGGACCGAGAGAAGCTGCGGAGGGTTGCAAGATTAGTCACCGCCATCTTGGGTACTAGCCTACAAAGTACCCAGGATATCTTCAAGGAGCGGTGTCTCAGAAAAGCAGCGTCGATTATTAAGGACGCCCAGAACCCAGCATGCCCTTTTCTCACTGTTACCATCAGTCAAGAGGTACAGAAGCCTGAAGGCACACACTCAGTGATTCAGGAACAGCTTCTTCCCCTCTGCCATCCGATTCCTAAATGGACATTGAACCTTTGGACATTGCCTCACTTTTAATATATATTATTTCTGTTCTTTGCACTAAATCTATTACATATACGTATACTGTAATTATTCTTTTTGACACTTCTATATTACGTATTGCATTGAAATGCTGCTGCATAGTTAACATAATTCACGACACATGCCGGTGATAATAAACCTGATTCTGATTCGGTAAACAATGGTAAACATTGTCGAGATTTACAGAATTTTGCTCGTGCCCATCCTGCGGTACCGGTTCCCACCAGCAGGGGGCGGTCCGGCACCGTGAATCCGCACTGACCGTTGGGATTTTCGCCACCGCCGTCGTTACAAACGGCACCGCAATGAACTCACCTCAACGCTGAACCGGTTCCACAATCCATGGACGCACTGTCAAGGACTCGACAACACATGCTCCCAGTATTATTTATTATTTTCACAGTTCATTGCTTGTTTACCAGTCTTTGTATGGCTTTTCATTGATTCTATTGTGTTTCTGTGTACCTACTGCGAATCTCGGGGTCAGGATACTATATGGTGACATAGACGGACTTTGATAATTAATTTACTTCGAACTTTATGGCTGACCCGACCAGAGAGGGTGATTCTTTTTACGGGTTTCCCACATTTCCTTGTTGACAGAGTTTTGATTGTTGTTTGATGTGTAACCTTGGCTTATGCTCAACGCTGTGACTGACGGGAGACTGCAATGACAAACGTTTGGCCCGAAGCAAAAGTGTTTGAAGGGAGTATTTGAACGCTGCTTTATGGAGATGGAATATGGTAGAAATTAGATGTCAGTGAGGTCATGAGGCTGAATTCAAATGTAGAAAAAAGGGCCGAAAGGATCTCTGGCTTCTCCTGCTGAGCCAATGTTGATCCAATTTCTTACTTCATCCTGAATGCCTCCTAATTAAACTGTGGATCTCATTATCCAAAGGGAGGGCAAGAGGCTGGCTGGAAGGTGAGAGGTGAAGCCAGGTGAATGGGAAAGGTCAAGGCCTGGAAAATAAACAATAAGATAAAAGAGGAGAGTGGACAATAGGAGAAAGGGAAGGAGGAGGGGACCAATAGGGAAGTGATAGGCAGCTGAGAAGAAGTAAAAGGTCAGAGTGGAGAATAAACGGGGACAGGGAAGGGAGTTTTGTTCACCGGAATGAGAAATTAATATTCATACCATCAAGTTGGACAGTACCAAATGGAATAGAAGGTGTTGCTCCTCCACCCTGAGGATGGTCTCATCTTGACACAAGAGTAGGTTATGGATCGACAAGTCAGAATGGGAATGGGAAATGGAATTAAAATGTTTGGCCACCGGGAAGTCCCACTTGTGGCAGACGGTGTGGAGGTGCTCGATGAAGTGGACCCCAATTTCTGATGGGTCTCACCAATGTAGAGGAGACCACATTGGGAGCACCAGACACAACAGATTCATGGCAGATTCACAGGTGAACTGTTGCCTGACCTGGGGGAGCCTTTGGGGCCTGAATGGAAGTGAGGGAGCAGGTGTATGGGCTGGTGTAGCACTTTGGCCACTTGCAGGGATAAGCAACTGGAGGGAGATGTGAGGAGTGACAAATGGACAAGGGAGTCACAGAGGGAGTGATCCTTATGGAGAGCATGGAGAGGGGGAAATATGTTTAGTGGTAGGGTTCCTGTGGAGATGGTGGAAGTTGCAGAGGATAATGTGTTGGATGTGGAGGCTCATGGAGTGGTAGCACAAGTGGGACATTCTGACTGATGGGAAGATGGGGTGAGCACAGATGTACAGGAAATAGAGGAGATGTGGATGAGGGCAATGCAAATAGTAGAGGGAGAGGACCCCATTCTTTAAAGAAGGAGGACATCTCTGATGTTCTGGAACGGGAAACAATGAGAACAGATGTGGTGGAGGCAAAGAAACTGAGAAAAGGAAATAGCAGCTTTACACCGGATAGGGTAGAAAGAAGGATAGTCCAGGGAACTATGGGAATCAGAAGATTTATAAAATATGTCATTTAACCAGCCCCACCATATGCCACTCGGTGCAATTTCCTGGACCAGCTGTCTTAAGATCACAAGTAAATGGGAGAGTCTACAGGTACTTCAATCCTGTCTCACCAATTAATGATTATGACTGGTCTCCATTATCCTTTTGAACCTTTCCTTCCTACGCTCTATTTCTCAATCTATCAAAATTTTATCTACCTTCACTTTAAGTACATCTCCTGAAGAGTTGGCTTCCACACGCACTGTGCAGGGAACTGCAGACAGCATCCTCATCACTGACCCTCCTTCCTTCAGAAATGAGATGTGCAATGACATCCGCAGATTCTTCAATTTTATTAAAAGCTCCTTCCTAAAAGAGCCCGCCATTGCCTACCTGCAGCATGACCCAGACAATATTCCTACACAGGCTGATAAGAGGCAATTCTCAGCCGAGTCACTAAAGTACCAGTATTAACACCTCCAAAAGGAGAAAGTCTAACAATCTACCTTTCACTTTGAACAATGTTGTTCTCAGTGAGTCCTCCACCGTCAACAGCCCGATGATCTTAGACCAGAAATGTTACTGGATGACTGAGGGGCAAGTTGGAGTTCAGGTACCCGGTGTTGAGTGAATCATCTCCTGATTTATCAGCATCCTGAGCCTGTCCTACCTGCACAAGGTGGCCACACGGCAATAAAGATTACACAGTGGATGGTGGCATTGACAGTGTTTCCAGTGTTCCATGAATATGGGATATGCTTGCACACTCCCGGGACTAGAAGATCGCACGGTAAATGGTAAATGTCCATGCTGTTAAATGTTTCTCCCTGACATATCTTCTTCATTTTATGAATATTTACAGCCCAAAATAACAGAGAACAGTTCATTATCTGGCTCTTAAATTCAATTTGTTCATAAAGATCTTTTCTGAACTTCAGTACTGAATGGACCAACTCCGTCTAATTCTGTCTTTTTCATGAGAGGAAGTATTTAAAATTCGTCAAGTATTACTCTCGAGAGTCATTTGATATCAAAGGTTCAATTCTTTTGTAGAAATGAGCAGATTGACAATCCAACTCACCTCTGACAGGTGGATGTGCAATCGCTATAATGCGGCCCATCCTGAGACATCCCTGCCACTCTCAGACTGATTGTGTGTCAGGATTGGACTGAACGGGGTCAGGCCTCCCACCGTTTCCCCACAGTGACACAGAGCTCCAGACATGAAACCGGTTTTGGTTTTGGTTGCAAGGGAGGTTATAGTCATAGAAAAGTACAGCACAGAAACAGGCACTTCAGCCCATCTAATCTGTGCTGAGCCATTTAAACTATGGTCCCATACCTGCACCAGGACCATAGCCCTCCATGCTCCTACCATCCATGTACCTATTCAAACTTTTCTTAAACATTGAAATCAAGCTTGCAGGCATCATTTGTGCTGGCAGCTCATTTAACACTCAGGTTGGTAAGTTTCATGTCATTTACAGTTGTTAAATTAAAAGAGTGGATTAAATGGAGTTCACTTCTCTCATAAAAGCCTATGGATGTATGGAATTGTGCAATAGTTATCTCATCTGAATATATTTATTCTGTGAATTTTTCATACTTGTAAATTATGCTTTTAATTGTTTTGTTTTGCTTTGTATTTATGATTGTCAGAGAAATAGCCAAACTGTTCAAGTCATTGCTGTCTTTTACACCAGGTATCAGATATCATAAAATTACTCAGGCAGGGAGCAAAATATTATTTAGTGGCTTAAGAAACAATTAAATGTTTTTTCATTCAGAGAGCTGGAAGCGTTCTCATTCAAGAAACACGTTAGTTAATCGAATAATGAGTAATTATTAATATATTAATTGGAAGCCTATATTACAAGAGGGAAGAATTGGCATTAATGTCCCTTTACCAGATTCTCAGCTACATATCCAATGCTTAAACTCTTCTGTGCATCCATTCTGGAGAATCATTAATATTAGTAATCACTTTCTACATGAGGTAGGCATCCGATACTGTGGTTCTAACTGGGAGATTGCCAAAACCGTACTGTTGTGTTGGTATCTTGGCCTGGTGTTCTGTTTTCCTATCTCCGAGGCTAACAGTTATTGTGTGAAACAACCCTGGGTAAGAATCAGGGAAACCAACTGATGCTCTGGGCCTGCATCTGTGAGTGTTGCTCCCACCAGGAAGGCATTTACTGCTTTGGGTGCAGGAGTCAACATGAAGGAGATTGACAACAAAATAATTCCCACCTCCTTCATGCCCAGTCACTGTGAAAGTTTTTGTTCAAGACCCTGGTCCACATGACAAGACTCCCCCAGTCCCCATGACAATTCCTTTCCTCTCCTCCACCCATTCCATCTGCCCATTACCCAAATACCCATCCTACTGTGTCCCATCATCCCACTCTTCCTGTTTCCCTGCCCACCTCCCACTCTGGTTCCATGCTCCAGGTTCCTCTCCCATCAGACTCCACTACCCGCAGCCCTGTGTCACCTCCACCTATCACCTCCCAGCCTCTGTCCTCTCCCATCCTCCTGTCAACATTCCTCAGCCGGATCCACCTATCACTTCCGAGCTTCAGCTCCTCCATTTTCCCTCACCTCGTTATGTTGGCAGGTTTTTTCTAATCACTAACTGGGCAGGAGATCTATATCTCTCCTTACTGCCGGCTGTGTTTCCTCTGTTCCTGCTTTGTGGAATTTGCTTTTCTCGCTGAATCATAGGGATTCATAGATAGAGAGTGAAATACGCCATTCGACCCATCTAGTTTGTGCTGAACTATTCCTCCAACCCCATTGCTCTGCACCCGGACCATAGCCTTCTCATTCTTGTACTAATATAAATTTCTTTTAAATGCTGAAACCGAGCATGCACCCAGGACTTACACTGTATCACTTCCGCCTTTTTGTGTGTACAGCCTGGCCGGAGGGGCATGTGAGCTGGGGAGAAGTCCGCTTGAAGAAGTTACTGAGACGGTGTGTTGATCGGTCCTGTAGTTCCGGATAGTGCAAAGAACACAGGGACAGAAAGTGAAAGCCAGCGTTTTTCACTCTTCGGGCACCATTTTAGTTGGTCACAGTGAACTCCGTGAGTCCTTGGACATGGAGGATCATCTGTCTTGTGCTGTATGTCATGATCTGTTTCAAGATCCTGTCTTAATCGACTGTGATCACAGCTTCTGCCGATCCTGTATTACTCAGTACTGGAAGAGCCCCGGCACAGCGGCCTGTCCCATATGTAGAAGAGAGACTTCCTCCAAAACCCTGAGGCCAAACCGCACCCTCGCCGGCATCGTTGAGTCGTTCGCAAACCGGGAGACAACGCAGCAGGAATGCAGCCGCCACAAGGAGAAGCTGACGCTGTTTTGCCAGACCGACAAGCAGCCCCTCTGTGTGCTCTGTCAGCATTCAAAGAATCATCGTGGCCACGAGCTGTTGCTGCTGGAAGAGGCCGTGCAGGAGTTCAAGGTGAGCAGACGGAAAATCACAACATCCAAACGTGTCGGTTTTATCTCCAGAGTCCGAACGTCGACTGTACGTCTCCCTATAGATGCTGCCTGGCCTGCTGCGTTCCACCAGCATTTTGTGTGCGTTGCTTGAATTTCCAGCATCTGCAGATTTCTTCGTGTTTGCGATGGGAAAGATTGCACTCGATCTGTGTTGTGCGCTAGTTGTTGCACAGTTGCCAGAAATATTCAAAGAATTCGTGCTTCTACTTTCCTGCCGGTGCCGGTACATTCTCCCTGTGACTGTGTGTGTTTCTTTCGGACGCTTGCTTCCTCCCGCAATCCAAAGACATACCGGTTGGACTTAACTATAAATTATCCCACGATTAAGATACCAATAAAGGGCCAGAAGGGTCTACCCACACTGAATCTCAATAAATTAATAAATTAATTAGTTAAATGGGTGCGGAAGCACATCATCCTTGACACCAAGGAGTGGCCTGACAAGAAGAGGATATGGATTCACTGAAGCAAAACTTGTAAATGATGACTAGACCTTCCTACAAAATGCGGAAGGAACTCAGCAGGACTGGCAGCTTTGAGGAAAAGATTGCAGTGGTCATTTCGGGCTGAAACCCTTTGGTAAGATTATCCTGCCTTCAGTCCTCCAACATTTTGTGTGTGTTGCTCAGATTTCCAGCATTTGTAGATTATCTCTTGTTTGTGACTAAACCTTTCCATCAATTGGCCAAATATCCATTCAACCAGTTCAGCAAGTTGGCTCTATGTGACCCTTCCTTGGAAAGTCGTCTGCATTTTAACTGTCTGCAGTCTTACTGCTGTAATTTTCTTGTTATGTAGTGTGATTACGTGATTCTTTATATCTCTGAGCAACGCAATCCCTCGTGGAATTATGATGTTGTAGCTATTAGTGAAACATGGTTGCAGGAAGGGTGTGATTGGCAACTAAATATTCCTGGATTTAGTTGCTTCAGGTTTGATAGAATAGGAGGGGCAAGAGGAGGAGGTGTTGCATTACTTGTCCGAGAAAATCTTATGGCGGTGCTTTGGAAGGATAGATTAGAGAGCTCCTCTGGGGAGGCCATTTGGGTGGAATTGAAGAATGGGAAAGGTGCAGTAACACTGATAGGAGTGTATTATAGGCCACCTAATGGGGCGTGTGAGTTGGAAGAGAAAATGTGTAAGGAGATAGCAGATATTTGTAGTAAACACAAGGTGGTGATTGTGGGAGATTTTAATTTTCCACACGTAGACTGGGAAGCTCATTCTGTAAAAGGGCTGGATGGTTTAGAGCTTGTGAAATGTGTGCAGGATAGTTTTTTGCAACAATACATAGAAGTACCGACTAGAGATGGGGCAGTGTTGGATCTCCTGTTAGGGAATGCGATAGGTCAGCTGACAGATGTATGTGTTGGGGAGCACTTCGGGTCCAGTGAACACAATAGCATTAGCTTCAATATAATTATGGAGAAGGACAGGACTGGACCTAGAGTTGAGATTTTTGATTGGAGAAAGGCTAACTTTGAGGGGATGCGAAGGGATTTAGAGAGAGTGGATTGGGTCAAGTTGTTTTATGGGAAGGATGTAACAGAGAAATGGAGGTCATTTAAGGGTGAAATTATGAGGGTACAGAATCTTTATTTTCCTGTTAGGGTGAAAGGAAAGGTCAAAGGTTTGAGAGCACCATGGTTTTCAAGGGATATTAGAAATTTGGTTCAGAAAAAGAGGGATGTCTACAATAGATATAGGCAGCATGGAGTAAAGGAATTGCTTGAGGAATATAAAGAATGTAAAAGGAATCTTAAGAAAGAGATTAGAAAAGCTAAAAGAAGATACGAGGTTGGTTTGGCAAATAAGGTGAAAGTAAATCCGAAAGGTTTCTACAGTTATATTAAAAGCAAGAGGATAGTGAGGGATAAAATTGGCCCCTTAGAGAATCAGAGTGGTCAGCTATGTGTGGAACCAAAGGAGATGGGAGAGATTTTGAATGATTTCTTCTCTTTGGTATTCACTAAGGAGAAGGATATCGAATTGTCTAAGGTGTGGGAAACAAGTAAGGAAGTTATGGAACCTATGACAATTAAAGAGGTGGAGGTACTGGCGCTTCTAAGAAATTTAAAAGTGGATAAATCTCCAGGTCCTGACAGGATATTCCCCAGGTCCTTGAGGGAAGTTTGTGTAGAAATAGCAGGAGCTCTGACGGAGATCTTTAATATGTCGTTAGAAACGGGGATTGTGCCGGAGGATTGGCGTATTGCTCATGTGGTTCCATTGTTTAAAAAGGGTTGTAGAAGGAAGCCTAGCAATTATAGACCTATCAGTTTGACATCAGTGGTGGGTAAATTAATGGAAAGTATTCTTAGAGATAGTATTTATAATTATCTGGATAGACGGGATCTGATTAGAAGTAGCCAGCATGGATTTGTGCATGGAAGGTCATGTTTGACAAACCTTATTGAATTTTTTGAAGAAGTTACGAGGAATGTTGACGAGGGTAAGGCAGTGGATGTAGTCTATATGGACTTCAGCAAAGCCTTTGACAAAGTTCCACATGGAAGGTTAGTTAAGAAGGTTCAGTCGTTAGGTATTAATGCTGGAGTAATAAAATGGATTCAACAGTGGCTAGATGGGAGATGCCAGAGAGTAGTGGTGGATAATTGTTTATCAGGATGGAGGCCGGTGACTAGCGGGGTGCCTCAAGGATCTGTTTTGGGCCCAATGTTGTTTGTAATATACATAAATGATCTGGATGATGGGGTGGTAAATTGGATTAGTAAGTATGCCGATGATACTAAGGTAGGAGGTGTTGTGGATAATGAGGTGGATTTTCAAAGCTTGCAGGGAGATTTATGCCGGTTAGAAGAATGGGCTGAACGTTGGCAGATGGAGTTTAATGCTGAGAAGTGTGAGGTTCTACATTTTGGCAGGAATAATCCAAATAGAACATACAGAGTAAATGGTAGGGCATTGAGGAATGCAGAGGAACAGAGAGATCTAGGAATAACTGTGCATAGTTCCCTGAAAGTGGAGTCTCATGTAGATAGGGTGGTGAAGAGGGCTTTTGGAACGCTGGCCTTTATAAATCAAAGCATTGAGTACAGAAGTTGGGATGTAATGCTAAAGTTGTACAACGCATTGGTAAGGCCAAATTTGGAATATTGTGTGCAGTTCTGGTCACCGAATTATAGGAAAGATATCAATAAATTAGAGAGAGTGCAGAGACGATTTACTAGGATGTTACCTGGGTTTCAGCAATTAAGTTACAGAGAAAGGTTGAACAAGTTAGGTCTCTATTCATTGGCGCGTAGAAGGTTGAGGGGGGATTTGATCAAGGTATTTAAAATTTTGAGAGGGATAGATAGAGTTGACGTGAACAGGCTGTTTCCATTGAGAGTAGGGGAGATTCAAACTAGAGGACATGATTTGAGAGTTAGGGGGCAGAAGTTTAAGGGAAACACGAGGGGGTATTTCTTTACTCAAAGAGTGATAGCTGTGTGGAATGAGCTTCCTGTAGAAGTCGTAGAGTCCAGTTCAGTTGTGTCATTTAAGGTAAAATTTGATAGGTATATGGACAGGAAAGGAGTGGAGGGTTATGGGCTGAGTGCGGGTAGGTGGGACTAGGTGAGATTAAGGGTTCGGCACGGACTAGGAGGGCCAAGATGGCCTGTTTCCGTGCTGTGATTGTTATATGGTTATATGGTTATGGTTTTCCTCTCCCTGATGAAACAAACACAGTCTTGCACATTGAGCTTATACATTCCACAAGAATTATTCCCTCAGTTGCTGGAATTCTGGACTCTCCCTGAACAAGTCTGGGAACCCTAACATGCCAAACTTAAAATAATGAAGATTCCTGATGAAGGGTCTTGGCCCAAAACATCGACTGTTTACTCTTTTATGTAGATGCTGCCAGACCCGCTGAGTTCCTCCAGCGTTTTTCCCAACATTTTTCCCAACATTCATAACTGATGTGTCGCTCATTCAATACACTACGTACATATGGTAACTCCCTGTGAATAACCCATCCTCATATGTATGCTATACTGTTCTGCAGAGTGGTGTTTGTATTCAGGTGCCAACAAATTCACACTGATCTGCAAAATCCCTTTCAGAATGATCTGAAACGCTTGCTTCAGTGTGTTGAGTCCTGAAATGACCATACGTTGTATCATCTGCACCAAGCATAACTTATTTAAAGATTCCAAATAATGTATAGAAATTCCCTTGATAATTGCATTATCTGATTCTGCTAATGAAGGTTTTGTGCACATGGTGTCTTGTACTTTAAACAGCAAACACAAATCAGAACATAATTAGCAGCCCAGGACGTTTGCATGTGTTGAGTCAAGACTGATGCAGATACATATCAGTTAATCCATTTGAGGGTTCTGAGAGCTTCCCTCATGCAGAAGGCTCTCTGGTCAGGGATCTCACTGCACCAGAGAGGTTGAGGGAAATCAGTTGAATGGTTGGGGGGGGGAAATATTGATGTGATCCAGAAGCATCTTCAAGATTTCCTCAGCTCTGTAAACCACATGGACTTCCCATCCCAGATGCACACTCACCAAACTACGAGTGTTTCAGCAATTGGACTACAATCTTGAGAAAGAATGTCCTACACATCCCACCTTTGCTAACAAATTCCCCCAGTTTTTGTAAAATGTCCCTCCAATCAAAAGCAATGACTGCTGATTGTGTGCCTGGAGACCCGAGTTCTTTGGGCACAGAGCTCTGAAGAAGCAATGCAACAGGCTTTTAACACCATAAATCACCATAAATTTGGGGTTCTAACATTTAACAGTCGTTCATTCTTTGGGACACTCCTCTGTTTTTGTGGATGCTTGTGAAGGAAAAGAATTTCAGGATGTACAGTGGCATGCAAAAGTTTGGGCATGCAAAAATTTCTGTTACTGTGAATAGCTAAGCGAGTTAAAAATGACCCAATTTCCAAAAGGCATAAAGTTAAAGATGACACATTTCTTTAATATTTTAAGCGATTACTTTTTTATTTCCATCTTTTACAGTTTCAAAATAACAAGAAAGTAAAAGGGCCCGAGGCAAAGGTTTGGACACCCTGCATGGTCAGTACTTAGTAACACCCCCTTTGGCTTGTAACTGCTTTCTATAGCCAGCT
This sequence comes from Hypanus sabinus, assembly GCF_030144855.1. Lineage (NCBI taxonomy): Eukaryota > Metazoa > Chordata > Chondrichthyes > Myliobatiformes > Dasyatidae > Hypanus > Hypanus sabinus. The sequence goes on along the minus strand of NC_082710.1, from coordinate 182,428,247 downwards.
AAGAGTCTTTCAATTAGTTTTTGGGGGATTTTCACCCATTCTTCTTTGCAGAAGGCTTCTAGTTGTGTGAGATTCTTGGGCTGTCTTAAATGCACTGTTCTTTTGAGGTCTATCCACAAAGTTTCGATGATGTTTAGGTTGGGGCACTGTGAGGGCCATGGCAAAACCTTCAGCTTGCGCCTCTTGAGGTAGTCCATTGTGGATTTTGAGGTGTGTTTAGGATCATTATCCTGTTGTAGAAGCCATCCTGTTTTCATCTTCGGCTTTTTTACAGACGATGTGATGTTTGCTTCCAAAATTTGCTGGTATTTAATTTAATTCATTCTTCCCTCTACCAGTGAAATGTTACCCATTCTGCACCCTGTTTTCTCCAAACATATCTTTACTCATTGTGGCCAAAAATGTTCTATTTTAGCTTCATCAGTCCATAGGACTTGTTTCCAAAACACATCAGGCTTGTTCAGATGTTCCTTTGAAGTTTTTGGCCACAATGAGCAAAGATATGTTTGGAGAAAACAGGATGCAGAATTTCATGAAAAGAACACCTCTCCAACTGTTAAGCACGAGGGTGGATCGATCATACTTTGGGCTTGTGTTGCAGCCAGTGGCATGGGGAACATTTCAAGCACAAGCTGAAGATTTTGCCATGGCCCTCACAGTCCCCTGACCTAAAATCATCGAGAATCTGTGGATAGACCTCAAAAGAGTAGTGCATGCAAGATAGCCCAAGAATCTCACAGAACAAGAAGCCTTTTGCAAGGAAGAATGGGTGAAAATCCCCCTAACAAGAATTGAAAGACTCTTAGGTTGATACAGAAAGTGTTTACAAGCTGTGACACTTGCCAAAGGGGGTGTTACTGAGCACTGACCATGCAGGGTGTCCAAACCTTTGCTCTGGGCCCTTTTTCTTTTTTGTTACTTTGAAACTGTAGGAGATGGAAATAAAAAATTAATCTTGCTTAAAGTATTAAAGAAATGTGTCATCATTAACGTAATCCCTTTTGGAAATCAGGTCATCTTTTACTCGCTTAGGTGTTCACAGTAATTTAAGTTTTGACCAGGGGCGCACAAAGTTTTGCATACCACTGTATATTGTATACCTGTACAATTCTCCGACATTAAATGTACCTATTGAAATGTCTTTCTGTTAGAAAGATAGGCAGACAGATAGTTAGATTGCTAGGTACAAAATGGAATCACATGAAATCATTGAAACAGACTTACTGGGTCATAAACTCTGAGACTGAGTATTTTCAACATTTACAGTCAATTTCTGATTTCCAGCTTCTGTTTTTTTAAGAAAATCTTCTTTTTGAATCATGAACGGGCATAGATCAGACCCCAACCTCATGACACCAGCTTATAGGATCAGAGGTGATTGGATTGTAGTCCCAATCCAATTTCTGTCATCCCCAGGAACCCTTCATCCTTTTGCTTCACAAGAAGATACCCCACATTCAGGGCAATTTTCACTGGAAGGAAGTTCCAAGCATTTATGCGAGAATGAAAAAAAAATCTTTTATGAGTGGCTAGTACGTTATTTTTGAATATGACCCTAAATTCTAGATTCTGTCACAGGAATAGACGTCATCTCCACATCCACTCTGTCATTACCCTTCTGGATCCTGTATCTGTCAGTCATGGGGTACCTGGTGCAGGAGGTGTAGCTCCAGAGACTCATCTGCTGTCGGTGTGGAGTTTTCACATTCTGTCTGTGACCTTGGGAGTTTCCACCAGGTGCTCCAGTTTCCTTCCACATCACAAAGACACACGGATATTGGTTTAATTGGCCTCTGTACATGGTTTGTGGTGCATAGCTGAGTATAAGGCTGGTTGGGTGGAATCCGAGGACAATAAAGTGGAATTAGTACAGCTAGGAAGAGATGAAGCAACTATGTCCACATAGAGACCCTAAATCTGATCAATTTCTCATGGAACAATCCGCTAATTCCACATATTAGTGCCATTAACTGAATTGATTCTAATGTTATTAATATCCTTTTTCGGTAATCTTATTTTAAAACATTACAAATAAATAACATTCTACATTGACTGAAATAAACTGATCTCTTGCAGGAAGAACTGAAAACCTCACTGAAGCCAGTCCTGGACAAGAAGGAGGAATGTGCTGCGGTAAAAAGTGATTATGAGAAAACATTAAATCATATTCAGGTACATAATAATGTCACATTGTTCCATAAGCTACAATCACATTGAAACTCAGACTGCAAGTGAATAATTCAGTCAACACAATTCTCCCTCAATGACCTCCTGTAGTGGTAAATCCTGAGAAAACTAATATACATCCCCTGATTCTTAGTTAGAGCCTCCTCTTCAGAGTACGTTGCTGCCTGGCTCCCAGTAGTGAGACGTCACTGATTCTGGTAACAGCACAATATCTGTCAGTGCTCAGACTCTCTCTTATTTTCCAAAGGACCAGGGAGAAATGGCAGAGAAACAGATTAAAGCAGATTTCGAAACAATGCATCAGTTTCTCCGTGACCAAGAAAGGATTGCGCTGGTAGGTCTCAAACTGGAGAGAGAGAGAAACTGCCTGGAGATGAAGAAAAAGATCAAGGATGCAACAGAAGTCATCTCATCACTTTCAGACACCATTCAGGACGTTGAAGAAGGGCTGAAGGAAGAGGACAGCATCAAATTTTTAACAGTACCTCTCCCTGATTTTATTCTCTTCATCCTTTTGTTAACACTGATATTAAGATCAAACAGTTTGCCATACAACAGTACACTATTATGATACTAATGGTATGGAGTCAGGCCGTTCCTCACATCAAGCCCACAGCGATGTTTACTAGCATCACCAGCCCCTGACACCCATTACTATATGATCCAACTTCAGTCTCACCTCAAAACTTTACAGTTTGAAAACACTCTCTTATTCTGTATCTGTTTTCAGCTTCTTTTACTTCAGCTAATTATCTGAATTTGAGCAAGTGACCCTTTCCATTTGAATCCTCTGCTTCATCATATATTCAGCTAATACATATTTTGGATTCACCATGTTTGGTGAAATACTAAGATGAGATGGTGATAAATAGACGTTCTGGTGATGGAAACAGGATGGTGGGTGGTAGCTTGGTGCCAGATGAACTTCAATACTGAGAAAGATGACATGTTATACTTTGCCAGGAAGAGGATAATGTAGCACTGGAGATCACAGAGCTAAACTTGGTACACCAAGAGAGCCATCTCAAAATGCATGCCCATTGGTCACTAATATAAAATGCACTAACCCCTGTAACATTCACATTTATTATCAAAATGGGTAGATGTCACCTTATACTACCTTGAGATTGATTTGTGTCATTTGGCTCACTAAATCTGGTGCCCAGTAGCATCAGCATTCCTCCTAGTTCCAAAATCTTGGCCCTGCTTGTTGCTGTGTAATTCTGGCAATATGAAGAACATAGAACAGAACAGCACAGGAACAAACCCTTGTCCCATGATGCTTGTGCTGAACATCATGCCATATTAATCTGAACCCCTCCTGCACGTACATGGTCCACGTCCCCTCCTGTTCATTCACGTCTGTCTAAAAGTCTCTAAACCACCATTATCTACTTCAAGCAGCACCCCTTGCAGCAAATTCCAGGCATCCACCACTCTCTGGGTGAAACTTTTGCCCAGTATATCTCCTTTAAATTTCCCGCTACTACATGAAGTCCTGTCCTCTCATATTTTAAATTTCTAGCCTGGGTAAAAGATTCTATCAACATTATAAAGATGGGAAAATCTGCAGGTGTGGGAAATCCAAAGCAACACACACAAAATGCTGGGAGAACTCAGCAGGCCAGACAGCAACTACGGAAATGAACAAGCATCAATATTTCAAGCTGAGACCACTCACAGTCATGAAGAAGGGCCTTGGCCTGAAACGTCAACTGCTTGTTTACTTCCATAGATGCTACATGACCTGCTGAGTTTCTCCTGCATCTTGTGTGTGTGTCTCCTACATTAGCCATGTCTCTCATAATTTTCTCAACTTCTTTCAGGTCTCCACTCAGCCTCTGACACCCTAGAGAGAAAAGAAAACAAGAATGTCAACCTCTCCTTCCAGTCTAATCCAGGCAGCGTCCTGATAAACCTCACAGGCATCCTTTCCAATCCCTGCACATCATTCCTGTAATGTGTGACAAGAATAGCACCTGGTTCATCAAGTTAACTTCATTCAGAAATAACAGCAACGTCCTCAATCACTGCACGTTGACGGTGAAACTCCAGTGACCACTATCCGGTCTCTCCCTGCTCACTGGTCTCAGACCGGGAGTTTGACCACAACTGTGCAGTGTGGGAGAATGTTCTGATTGTTCAGACAGTGAGCAGTTAATCCAAGAGGGAACACAGGACAAATGTCTTCTGAATGAGCCAGTTTTCTGCTCTGACCACCCTGTGATGCCTCCAGTTTTTAATCCTGTCAGATTTGATGTGCATCAGCTCGTACTGTACCTCGTGTTGTGGGATATCCACCCGTAGAATCTCAGAATCAGAATCAGGTTCAATATTACTGGCAATTGTCATTAAAAATGTGTTGCTTGTAGCAGCAGTACATTCTAATACAAAGATTAAAAATTAGAGATATATGAAAATTAAATAATTAGTGAAAAAGAGAGGGAAAAAACAAAAAGAATAGTGAGATAGTGTACATGAGTTCAACGTCCAAGGGCAGAAGCTGCTCCTGTACCTCCTCCTTGATGGCCGCAGTGAGAAGAGGTGTTGTGGATCCTTTATGACAGATGAGGGCTTTCTGAGGCCTCACCTTTTGAAGATTTCCTCAATGCTGGGGAGCCTAGTGTCCACAATGGTGCTGGCTGGGTTTGCAACATTTTGCATATTTTTCTGATCCCGTGCAGTTAACCCATCTACACCAGATGGTGATGCAAACAGTTAAGATGCTCTCCACAGTATTTTTGTAGAAATTTGTGAGTCTTTGGTGACAAACCAAATCTTGTCTAACTCCTAATGAAATGTAGTCACAAACATGCCTTCTTTGTAACTGGACCAGTACATTGGGCCTAGGATAGAATCTTAGAGATGTTGACTCCCAGGAACATTCCAATTACTTTGTATTGAAATCTTATCTCTACATAAATATTAATACCTGTTTTTATTCCACAGAAACTTCCAGAAACCCAGAAAAGGTATAATTTACTGTCTGTGTTGATATGAGTTGAAATTTCTATTTCTAACATGGTTTAACTCCTAGGCAATGGATCACTACTGACATTGTCATCTCTTCCAGAGCAAAACGAACTGTGCCAGAGCTGCAGAAGGTTTATCCTTTAATAAATGTGGGGAAGCATGTTGGCTCACTGCAGTACAGAGTGTGGAAGAAGATGCTGACAGTCATCAATGCAGGTGGGGTGGAGACTTCGTGATGCAGCTCTTAAACTTCTCATTGATTTGATGTCAATGGATATTTTTGCCAATTTACAGCAGTACTTCACTTGTAGCTTTTAATGAATAAATCCCCCAGGCCAGAAATCTCGTTGAAGCATGAGGGGGCAGATGTGGGAAACACTGACCTCGTGATGTCTGTTGGCCTTGTGGCAGTCTGTCGAATGTTGGTTATTTGCACATGGCTCGTCCATGCCCGTGTTATTTCCTGTTGGCAGAGCAGACTTTGTAGGTGGGCATGGACTGATAAGAAATGTGATGGTCAGGAGGCAGGGGACTTCACCTGAGAATGACTGACATTCTGCAGCTATCTGCTCCCAGTTCTAGTCATCCTCGACCCCAGTGATCATTTCAAAAGGGAAATGAAAGTTTCAGATAAAAGTTAGTGTGAGCGGTGTGTGTGACTGGATGTTCCAAGACTTGGGATAAACACAAGAAACTGGTCTCTGGTCACTTGTGCTCTCAGTCTCTGTGACTTACACCTTCCCCCCCCCCCCCCCCCACCAACTCTACCACCACTACCACTGTCGTGCACCAACATTCGCCATTTGCAGTCATTTGGCATTAAAGAGGCTGTGTCTGTTGCTTTTCCAAATGTGCCTGTTTCCACCTGTACCACACCTTGTCACCTCCCTGATGTCTGTACAAGGCAAACCCTCATTGCGGTTAAATGTGGAAAACTGTGGATGGTCACTGTTCCTTCCTCAAATCCAACTCTCATTAACCCCACCACTGTACGGAAGGAGGGCTGATGACCAAGGTGGTTTCTTTACCATGGAATAGAGTGCAGTTCCACAGAATGTTCTGAGAGCATCTCCAGTCAGTTTTGGAGAAATGAGGATTTGGAAAGGGCTCTGTAATGGAAAGCAGTCAGCTGTGAGGTGTGACGTCAAAGGGGCTCCTAATCTTTTACAATCTGTATGAATGATTTGTTATGACAGTGGGATGCAAAGTATCCAAGTCTGCTGATGAGACAGACCGAATTCCCATTGTGGGCTGTGTGAAAGATGCAGAGGGATGTCAGGATGATGGACAGTTGACATGGCAGGTCTGGAGCTTTCATCGAGACAGAAGGGTAGAGGGATAGAGGGTGGTGACCAGTGTTGAGAGATGAGGGGAAGGGCTGGATCAAGAGGTATCAATACCACTGGGGGATCATGTGTCCAGCTGTCCTGTGATCCACTCTCCAACTCAGACACGGCTGTTCAGTGTTGTGCATTACCTCACGCAGAGCCTCTGGTCTTTAGACACACGCTCTCTGCCTTTCACTCTTACCCAGATGCATCTGGTAGGAACGTGCTCTCCTTTACCTGTTGTGCAGGTGGGGAGCAGACCTGTCATTGGTCTGTCTCCCTGTTCAGATCTTTGGATCCCTGCTGATTCCACAGCCGCCACGGTGCTGTCGGGAGGGTGGTGAGTGTGACTGACTGACATTCTGTGTCCATCTGTTCCCAGCTCCGGTCATCCTTGACCCCAACACAGCCAGTCCTTATCTTCTGCTGTCTGATGATCTGAGAACCGTGAGATACACCGACAAATGGATGCAGCTTCCCGATAACCCACAGAGGTTTGATTTCTGTGTGTCTGTCCTGGGATCAGAAGGATTCACATCAGGAAGACATTCCTGGGAGGTGGAAGTGGGGAATAAGACAAACTGGGACTTTGGCATAGCCAAGGATTCCATCAACAGGAAGGGGCAAATCACCCTGAATCCGGATAATGGATATTGGGCAGTGGCACTGAGAAATGGGACAGAGTACTATGCTTGTACTAACCCATGGAAACGCCTAGAGCTGAGTGTTCACCCGAGAAAGATCAGGATCTCCCTGGATTATGAAGGAGGAAAAGTGTCCTTTCATGATGTGGATAACCTGACCCATATCTACACTTTCAATGGTACATTCACTGGGAAACTATACCCTTACTTCTCTCCATATCTTAATCGTGATGGCAAGAATTCTGACCCACTGATAATCTGTCACCGCAGAGTAACAATCCAGGAGGATGAAGATCCAACCTGGGAATAAAACTGCAGCTGGCATCAGGAACAACTTTCCCAGACCGTGTACCGATAGGGAGCCCTCACAGGAAGCCCAGAGAGAATCAGAAATCTGCAATGAGTAGCCGATAATCTGCCCCAGGACTCAGCGGGACAGTGTGGGGCCCGGGCAGTGGTGCAGGCTCTGGGAAACCTTACCAACATTAACAGGGAGAATCCGGAAAACCAGGATCAGAAATCCCAGTTGTATTCCATAGTCTGTGCTTTCCTTCAAATTACTTGTTCATACGCTAACCACAGAACTGTTGGTGATTCGAGACCGTCCAAGCCCCGGTTGACATTAAAATGAATGCAGCCTATTCCTGCAGATTATATCGTTGGGATTCACAACAATTGTCTATTTGGAACTGAACTAGAGGGACTGCAGGGTTATCAGGAATGTTGAGGGCATTTATACTCTTTTTCCAAAGACGTGATTGATGAGGTACATCATTCTGTGCCATGAGGTTCCTTGAACAACAAATTTGAATTTCTGAAGCATCGAGGAGGTTGGTCGGCCCAGCAAGACCATGCCAGCTCTCTGCAGGACTGAACGAATCAGTCCTATTCCCCGGGTGTTTCTCGGTGGTCCTGAATTTTTCTAGGCTTTCATGCAGTCACATTGCACTCTTCAAAATCTGTGACAGCAGCTTTAACTGGTGCAGTTCCACCAGAAAGACAATCACCACAACTCTGGTCTGTGGTGGCGGCTGTCATCAGAGCAGACTCAATGTGCTGGAACTTCTCCCAACTACCTCCCCAATTCTGTAAAGTCACTTGGATCTGGTTGGGTCTTTCCTGTCTGTTCCCTATCTGATCCTATCTGATTCAGCATGGATCAAAACTCATCCAGTGCTACCCTGTGTGTATTAATCATAGAGTCTATCACAGAAAAAGGCCGTTTACCTCACAATACCCTTGCCATCCGTGATGTCGTCACACTGTACTTCTGCCTGTATTCTCCATTCCTATATCCCTCCTCCTCTATCCCTCTGTTCCTCTATCCTTCCATTTCTCTCTCCCTCCATTCCTCTATCCTGCCTTTCATTTATTGAACCTTCATCATCCCTCCATTTGTCTGATCTTCTGGTTCTGTATCTCTCTGTTTTTCTATCCATTGCTCTAACCTTCCATTCCTCTCTGTATCTGTTCCTCTATCTCTCCATTCCTCTGACCCTCCTCTCCCCTATCCCTATATTCATCTGAGCTATCCCTCCATTCCATTATCTCTCTGTGGTTAAGAAGACATAAGGTGTCTTCATCAATCATGGTATTGGGTTTAAGAGCCAAGAGGTAATGTTGCAGCCATATAGGACCCTGGTCAGATCCCACTTGGAGTTGTTACGAATGTGCCACAACTTTGAAGGGCCGAAAGGTACAAAGTCGCCCCCATCCTTCTTGAGAATCACAAGATCGCTATTAATTTGGGTCTGGGACCCAGGAAATGAGAGAGAATCCTCAAGGTTTTGGAATGTGTCCTGGCCTCAGCAAGACGGAACCATTGATAACGGCCATTGTCTCTTGGAGACGGAATTGTGTATTGAGTACTGTACTATTCATTGAAGCCCTCAGGGGACAACCAGAGTGGGCTGGTTGAGGGATTGCATCATCCCAACCTGATTGACATCTGAGACCCCGTGAGTAAGGATAAAAGAGGGTATGGGGAACAACCCCTTTGGACGCACCAGGAGAAACGCTAGAAATTCCGTGACAGCATTTAATAGCGACAGCTGGTGGGGCTCGCGTGCGACCTTTTCCCTTGCCTGGGAATTGGCGGCCTTACCACAGAAGAACGGCTTAGCTAGAGGAGAGGCCACCAGTGAATGGCCACCCCAACGGGACTCCCGAAGGATCGAAATCATAAAAGGAATTGGCAAGTTTCTAAAAATCTCTCTCTCGACTCTAACCAAAGGCTGCAGTCTGAATGAACTGAGTGACTTTCATATTTCCATTGGACCATACATTTATCCCCTAGACAACGATAGAGCTATTTGTTATTGAGTATTATTATACCCGCACTTTTAGATTTAGTATTGATGACGTATATTATCTGTATGTTTGCATTGATATTATTTTTGTGTATTTTTACTAATAAATACTGTTAAAAATAGTACCATCAGACTTCAACGGACCTCTCTATCTTTGCTGGTAAGTGACCCAGTTACGGGGTTCGTAACAAAGTGGGGGCCTCATCTTGAGATTTGATACCAAATTGGAGGGCCAGTGAATCAGGCTTGGATCTGGTTGCGTGGGTAGCCAGACGGGAAACCAGCAAAGATGGACGTGGATGAATTTATAGAAAACCCGACTCTGAGGCTAGAGGCGGCCACAAAGTCGGAATTGATAAATATTGCGAAAGGACTAAACCTCGCAGAGGTGAGGTTGTCGATGAAAAAGCAGGAGGAGCGGAGGGCCATAACTCAGTATTATATTGTGAAGAATGTGTTTTCTGCTGAGGTATTGGAAAATATCCCTGAAAGGGTACCCGCTAGTGAGACGGCTCAGTTAGAGTTGGAGAAATTAAGGTTGGAACATGAAATTAAGTTAAAACAGCTGGAAGCAGCTGAAAAGGAAAAGTAGCAGGAAAGAGCTGAGAAACAAAGGGAGCATGAAATTCAGTTAAAACAGCTGGAAGCAGCTGAAAAAGAGAAAGAGAGAGCCTAGAAGGAGAGAGAGTATGAGGAGAAAGAGAAACAGAGGCAACATGACTTGGATATGGAGAAGTTAAGGCAAGACCTAAGAGCGCAAGGGCCAGACCGAGAGGAGAGGTTTAATGTTAGTCGGGAGTTGAGGATAGTACCTCTGTTCGAGGAGACGGATGTTGATAGTTATTTCTTGCATTTTGAAAAGGTGGCAGTGAGTCAGAAGTGGCCCAAAGAGCAATGGGTGGCTTTGTTACAAAGTGTGTTAAAAAGGAAGGCACAACGGGCATATGCGGCGTTGTCCATGGAGGAGGAAGAGTCTGAGAATTATGAGAAAGTAAAGGCGGCCATTCTTCAGATCTACGAATTGGTACCTGAGGCCTATAGACAAAAGTTCAGAAATTTAAAGAAAGGGTGGAATCAGATGTATACCAAGTTTGCCTATGAGAAGAGTGTGCTCTTGGATCGTCGGTGTGCAGCAGAAATAGTGGAAGAAGATTTTTGTCGTCTCAGGGAGTTAATTCGAATTGAGGAATTTAAAGGTTGTGTTTTGGATAATATCCGGATGTACTTGAATGAGAAGCTGAATAAGTCCATCTCTGAATTTGCTAGGTTCGCAGATGAATATGCCCTAACCCACAAGACAAAGTTTTCCTCGAATAAAAGTTACCAGAAAGACTGTGGGAACGGTAGAGAAAGCCCGCCAGCTGAGGCAGAGATTCAGCCTGGAGCTAGTGGTAAAACTGAGGAGGAGGAAAGGCAGGCTGGCAGGAGGGTTCCTGGCTTGACCTGTTTTAATTGTGGAAAGGTGGGTCATATTGCATCTAAGTGCCTTGCTCCGAGGAAGGAGACAGGAAAATGGAAAGCAGCAGTCCCTATAGGATGTGCTGTGGTGATCAGTAAATTGATGAGAGAGCCCCAGGTAGACAGAGTACGAGAAGGGTCTGAGAAAGGTATTTCAGAAGGAACTGTGTCTGTGAAAGAGGGAGACACACCAGTTCCAGTGCAGATCTGGAGAGACATGGGAGCTGAACTGTCATTGATTAGCAGTAAGATACTGGATTCTGGTCGCAAGATGGGAATGGTAGCTTTGAGAGGCATAGGAAAAGGGACAAAAGCGGTGCCCTTGCATAGGATCATTATAAATTGTGAGCTGGTATCTGGACCAGTTGAAATAGGGGTGCGATCAGAATTCTCGAGAACTGACGTAGACATCCTTCTGGGTAATGGTTTAGCCGGTGGTAAGGTTTGGTCAGCAATGAAGCTGACGAGACAGCCTGTAAGTGTTGAGGACCCGCCCCTAGGTTCCAAGCTCTATCCTGCATGCACGACCACTCGCAGCATGTCGAGAAAGGCAGCTGAGAACGAGACCAGGTTTAAATCCAGCCAGTATCGATTTGGCCGAGATGTTTTTACTGACCCTGTACCAAGAGGGTTTAGATGGTGGTAAAATGGAGAATAGTAAAGTGAAAGAGAGTAAGGGCGAGGAGGTAGTCCTGCCCTTAGCCAGGAGAAAATTTATAGAGGCACGAAGTAAAGATGAGAAACAGATATGGCTGTTAAAAGGTCCAGGGTTGGACATGGATGATCTGTCTGGTTTGGCAGAACTGTTTGAAGAAGTTGAAAATTCTAAAGGTGTTCCCGATAATGAAATAAGGGCAGTCCTAGATGAAAAGGATGCCATTACCTTGAAGAAGTCTGCTGGGTTGGCAGATGAGGTTGTTACAGCCCGCGGGGTTGAGTTTACTCCGGAAGGGAGTTGCCCAGAGAGGAACTGGGAGGATCAGGGGTATTTAGAATTTGAAAAGGGTACGGGTATTGAAAGCCTGGAAGAGGCAGATGTCCCATTTGAGTGTGTTCAAGATGTGGACGCACGTGGTACTGAACCTAGTAATGGAGCTCAGAAAAAGTCTGAGGTATTTGATTCAGTTGAAAAGGAACGCAGTCCTTGTGGGTCAGATGGTTCAGTGAAGAAAGGTTTAACCTTGGTAATAGTGGGAAGTGAGAATTCCCAGTTGTTTGTGCTCGAAGGTGTGTTAAAAGTTAGTGAGGAGATAAAAGGTGGTGATGTGAATCTTATTATTGAAGGAAAAGGGAAAAGTGTAGTTCCCAAATTGAATGAAGAAAATTTAAAGTCTGGATTGATGTCAGAAGCAGCAACCAGGCTACAGAGACAATGGCTTGGTAACACAGTGCCTGCGAATCAATTACAGGTTGAGTTGGAATGTAAAGGTGCCCCACGCGCTATTGTTATTCAAGAGTGTGTTGTGAAAAAGCAGAATTTGAAATGCTGTTTGAACAAAGAGTTTAAACTGAAAACTAATAGCATGAAGGGTCCTGAAGAGAAAACTAGCAATTTGCTTAAAATTAAAGAATTGTGTGGAAATTCGGAAAATGGTCTAAGTTTGGAACACATTGTTGATAAAATAACTCCTATGGAAGGAGCCTACGAAAACCTGTTCCACACTTGTATACAAGTTAACCACGTGGGAGTTAACTGGAAAAGGGACGAGGGTTGACGGGATGCCTTTTTAACTAACAGGATCTGGTTTTAAGGGATTTCAACAAAGCATGTGAATAATAAAGACAACCCCATGGAAGATTGACTGTTAAGTTTGAAAGTAACATAAAGATTAGTATTTGCATGAACTTTTGTAGTATACACGTAAAACTCTTCAGTTTTTTGTTTGCTGAAGAAAAGGAATAAAAATAGGTGGTTATCAAATTGGAGTCTGATGCTACAAGAATTTATTAAGGTACAAGATATTAAGATGTTAAAGGAAGTGACAATGTAATTGTTAACTGTTTAGATGCTGAATGGAATGTATAACTATTACTCTGTAGTGAAAAAAAACTCTTTTGTATTGTGTTAGATTCTGAACTCCTGTAAGACTCTGTATTAATTCATTTTTTACCGATGGTAAAAAAGCTTTGAAGGAAGAGGGTGTTACGAATGTGCCACAACTCTGAGGGGCCGAAGGGTACAAAATAGCCCCCTCCTTCTTGAGAATCACAAGATCGCTATTAATTTGGGTCTGGGACCCAGGAAATGAGAGAGAATCCTCAAGGTTTTGGAATGTGTCCTGGCCTCAGCAAGACGGAACCATTGATAACGGCTATTGTCTCTTGGAGACGGAATTGTGTATTGAGTACTATACTATTCATTGAAGCCCTCAGGGAATGACCAGAGGGGGTTGGTTGAGGGATTGCATCATCCCAACCTGATTGACATCTGAGACACCGTGAGTGAGGATAAAAGAGGGTCTGGGGAACAACCCCTTCAGACGCACCAGGAGAAATGCTAGAAATCCCGTGACAGTGTTTAATAGCGACAGCCAGTGGGGGCTCGTGTGCATCCTTTCCCTTGCCTGGGTTGGCGGGCTCACCACGGAAGAACGGCTTTAGCTAAAGCAGAGGCCACAAGTGAACGGCCACACCAACGAGACTCCCGACGGATCAAAATCATAAAAGGAATTGGCAAGTTTCTAAAAATCTCTCTCTCGACTCTAACCAAAGGCTGCAGCCTGAATGAACTGAGTGACTTTCATATTTCCATCGGACCATACATTTATCCCCTAGACAGTGATAGAGCTATTTCTTATTGAGTATTATTATACCCGCACTTTTAGATTTAGTATTGACGACGTATATTATCTGTATGTTTGCATTGATATTATTTTTGTGTATTTTTACTAATAAATACTGTTAAAAATAGTACCATCAGACTTCAACGGAACTCTCTATCTATGCTGATAAGTGACCCAGTTACGGGGTTCGTAACAGAGGACTGTGCTCAGTTCTGGTCACCTCACTACAGGAAGGATATGGAAATCATAGAAAGGATGCAGAGGAGATTTACAAGGATATTGCCTGGATTGGGGAGCATGCCTTGCGAGAATAGGTTGAGTGAACTCAGCCTTTTCTCCTTAGAGCGACAGAGGATGAGAGGTGACCTGATAGAGGTGTACAAGATGATGAGAGGCATTGATCGTGTGGATAGTCAGAAGCTTTTTCCCAGGGCTGAAATGGCTGCCACAAGAGGACAGAGGTTTAAGGTGCTGGGGAGCAGGTACAGAGGAGATGTCCAGGTAAGTTTTTTACTCAGTGCATGGACTGGGCTGCCGGCAATGGTGTTGGAGGTGGATACAATAGGGTCTTTTAAGAGACTTTTGGATAGGTACATGGAGCTTAGAAAATTTGAGGGCTATGAGTAAGCCTAGTAATGCCTAAGGTAGGGATATGTTTGGCACAAATTTGTGGGCCGAAGGGCCTGTATTGTGCTGTAGGTTTTCTATGTTTCTATTCCTCCATCTCTCCATTCTTCAACCTCTCTGTTCCTTTCCTATTCAGGATCTTGCTGAAATGTATCTTAAACCTTGATGTGGCAACTGTGTCCGCTACATCCCCTGACATGTTCCAATGACTTGACCCCTCAGCCCTGATCAGAAGAGGATTCCATTCTCTCATGTGACCCTCTGTGAGATGTAATCCCACTTCACCTCTGACATAAATAGACTACCACTTATCATGAAACTACAGCCCCTGGTTTCTGATTGCCCTCGAGAGACAACGTTTACTCAGCATCTCCTCTTCTTTAGGTTCTGCAGAGACTTACAAATTTCAGAAATGTCATCTCCTGGTTTCATAACCCTAAAAAGTATCAACACAAATAGCTCAGCAATTCCTCAGAAAGCAGCAACCCAGAGGCCTTTCTTTGCATTTTCAGCTTCTCTGCTCTTTTATATAACACCTCGTCAAACAGCCAGCACACTTACTGGCTCATCTTTATCTATCCTGTTTGTTGGATCCAAACAAGATGCTCCACATCTTTTGTTGTAAACACATTATGTTGTAAAATATGATTTACTGTCTTTATTCAAGGAACCTTGAACAATTTGATTAAGGTTGTGACATTGTGTGTACCTTTCACTAGAGTGTTGCAATAAAGCTGAAAGTGATTACATCCTTGTTCTGTGTGGTTGCTTCCTATTCAACAGGCTGTAATTCAGATTATGTTTGGGGACACGAGACATTATTTGTCTCAGGTCGTATATGTTCAAAGTTTCAAACACTCATTTATTATCAGAGAATGTATCCATATACAACTCTGAACTTTGTATTCTCCAGAGAGCCACGAAACAAAGAAAGAACAGGAATGTCATTCAGAGAGAAACATCAAACCCACCCTCTGTACAGCAAAAACAGCACTGACTCCCTCAAAATCCCCTGCTCCATATAAAACCAAGCAGGAACATCAACCCCCAAAAAACAACCCCTCCCCTACACAAAAAACTATCCAAGCATCAACCCACAAACACACTCCCCTCAGGCAACAAAACAAAAAGGAACGGGTGATAAAAACACGTATAAAACCCATAAGTCTGAAAAAGCCCACAGTCCAGAAACACAGTGGTTCAATCCACAAACACAGAACGACGATACTATCCTCATCGAGAGAGAGGGACACCACACGAGGCAGAGCCCTACCTGCCTACCACAGTGATAGTCCACTCACAGAATCCTTCCCCTGCAGTGATCAGAAGGGAGACAGACGGCACCGAAACCTTCACTCCCTCACCCTCCACATTCGACTCGGTATCTCTATCTTCCTCAACGCTTTAATTTGCAATTAATGGACGCTTTGAATGGCAAAATTGAGTCAAATGTCAGCTTGTGCACCATCTTAGGTTGTGATGCTGTCACTTCATGTAATTTATTATAGAATTATAAAGAAGTGCCTTTGATCGAGGCATGGCTGTGTCAGCGAGTCAGACCAGTGGGAAGGAAAGTAGCTTTATAGAGCGGGTGTCAGAGTAGAAGAAATTAGGGTAGGAGGGCTTCAGCGATAATGGGTCGAGGCGAGGTCAGTTACCTGTGAAGAATAGGAATAGGAAGTATGTCCGTGAGGCTGGTGTTCTGTACTAGGTGTCGGATGTGGGATGTCCGGGAGACTCCCAGCCTCCCGTGTGGCCACATCTGCACCAGGTGCGTCGAGCTGCAGCTCCTTAGGGACTGGGTTAGGAAACCAGAGATGCAGCTCGGTGACCTTCATCTGTTCAGGAAAAGTGGGGAGGTGATAAGGGAGGGGCTATAGGCAAGTAGTCACACCGGGGCCTTGGGAGACAGATAAGTGGGTAACAGACAGCAGAGGGAAGGGCACAAGTCAGAAACTAGAGTGTACCCCTATGGCTGTGCCCCTTAACAATAAGTACTCCTGTTTGAATACTGTTTGGGGGGGATGGAACCTACCTGGGGGAACAGTAGGGAAAGGAAGAAGGCAGCAGTGATAGGGGACTCTATAGTTAGGGGGTCAGACAGGTGATTATGTGGACGCAGAAAAGAAACACGGATGATATTTTACCTCCTAGGTGCCAGGTTCCGGGATGTTTCTGATTGTGTCCACGATACCTTGAAGTGGAAAGGTAAACAGCCAGAGATCGTGGTACATACTGGTACCACGACTTGGGTAGGGAAAGAGGTCCTGAAAACAGGCCACAGGGAGTTAGGAAAGAAGTTGAGAAGCAGGACTGCAAAGGTAGTAATCTCTGGATCACTGCCTGTGCCACGCGACAGTGAGTATAGGAATAGAATGAGGTGGAGGATAAATGCGTGGCTGAGGGATTGGAACAGGGGGCAGGGATTCTGATTTCTGGATCATTGGGACCTCTTTTGGGGCAGGCATGATCTGTACAAAAAGGACAGGTTGCATTTGAATGCCAGGGGGACCAATATCCTGGCAGGGAGGTTTGCTAAGGCGACTGGGGAGAGTATAAATTAGAATTGCTGGGAGTGGTAACCGAACTGAAGAGATGGAGGAAGATGTTCTGAGATGTGTCTATTTTAATGCAAAGAATATTATGAACAAAGCGGATGAGCTTAGAACAGGGGTGGCCAAGCAAAACTGCGAATGTTCACAAAGGACGAACAAAGCACAACTTCGTAACGCATGAGTGTCAATTGTAAACTGACAGGCAAAAATCCTGTGACGCACCACTGGTGCAGACGCCTTACACTTAAGAATCAAGCATGTATTGAACAGTTATGGAACAACTGCAGAACAAAAGTCCTTCTTTCCTAGTTTGACTCATTGAACATTTTTAAAATTAAAAACAGATTAATGTAAAAGAAGATAACATTCGCCAAAAGATGGATCAGTATTTGAGCTATGATGTGGTGGCCATTACAGAGACTTGGATGGCTCAGGGGCAAGAATGGATACTTCAAATGCTGGGTTTTAGATGTTTCAGAAAGATCAGGGAGGTAGAGAAAAGAAGTGGGGGAGTGGCACTACTGATCAGAGATAGTATCACGGCTGCAGAAGAGGAGGAAGTCAAGGAGGGATTGTCTACTGAGTCTCTGTGAGTGGAAGTTAGGAACAGGAGGGGGTCAATAACTGTTTTTTTATACAGGGACATCGAGGACCAGATAGGGAGACAGATTCTGCAAAGGTGTAATAATAATAGGATTGTTGTGGTGGGAGATTTTAATTTCCCAAATATTGATCAGCTTCTCCCTAGAGCAAGGAGTTTAAATGGGGTAGAGTTTGTTAGGTGTGTTAAAGAAGGTTTCCTGACATAATGTGTAGATAAGCCTACAAGAGGCTGCACTTGATCTGGTATTGGGAAATGAACCTGGTCAGGTGTCAGATCTCTCAGTGGGAGAGCATTTTGGAGATAGTGATCACAAATCTATCTCTTTTACCACAGCATTGGAGAGGGATAGGAACAGACAAATCAGGAAAGTGTTTAATTGGAGTAAAGGGAAATATGAAGCTATCAGGCAGGAAGCATAAATTAGGAACGGATATTCTCAGGGAAATGAACGTCAGAAAAATGGCAAAAGTTCAGGGGATATTTGTGTGGCATTCTATATAGGTATGTTCCAGTGAGACAGGGAAAGGATAGTAGGCTACGGGAACCATGCTGTAGAAAGGCTGTTGAAATCTTCTCAAGCAGAAAAAAAAAGCTTACAAAAGGTTCTAAAAACTAGGTAATGACAGAGATCTAGAAAATTATAAGGCAGAAGGGGCCATGAGAAGGTCATGGTGAGAAAGAATTAGGAAAACCTCAAGACATTCTACAAGTATGTGAAGAGCAAGAGGATAAGACATGAGAGAATAGGACAAATCAAGTGTATATGGAACTGGAGGAGGTAGCAGGGGTATTTAATGAATACTCTGCTTCAGAATTCACTTGGAAAAGTACCTTGGCAATTGTAGAGATGACTTTTAGTGGACTGAAAAGCTTGAGCATATAGGCAGTAAGAAAAAGGATGTGCTGGAGCTTTTGGAAAGAATCAAGTTGGATAAATCACTGGGACCAAATGAGATGAACCCCAGGCTACTGTGGGAGGCGAGGTTGGAGATAGCTGAGCCTCTGGCAATGATCTTTGCATCATCAATGAGGATGGGAGAGGTTCTGGAAGATTGGAGGATAGCAGATGTTGTTACCTTATTCAAGAAATGGAGTAGAGATCGCCCAGGAAATTATAGACTAGTGAGTTTTACTTCAGTGTTTGGTATGTTGATGGAGAAGTTCCTGAGAGACAGAATTTATAAACATTTGGAGAGGCATAATATGATTCGGAAGAGCCAACATGGCTTTGTCAAAGGCAGGTTGTGCCTTATGAGCCTGATTGAATTTTTTGAGGATGTGGCTAAACACATTGATGAAGTTAGAGCAGTAGATGTAGTGTATATGGATTTCAGCAAGGCATTTAATAAGGTTCACCATGCAAGGCTTATAGAGAAAGTAAGGAGGCATGGGATCCAAAGGGACCTTGCTTTGTGGATCCAGAGCTGGCTTGCCCACAGAAGGCAAAGCATAGTTGTAGACGAGTCATATTCTGCAAGGAGGTCAGTGACCAGTGGTCTGCCTCAGTGATCTGTTCTGGGACCCTTTCTCTTCGTGATTATTATAAATGACCTGGATGAGGAAGTGGAGAGATGTGTTAGTAAATTTGCAAATGACACAAAAGTTGGGGGTGTTGTGGGTAGTGTGGAGGGCCGTCAGAGGTTACAGCAGGGTATTAATAAGATGCAAAAATGGGCTGAGAAGTTGCAGATGGAGTTCAACCCAGGTAAGTGTGAGGTGGTTCATTTTTGTATGTCAAATATGGTGGCAGAATATAGTATTAATGATAAGACTCTTGGCAGTGTGGAGGATCAGAGGGATCTTGGGGCCTCAGTCCATAGGACACTCAAAACTGCTACGCAGGTCAACTCTGTGGTTAAGAAGGCATATTAACCTTCATTAACAGTGGTATTGAGTTTAAGAACTGGGAGTCAATGTTACAGCTATATCAGACCCTGTTCAGACTCCACTTGGAGTACTGTATTCAGTTCTGGTCGCCTCACTACAGGAAGGATGTGGAAACCATAGAAAGGATGCAGAGGAGATTTACAAGGATGTTGCCTGGATTGGGGAGCATGCCTTATGAGAATAAGTTGAGTGAACTTGTCCTTTTCTCCTTGGTGAGGCGAAAGATGAGAGGTGACCTGATAGAATGTATAAGGTGATGAGCAGCATTGATCATGTGGATAGTCAGAAGCTTTCTCTCAGGGCTGAAATGGCTAACACAAGAGGGCACAGTTTTAAGGCGCTGGGAAGTAGATACAGAGGAGATGACAGGGGTAAGTTTTTTACCCAGAGAATGCTGAGTGCGTGTAATGGGCTTCCAGTGGTGGTGGTGGAGACGGATACAATAGGGTACACAGTGAGTGGTGAGTGCGTGTAATGGGCTGCTGGCAACGGTGGAGGAGGCAGATACAATGGGGTCATTTAAGAGACTCCTGGATACGTACATTGAGGTCCTTGTTTATATCCTTCCTGTGGATAGCTGACAAAACTGCACACAATACTCCAAATTAGGCCTCAGCAGTTTTAGCATAATATCCCATCTCTTGTAAATACATTGATTAATGAAGGCTAATGTGTCAGAAACTTTCTTTATAACCCTCTCCACCTGCGTCGCCACTCTCAATAAATCATGGACCTGTATTCCCAGATCCTTTTTTCCTTCCACTCTCCCCAGTGCCCTACCGTTCACCATGTAAGACCAACCCTGTGTGGCCCCACTGAACTGCAAAACCTCGCACTTGTCCACATTAAATTTCATCTTCCACTTTTCAGCCCATTTTCCAGCTGATGCAGATCTCACTTTAAGCCCTGTTAGCCTTTCTCACTGAATTGAATTGAATTGAATTGACTTTATTACTTACATTCTTCATATACATGAGGAGTAAAAATATTTATGTCATGTCTCCGTCTAAATGTGCAATGTGCAATTTATAGTAATTTATAATAAATATAATGTACAACAGGATAGTCAATATAACATAGAAATATAGTTGCATCAGCATGAATTAAGCAGTCTGATGGCCTGGTGGAAGAAGCTGTCCCGGAGTTTGTTGGTCCTGGCTTTTATGCTGCGGTACCGCTTCCTGGATGGTAGCAGCTGGAACAGTTTGTGGTTGGGGTGACTCATGTCCCCAATGATCCTTCAGGCCCTTTGTACACACCTGTCTTTGTAAATGTCCTGAATAGTGGGAAGTTCACATCTACAGATGCACTGGGCTGTCCGCACCACTCTCTGCAGAGTCCTGCGATTGAGGGAAGTATACCCTCCCATACCAGGCAGTGATGCAGCCAGTCAGGATGCTCTCAATTTTGCCCCTGTAGACACTGTTGTGCCTTTTTGACCACACAGCCGGTGTGTACAGACCACGTGAGATCCCCAGTGATGTTTGTGCTGAGGAATTTAAAGCTGTTCACCCTCTCAACCCCAGATCCATTAGATGTCAACAGGGGTGAGCCTGTCTCCATTCTCCCTGTAGTGCATAACCAGCTCCTTTGTTTTTGCAACATTGAGGGAGAGGTTGTTTTCTTGGCACCACTGTGTCAGGGTGATGACTTCTCTGTAGGCTGCCTTATTACTATTTGAGATTAGGCCAATCAATGCAGTTTTGTCAGCAAATTTGATTAGCAGATTGGAGCTGTGGGTGGTGACGCAGTCATGGGTGTACAGAGAATAAAGGAGGGGGCTTAATACACAGCCCTGAGAGGCACCTGTGTTGAGGGTCAGAGGGGCAGAGGTGAGGGAGCCCACTCTTACCACCTGCCGGCAATCTGACAGTAAGTCCAGGATCCAGCTGCACAAGGCAGGGTGAAGGCTATGTCCACTATAGTCACAATCTTGGTGTCACACTGAAATGTGCCGATCCAGTTGACCACACCACTCCTACCCATGTCTGCATCAGTTGTTCTGACCTGTAGATTCAATTGCGTCGCTGCACAGAATTGGGAGAGCAATAGTTGTGTATTTGTCTGGTAGTCCAGCTGAAATGGCAGGTTGGAAAAGAGTAAACAGTCGATGTTTTGGCCGAGACCCTTCATGAGTCCTGGTAAAGGATCTCAGCCCGAAACGTTGACTACATTCTTTTCCATAGATGCTGCCTTGCTTGCTGAGTTCCTCCAGCATTTTTTGTGTGTTGCTTTTGTAACCTCCTGGGTCGCCTCAGGCTCACTCAGCTCATTCTCATCTAGGGGGAGCAGCCTTTGGCCCCAACTGGGTAATCAGCTTGTGTGGATGCTGTGTGATGTCCCTGCCTCACCCAAAAACAGATAGTACACCATAGGCGATTAAATGAGTACAATTTATAAAGGTTACTATAACTAAGTGATTAATAATGATACAGTATATATGAAGAAAAAATAAAGAAAAGGCGCCAAACTTAACAAAGTCCAAACCACTTCATGCACGCCGCCTAGGTGCAAGCGTTATACACTAACCAAGAAGCAAAACTGAAAATGAAAAAGGCTGCCAGAGAAGCAGAAAATCAGTTGGAAAAGGCAAGGATAGATGCAGAGTTAGAAGTCCTTACGCCACAACGAGAAGCTGATGCAGCCGTGGTGGAAGCAGAAGTGTTGGAAAACACTGAAGAAATGTACGTTCTAGATGAAGCAGTAAAATTAACATCAAATTGAAATGCACCGGTGAATATGTCCAATCTCAAATGGACCTGCAGATTCATTCTCCCTTTCCGTACTTACCTGTTGGCGTCCCATCTCATGAGAAGTCACAGAGAAGCTTCATTGCATTGCGACTCTGTCTTCATTGGCTCCAGTTTAACTTGGTGTTTAGTCAGAGTTTCAACCTGGGGAAGACAACTCACAATTGCAACTTTGCAATAAACTCAAGAATGAAAGGGCTGACTACAAATACTTCCTGACACCAAACTTTCCAGATCCGGTGAGAGCAGAGGCAAAGGCTGAAGTCAGAACATCAAATCCCATCATGGACGCTCAGTCATATGCCCCCCAACATATTCCCCCAGCTAGCACGTCACATTCAGCAGAATTCTTGACACAGTATTTAGCACGACGAGATCTCATCACTTCAAGACTGTACCAGTTTGACGATAAGCCTGAAAATTACCGTGCATGGTACTCCACATTCACCAGCGCAGCCGGTGGAGTCCAGCTCACAGCAACCCAAGAGCTGGACCTTATGACTAAATGGCTGGGAAAGGAATTAAGTGAACAGGTGAAATGCATGCGCTCAGTGTCCGTCAATGACCCCAAGCTAGCTTTACTCAAAGCATGGGAAAGACTTCGGGAGTGCTATGCAGCCCATGAAATTATTGAAAGGGCACTATTTCAATGGCTGGACAATTTTCCTAGAGTGTCAGCCAAGGACAATACTAAAGTAAGAGAAGTCGGAGTCATGGAGAAGTCATGGAGATTGAAGGTGCTAAAGAAGACGGCTATTAAACTGACCTGTCATATCTAGATTCTTCACACGGAATTGGACCAATTGTGGACAACTTATCATTTGGGCTGCAGGAAATGTGGGTGTCTGTTGGCTCAGAAATCAAGGAAGAGAACGGTGGTTGATTCCCTCCCTTTAAGTATTTTAGTAGGTTTATGTGCAAAGAAGCAAAACGACCCTAGCTTCATGAATCAAGGTACCACCATAACTCACACCAAGCCAGTCAAATCCACTTTGAACAATTTTAACATCAATAAACCCATCTCAGTGCATAAAACTGAAGTCTCCACAACCAACAATGACCCTAGCAAGAATTGTCTATTGCACAACAAACCCCACACCATCAAAAAATGCAGAATGTTTAGAAAAAACCCCTTTGACGAAAGAAAGTTTCTTCTCAAGGAAAAAAAGAATATGTTTTAAGTGCTGTTGCTCTACCTCTCACCTAGCTGTACATTCCCCGTAAAGCACTCGGAATTCAACAGCACTAAGCGTGAAGGGGCCATGCATCCCGGCCCGTCACCTCAAACTGCCAAGGCTCCTTCACCTTCACAAGAGGACGGCGGGGAGGGAGAGGATCACCCCGATACAACAATTGTCAGCTCGAGCTGGTCAGAAGTTTGTGGTCCAGGTCAGTCAAGCCGTTCTTGCTCAAAGATCTGCCTCACTAAAGTATTCCCTAAGGGAGCCAAAGACAAGGCCAGCAGAGCCTATGTAATTCTGAATGACCAGAGCAACCGCTCACTAGTCAGACCAGAGTTCTTTGAGTTGTTCAGTGTAGAGAGTAATCAATTCCCATACTACCTCAGAACTTGCTTTGGCATCGCAGAAACGTATGGCAGGAAGGCAGAAGACTTCCAGCTTGAGTTGCTGGATGGTAAAGTTGTCATCTGTGTCCCTCCACTCTTGGAGTTCAACAAGATCTTGAATAACCGATCCGAGATTCCGACGCCAAGTGCACCAGCCGCATCTTCAGCACATTGCCAAGCACATCCCAGAGCTGGATCCAGAAGCAGATATACTCCTGCTACTCGGAAGAGACGTTCTTTGGGTACACAAAGTCAGGCAGCAGGTCAGTGGACCACACGACACCCCCTTCGCCCAGCGTCTGGATCTGGGCTGAGTGGTGATAGGGGAGGTGTGCCTTGGCAACGTTCACAAACTGACAGTTAACACGCTCAAGACTAATGTGCTAGAAAGTGGCTGCCATTCAATTTTTCAGCCCTGCACAAACTTCATGTGTATCAAAGAAGCACAACAAAGGCACAAGCATAGTCAAGTAACTGAAGAGACACTGAGACAGTCTTCGCTCAAACTGAGCACGATAATAAACTTGCTCCATCGGTGGAAGACGCCATCTTATTAAAAGTAATAGACACAAAGGTTTTTAGAGATAAAGCAAACAGCCGGGTCACCTCACTACCATTTAGAGAACCACACCGGCGTTTGCCAAACAACAAAGGGCAGGCAGTCATGGAGGTCTGCCCACACAATGACTGTGCTCCAGCGGTCAAGGAACTAGATCTAGATGGAGAAACCATACCCACACAAAGGAGCTTGGGCCTCCTTTGGGAGATCACGACCAACACATTCACATTCTCCATGCCAACCATGAACAAACCATTCACCTGCCCTGGAGTTCTCTTCACTGTCAACAGTGTTTTCGATCCCCTGGGTCTACTAGTGCTGGTTACAATCCAGGGAAGAACACTCCTCAGAGAACTTACCTCTGAGCTCTCCGACTGGGACACTCCGCTACCAGAAGACAAGCTAAGCAGCTGGGAAGGTTGGAGAAATTCACTTCAAGACCTAAGACAGCTTCATGTCCCACATGGTGTTCCCTGCTCTCAGAAACCAGCCAAAGCAATAGAAACCTGGATTGGTCATGACAAGGTAGAACCAGCACAATACTTTGAGAACCTGGTGTCCGTTTTAAAGGAAATTGGTGAAATTGTCCATATTTACCCGATTGGGAAAGAAGATATTCGGACACACTGACTGGCAGTGTCGTTGCACTGTGATGATGACGCAAAATCAATTGCGCCAGCAGAGTACTGCTGCATGCTAGCATGGAAGTGACCCATATGTTGTAGGTGGCCCCATCCCACAACAGATGAGGAAGTGCAACATGGAGACAATAGACTGGGAACAATGCACATCACTGCCAAGAAATCAGCTTCAACACATGCTTGTATCCATCCCAAGTGAAGATGCCATTTATTCATTGGGTGGGAAAACCCTTCAGGATACACCCTCCAGTGCTGTCATTATTATGTGGTCTGTGATAATGTGTGGGTTGAAAATAATCAGCCGGAGGCTGCAGTGTCTTGTGCTGCTGGTGTTAACCTTAATGGAACTATCTATCTAATGGGTGGGGAATACAATGACCTGGACTCCTTCACCAAACCATCTTGTCTCATTCAGTGTTTTTGACACGCGTTCCAGGACGTGCTGGTTAAAGTCATTTTTTCATTTTTAAAATCTTTTTATTAATACATAATCTTCCACACTTATAGAATAATACAAAATTTCAACAAATTAATATGTATACAATTAATAGAGCTGAAGAAAAAACTAATCATAATATACAAAAGTGAAAAAATATATATAGAGAGAAAAAAGGAAAAAAGAACCCCGTCTAACTGAGAAAAAAAACGCATTAACTACAAAAAAAACCCCATTAGGAATCAACCCCCGGAAGCAATACGTTTAACCATCATCTAGATATATAGGAAAAAAAATACACCAACCGCCAGTTCACATTTTTTTTAAAAAGATAATAAAATTGGAAGAAAACCATATAGAATAATTCAAATTACATGGTAATATTTAGCAAAAAAAACGCCAGCTTCTCTCAAAATCAAATCAAGGTTCAAAAGTTCTATTTCTAATTTTTTCCAAGCTGAGACATAACATTACTTGAGAAAACCATTCAATTAATGTAGGGGAAGAGATATCTTTCCATTTTAATAAAATAGCCCTTCTTGCCAACAATGTAACAAATGCAATTACATGTTGATCTGAAGATGAAATGCCCTGAATATGATGCGGAACTATTCCAAATAGAACAGTCAATCTATTAGGTTGTAAATTAATTTTCGAAGCTTTAGAGATGGTAGAAAATAAATATTTCCAAAACAGTTTTAATGAAGAAAATGACCAGAACATATGTGACAAAGCAGCTACTTCAGTTTTACATCTATCACAATAATTATCTACACCAGGAAATATTTTAGATAGTCTCTCCTTTGTTAAATAATAACAATGGACAATTTTAAATTGAATTAGACAGTGATTGGCACATATAGAAGAAGAATTTACATTTTTCAAAATTCAAACCGAATCCTCATTCACAAAGGTCATATTGAGTTCTTTCTCCCAATCTTGTTTAATCTTTAGTGATAGGTTCTCTTTTTGTAACAAGAGTAAATTATAAATTCTACTAATGGAATCTTTCGCTAAGGGATTCAATTTCAAAATGTTATCCAACAAATCAGATTCTTGTAAGTATGGAAACTTAGGTAAATATTTTTGTAAAAAATGTCTAACCAGAAAATATTGCAAAAAATGCGTATGAGCAAGAGCATATTTATTAATTAACTCTTCAAAGTCATCAGTCGACCATTATAAAATAAATCTGTAAAAAAACCGATCCCTTTATTTTTTTTCATAGGAGAAAAATAGGGACGGTTATTGAAGGTTTAAGTAAAAAGTTTTGATTTAAAAAACTAGACAACTTAAATTGTTTAAAATTTTAAAAAATTACAAAACTGAATCCAAATCTGTAAAGATTGTTTAATAACTGGGTAAAAATTTAAACTAGAAATTTTAGAGAGCTGTAAAGGTAATGGAGCTGCTAATATTGAAGTTAAATGAGATTGTTTAACAGCTTTTAATTCCAAATCAACCCAAAGTGGTTTTTGGCTCTTGTCGAGCCAGTATAACCAAAAACATAATTGTCTAATATTTACAGCCCAATAATGCAGTCTTAAATTAGGAAGTGTAAGTCCACCATCTTTTTTGGGTTTTTGTAAATGGTATTTGTTAATTCTTGGTCTCTTATTGTTCCAAATAAAAGAAGAAATAAGAGAGTCAATTTGATCAAAATTTTTTTTGTTAAAAACATAGGTATATTTTGAAAAATATAGGTAAAATCATCATTTTCACAGCATGAATATGACCTATTAAAGAAAGAGTAAGTGGATTCCATCTAGAAAATAGCAATTTCATGGAGTCTACTGAAGAAACTATATTGGCTTTATAAAGATCTTTATATTTTTTAGTAATTATAATATCTAAATATCTAAATGTATTAACAATTCTAAAAGGAATATCATTATATGTACTAACAGGAGCATTTAATGGAAACAATTCACTTTTATTCAAATTAAGTTTATATCCTGAAAATTTTCCAAAATCTTTAAGTGTTTCCAAAAGATTAGGAATTGATTACTCAAGATACGAAATAAAAATCAAAACATCATCTGCATAAATGAAACTTAAGTATGGTTCCATTTATAGAAATACCATGCATGTTTTCAACCTCTCGTAATGTTATAGCTAAAGGCCCCAATACAAGATTAAATAATAAAGGGATTAATGGACATCCCTATCTAGTACCATGAGAACATGAAAAGAAAGAAGACCTACAATTGTTAGTAATGACCCTGGCAATAGGGTTTATAGATCATTTGAATCCATCTATGAAAATTATTACCAAAACCAAATTTTTCCAATACCTTGAACAAGTATGGCCACTCAACTCTATCGAATGTCTTTTCTGCATTAAGAGAGATAACACATTGAGGTTGCTTAGATAATGGTGAATAAATAATGTTCATCAATCTCTGAACATTAGAGAAAGAATAACGGCCTTTAATAAAGCCCGTCTGGTCCATAGAGATAGCCATTATTTTCGAAAGAATTTTTGCATCCACATTTAATACTGAAATAGGTCCATATGATAAACATTCAACAGGGTCTTTATCTTTTTTAAGAATTAAGGAAATAGATGCTTCAATAAAAGAAGAAGGTAAATCACCCTTCTCAAAAGATTCATGAAACATTTCCAAAAGATACAGAGAAAGTAATCTTTCAAATTTTTTGAAAAATCCCGCTGAATAACCATCAGGTCTGGGAGCTTTACCTGATTGCATTGATAAAATAGCTTTCTGAATTTCATGCTCGGTAATTGGAGCATCAAGCATCTGTTGATCTTCAACAGAAATTTGTGGAAATTCAATCTTATGTAAAAAAAGTTTCCATTTTGGAGGAATCTGCAGGAAATTGAGATCTATAAAGATTAGAATAAAAATCCTGAAAATTATTATTAATATCCTCATATTTACTTACTATATCTCCATTGTTTTATGAATCTTTAAAATTTGTCTTTTAGCTCTAACTGCTCTTTGTTGGGAAGCTAAGAGCTTATTATTTTTATCCGCAGAGATATAAAATTGACTTGTCTATTTAAGCAAATATCCTTCAATGGGATGTGTTAGTGATAAGTTATACTGTGATTGTAGTTCTAATCTTCTTTTAAATGAAACAGCATTTGGAGAGATTGCATTAATGTTAACCAATTCTTTAATTTGTTTAGAAATTTTATCTAATTCCATTCTTGTTTGTTTCTTCAATTTAGCTATATATGATATAATTTGACCACGTAAATAAGCTTTCAATGAATCCCAAATTACTAACTTGGAGCTGTTTCCTATATTGTTAAAGAGAAAAAACTCTTTTATCTCAGTTTCAATAAGCTCAACAAATTCTGCACATTGTAATAAATGTTCTGGAAAACGCCAAAATGGTCTGGCAGAAAATTTAAAGGAGCATGATCAGAAATAGCAATTACATCACACTCACATTTCTGAACATTACATAAAAGTCGAGGGTCGACTATAAAATAGTCAATTCTCGAATATTTATTATGAACATGTGAGAAAAAGGAATATTCTCTATCATTAGGATGCATATGCCTCCAGACCTCAATTAAACCATAATCAATTAAAAAGGAATTAATAAATGATGCAGAATGGTTAGGAGGTTGATGTTTGGATGATGACTTGAACGATTTTGAACGATTTCTTCTCTTCTCTTCGGTATTCACTAAAGAGAAGGATATTGCATTGTGTAAAGTGTGGGAAACAAGTAAAGAGGTTATAGAACCTATGACAATTAAAGAGGTGGAAGTACTGGCACTTTTAAGAAATTTAAAAGTAGATAAATCTCCAGGTCCTGACAGGATATTCCCCAGGACCTTGAGGGAAGTTTGTGTAGAGATAGCAGGAGCTCTGACGGAGATCTTTAAGATGTCATTAGAAACGGGGATTGTGCCGGAGGATTGGCGTATTGCTCATGTGGTTCCATTGTTTAAAAAGGGTTCTAGAAGGAAGCCTAGCAATTATAGACCTGTCAGTTTGACATCAGTGGTGGGTAAATTAATGGAAAGTATTCTTAGAGATAGTATTTATAATTATCTGGATAGACAGGATCTGATTAGGAGTAGCCAGCATGGATTTGTGCGTGGAAGGTCATGTTTGACAAACTTTATTGAATTTTTTGAAGAAGTTACGAGGAATGTTGACGAGGGTAAGGTAGTGGATATAGTCTATATGGACTTCAGCAAGGCCTTTGACAAAGTTCCACATGGAAGGTTAGTTAAGAAGGTTCAGTCGTAAGGTATTAATGCTGGAGTAATAAAATGGATTCAACAGTGGCTAGATGGGAGATGCCAGAGAGTAGTGGTGGATAATTGTTTATCGGGATGGAGGCCGGTGACTAGCGGGGTGCCTCAGGGATCTGTTTTGGGCCCAATGTTGTTTGTAATATATATAAATGATCTGGATGATGGGCTGGTAAATTGGATTAGTAAGTATGCTGATGATACTAAGTTAGGAGGTGTTGTGGATAATGAGGTGGGTTTTCAAAGCTTGCAGGGAGATTTATGCCGGTTCGAAGAATGGGCTGAACGTTGGCAGATGGAGTTTAATGCTGAGAAGTGTGAGGTTCTACATTTTGGCAGGAATAATCCAAATAGAACATACAGAGTAAATGGTAGGGCATTGAGGAATGCAGAGGAACAGAGAGATCTAGGAATAACTGTGCATAGTTCCCTGAAAGTGGAGTCTCATGTAGATAGGGTGGTGAAGAAGGCTTTTGGAATGCTGGCCTTTATAAATCAAAGCATTGAGTACAGAAGTTGGGATGTAATGTTAAAATTGTACAAGGCATTGGTAAGGCCAAATTTGGAATATTGTGTACAGTTCTGGTCACTGAACTATAGGAAATATATCAATAAATTAGAGAGAGTGCAGAGACGATTTACTAGGATGTTACCTGGGTTTCAGCACTTAAGTTACAGAGAAAGGTTGAACAAGTTAGGTCTCTTTTCATTGGAGCGTAGAAAGTTGAGGGGGGATTTGATCGAGGTATTTAAAATTTTGAGAGAGATAGATAGAGTTGACGTGAATAGGCTGTTTCTATTGAAAGTAGGGGAGATTCAAATGAGAGGACATGATTTGAGAGTTAGGGGGTATTTCTTTACTCAGAGAGTGATAGCTGTGTGGAATGAGCTTCCTGTAGAAGTAGTAGAGGCCAGTTCAGTTGCGTCATTTAAGGTAAAATTGGATAGGTATATGGACAGGAAAGGAGTGGAGGGTTATGGGCTGAGTGCGGGTAGGTGTGACTAGGTGAGATTAAGAGTTCGGCACAGACTTGGAGGGCCGAGATGGCCTGTTTCCGTGCTGTGATTGTTATATGGTTATATGGTTATCCATTAAAGGATTTAAGCGTATTAAAATCACCACCCATTAATAACCTATATTCATTTAAATCAGGTAATAGAGCAAAAACGGCTTTAAAAATGAGGGATCATCAAAATTTGGTGCATAAATATTAAACAAAACCATTTTCTTATTACAAATAATTCCTTTAACAATTAAAAATTTACCATTAATATCAGCTATAATATCCTCCTGACTAAAAGGAATATTAGAATTGATAAAAATGGAGACACCTATAGTTTTACTCTAGGAATTTGCGTGAAATACAGAGCCCTTCCAAAATTTAAAAAATCGATTTTTATCTCATAACCTGATATGCGTCGCTTGAGCAAAAATTATATCAGGCTGGAATCGATTTATAACCTTAAATGTTTTCTTATGCTTAATAGGATGATTCCAACCACGAACATTCCAAGTTAAAACATTTAAATGTTTAGATGTCATCATGAAACTTTGTATCTAAAAAAAATAGTTTGACGCATGTCAGGATACAGTAATCGAAAATGACGGAGATGAACAACAATAAAAATAATTAGCGTATGCTACGGGATTCCATAATTGGGATTTAAAAAAAGAAAAAAACACCCAACCGACAAAGCCCAGAAACAAGTCGATGTCAATCGACACAAGCCCCAAGAGAAGTTAAAGTCGTATCTCCTCCCCTTTGCAGGACATACATATGCTGGCTATTCACAAGGGCCTGATTTCTATAGTAGCTGAGAGAGATTCTCTGGTATGTTACAATCCACTGCTTGACTGCTTCACCAGACTGCGCTTCCCAGCGGTTTGGAGTCCTGTTCCCTCCTGTGGAAGATTGCCAGCTGCAACGGGCATATTTATGTTTTCACAGATAAGTGTAAAAAAGGGTGTTGCCAGAACATTAGAACTGAACCCAGCCACATCTGCAGTATCAGTGATAAGTGGAATTGAGATATTGCTGACAAATTGGCAATTTGTTTTGACAGAGACATTTATGAATTTAAAGCTCCAGTTTAAAAATTAAAAAGTAAGTTTTTTTTACAAAATTATATATATTTCACCAAATACAAACCTGAACCAGAGAAGATCTGCAGGTGCTGGAAATCCAAGCAACACACACAAAATGCTGGAGGAGCTCAGTAGGCCAGGCAGCATCCGTGGAAAAAAAGTACTGCTGGCATTTCGGGCCAAAGCCCTTCAGCAGGACTGGAGAGAAAAAGTTGAGGAGTAGATTTTAAAAAGTTGGGCGGGGGGGGGGGGGGGGTGAGAGAGAATCACCAGGTGATAGGTAAAACCTGGAGGGAAAAGACAAAGTAAAGGAATGGGAAGTTGATTTGTGAGATGAGGTGAGAAAGGGAAAAGGGGATGGGAAATGAAGAAGGGAGGAGGGTTTGGGGGCATTACCAGATGTTTGAGAAATCGATGTTCACGCCATCAGGTTGGAGGCTACCCAGACTGTTGTTCCTAAATGTGGCCTCATCACAACACTAGAGGAGGTCATGGAAAGACATATCAGAATGGGAGTTTGAAATGAAATTGGTTGCCACTGGGAGATCCCGCTTATTCTGTCAGACAGAGTTTAGATGCTCTGCGATGTTGTCTCCCAATCTACGTTGGGTCTCACCAATATACAGGAGGCCACACTGGGAACACCAGACATGGTCATTGCCCCAGCAGACTCACAGATGAAGTATCACTTGACCTGGAAGGTCTGTTTAGGGCCTTGGATGGTAGTGAGGGAGGTGGCATAGGGGCAGGTGTAGCACTTGTTCCGCTTGCAAGAATAAGTGCCAGGAGGGAGATCAGTGGGGAGAAACAAATGGACAGGGGAGTTGTGTAGGGAGGAATTCATGTGGAAAGCAGAAAATGGGGGCGGGGGGAGAGAAAGATGTGTTTGCTGGTGGGATCCTGCTGGAGGTGGCGAAAGTTATGGAGACAGAGTCTGGTGGGTGGTAGGTGAGGACAAGAGGAACCGTATCCCCAGTAGAGCAGACATACATGAAATGGAGGAGATACGGTTGAGGGTATCATTGATGTTAGAGGGAGGGAAGCCCCTTTCTTGGCTCTAGAATGCAAAGCTTCATCCTGATGCGGCAGAGAAGGAGGAGTTGTGAAAGGAGGATGGCGTTTTTACAAGTAGTAGGGTGGGAAGAGGAGTAGTCCAGGTAGCTGTCAGAGCCCTTGGGTTTGTAATGGACATCGGTATATAAGCTGTCTCTGGAGATAGAGACAGTGAGATCAAGAAAGGGAAGGGAAGGTGTCGGAAATGGACCAGCTGAATTTGAGGGCAGGGTGGAAGTTGGAAGCAAAGTAGATGAAGTCAAGTTCAGCACGGGTGCAGGAAGCAGCACCAATGCAGTTGTCAATGTAGCGTAGGAAATGTGTGGGATGGTCACCAGTGCAGGCTTGGACCATAGATTGTTCCACGTAGCCGACAAACATCCAAGTGCCCATGGCTACCCCTTTTTGTTTGAAGGAAGTGGGAGGGGCCAAAAGTGCAATTATTGAGAGCGAGAACATTCTGTCAGGCAGAGGAGAGTGGTGGGTGGAGAGGAACTGGTTAGATCTGGTGTCCAGAAAAAAACGGAGAGCTTTGAAGCCTTCCTGGTAGTGGATGGAGGTGTATAGGGACTGGACATCTAAAGTGAAAATGAGATGATGGTGGCCAGGGAACTTGAAATCCTTGAAAAGATCAAGAACATGTGAGGTGTAAAGTAAACGGCAGCAGCGGCCTTTCAGATCTGGTGCTACTTTAGTTTCGTTTTTTAAGTTAATTATAAGGCACAATTAGGGTTTAGGGCAATGGATAACAGAGCGACTATCTCCCATCGCCAGATACTGTTACAATACAGATATGACCCAAAAACAAACCTTCATGAAAATCTGCTGGTTAGATTGCGCGAACTCAGCTTGCTGAGGGAAACAGGCCTGCAGTCCTCGGAATCGCCTGATGCCGGTGACTGGAGATGGGGCCGTAGTATGCGGTGTGCGAGGAAGCAGAAGTGAGGCAAGCGGCTGGAGTCCATGCCAGGAAAAAAATAAGCCCCAGCCAGCCCGCTCTCCTGTCCATTCTGCTCTCCTGTCCATTCTGCCCTCCAATGGACATTAAATTGGTCTACATCAGTGGCATCGAAATACTCGGCGGGAGTACAGATCTGGCCGGAATCCCAGACGCTGCCATTTAGCTGTTTACTTACGTAACAGAACTTCCCCCAAGCCATTGGACCACCAGCCTACTGCCCTCTACTGTGCATATTGTCTTGTTTATTATTTATTGTAATGCCTGCACTGTCCTGTGTACTTTATGCAGTCTCGGGTAGGTCTGTAGTCTAGTGTAGTTTTTGCGTTGGTTTACAGACAGACAGACATACTTTATTGATCCAGAGAGAAATTGGGTTTCATTACAGCCGCACCAACCAAGAATAGTGAAGAAATATAGCAATATAAAACCATAAATAATTAAATAATAATAAGTTAATCATGCCAACTGGAAGTAAAGTTCAGGACCAGCCTATTGGCTCAGGGTGTCTGACACTCCGAGGGAGGAGTTGTAAAGTTTGATGGCCACAGGCAGGAATGACTTCCTATGACGCTCAGTGTTACATCTCGGTGGAATGAGTCTCTGGCTGAATG
This sequence comes from Hypanus sabinus, assembly GCF_030144855.1. Taxonomy (NCBI): domain Eukaryota; kingdom Metazoa; phylum Chordata; class Chondrichthyes; order Myliobatiformes; family Dasyatidae; genus Hypanus; species Hypanus sabinus. The sequence continues at coordinate 182,393,988 of NC_082710.1, read as the reverse complement.
TACTCCTGTGCCTAACCAGTACATTATGGAGTGGATGGGAGACATTGTCCAAGATGGCATGCAACTTGGACAGCATCCTCTTTTCAGACACCACCGTCAGAGAGTCCAGTTCCACCCCCACAACCTCACTGGCTTTACAAATGAGTTTGTTGATTCTGTTGGTGTCTGCTACCCTCAGCCTGCTGCCCCAGCACACAACAGCAAATATGATAGCACTGGCCACCACAGACTCATAGAACATCCTCAGCATCAACCGGCAGATGTTAAAGGACCTCAGTCTCCTCAGGAAATAGAGACGGCTCTGACCCTTCTTGTAGACAGCCTCAGTGTTCTTTGACCAGTCCAGTTTATTGTCCATTCGTATCCCCAGGTATTTGTAATCCTCCACCATGTCCACACTGACCCCTTGGATGGAAACAGGGGTCACCGGTGCCTTAGCCCTCCTCAGGTCCACCACCAGCTCCTTAGTCTTTTTCACATTAAGCTGCAGATGATTCTGCTCACACCATGTAACAACGTTTCCCACCGTAGCCCTGTACTCAGCCTCATCTCCCTTGCTGATGCATCCAACTATGGCAAAGTCATCAGAAAACTTCTGAAGATGGCAAGACTCTGTGTTGTAGTTGAAGTCCGAGGTGTAAATGGTGAAGAGAAAGGGAGACAGGACAGTCTCCTAGTACATTACGTATTTCAGTGTAGCTTTTCCATTGTTCATATAGCACCATGGTCCTGAAAAACATTGTCTCGTGTTTACTGTGTACTGTACCAGCAGTTATGGTCGAAATGACAATAAAAAGTGACTTGACTTGACTTGTGTCATGGATGTGGGTAGGAAGGGATTGAACTGGGCGGGATAAAACAGTCAAGGTAAGCCAATATGAGTTCAGTGGGGCAGGAACAAGCTGAAACAATGAGTCTACCTGGACAAGCAGGTTTGTGGATTTTGGGCAGGAGGCATAAGTGGGAGGTGTGGGTTGTGGGAACTATAGGGGTGGAGGCAGTGGATGGGAGATCCCCAGAGGCAATAAGGTTGGTGATGGTGTGGGAAACAATGTCCTGGTGATCCTTAGTGCAGTCCTGTTCTAGGGGTAAGTAAGAGGAGGATTCTGAGAGCTGGTGCTGGGCCTCAGCAAGGTAGAAGTCAGTATGCCAGACTACTACGGCACCTCCCTTATCTGCAGGTTTGATGGTGAGGTTAGGACTAGTGCAGAGAGTAGAGAGCCGAGCATCCAGCAGGAGTGAGGTTGGAACAGGAGAGAGGAATGTTAAACTCTACAGGTTAATGTCCCATCATCAGTTGGCAATGAAAAAGTGCAGGGCAGGCAGAAAATCAGGGTGGGGTGTCCATGAGATTTGATTTTCTTGTGGGCATACTCAGTAAATCCAAGAACTGCATCAGAATAAATGAAAGACCACATCCAACAGGACAGACAAAAAACAACAACAATATGCAAAGGACAGCAAACTGAGCAAATACGAAAGACTTGATAAACTCTCCATCTCACATCTTAGCAGGTTGTCACAGTTTTAGATGAAATACCAAATCTTTGCAAACTTCGAAGGAAGTAGAGACTCTGCCGTGCTTCTTCATAATTGCTTTTACGTGTGGGGCCCAGGACAGATCCTCTCAAATGAAAGCACGGAGAAATTTGAGGTTGCTGACCATCTCCAGCTTTGATTCCCCCAATGAGGACTGGCTCACGGACCTCCTGTTTCCTCCTCCTGAAGTCAATAATCATCTCTTGTTGACGTTGAACGAGAGATTGTTATTGTGACATAATTTGGTCAGTTTTTCAATCTCTGTCCTATATACGGATTTATCACCACCTTTAATTCGGCCAATGATGTTCTCGACAAACATGGCATTGGAGCTGTACTTAGCCTCACAGTCAGAAGAGTGAAATGATAGAGCGGGGAGTCGGGGTTAAGCACACAGCCTCGTGGTGCACTTGTGCTGTCAGGTCCTGCTCTTCCTAATTAGGTGCACAGAGACAGACAGCACCAACAGAGGCTCTTCAGCCCAATATGTCCCCCCAAACCAAGCTGTTACCGTGAACGTGTCCCATTTGCCGACATTTGCCTTCATCCCTCTAAACCTTACCTAACTTACCGATGTTGTAATTTGTTGTCTTTGAAATGTTTTAATGAGACCCACCTCCACCATTTCCTCTGGCAGCTCGTTCCACAAACTGACCACACGTTCCCCTCACATAAACTCATGTTTAGACTCAGAGACACTTAGAAAAGGACTTTAACCATCCACCTTATCTGTGCATTTGTGATTTTATAAACCCCCATAAGCTCAGGCCTCAGCCTCCTTCGCTCCAGGGAAAACGGTCCAGACTCATCCAGACTCTCCTCATCACTCATGGAGTAGTTCTGATAACATCAGACTGAAATGTCTCTGCACCATTTCCAGTTTAATTTCATCCTTGCTGCCGCCAAACACACTCCCAGTGTGTTTTCACCAATCTCTTGTACAATTGTACCATGTCTTGACAACTCTTGCTCTTAATACCCTGACTGGTGAAGACAAAGGTATCAAGTGCTTTCTTCACCACTTTGCCGACCTACATCTTCACTCTGGCAACCCTGTACTTGATTCCATCAGTATCTCCGTTCCTCAACACTCCTCAGGGCCCTGCCATTCACTGGATTAACTTCCCACACTTGTCTGAGTTGAATTCCTTCTGCCGTTCCTTGTCCACTTTCCCAGTTGATCTAAACGTAGATCTACATTCTGTTGTTAACATCTTCACTGTCCACCACACCTCCAATGCTGGTGTCATCTGCCAGTTTACTGATCAGCTCACCCATGTTCTCATCCAAATCATTAGTTCTCTGTACATCAGAACAGAAAAGAAATTGGATTATGTAATTGATTATTTGATAATTAGATGAATATGATTTCAGCAAGACTTCTAATTGAATCCACTTGCACTAAGCTTCAAGTCTGTTCTCATATATGGATCCCTTTTGGATAAACCCACTGACATTAAAGTTAACAGCCTGGTTGCAACCTGATTTCCTTGATCAAGTTTTAATCTTCACTAAAGTTAATTCAATGAGGAACTCAGACTGTTTATATAAAACACACCACCTCACCATTATTTCAAATGGATGCTGCCGCAATAGTTTGAGCTCTGGAACAAGCCGTGCACATAGAACACGAAACCTCACTCTGGGTGGACTACGCAATCCTTAATGAGGTGACTGATGTCCTGGTTTCCCATCCGAGTGACATGGATTTTGTTCTAAATTAATACACAATGGAATCTATCCTTTGACTCTACCTGTCCATAGCAACCAAGGTGACCATTTGCCTGTCTCTGTCTAAACTTTTCCTCCCCATGTTCTTGTCTAAATGTCTTTTGAACATTATAGTGGTACCTGTCTCTACCACCTCCACTTGCCGCTTTTTCCATCTTCTCTGTGGAAAATGTTTCCCTTCAGATCTTCTTAAATACTTTCCACTCTCACTGCATCCATAAACTTACTGACCAGGCCACCAGGCTCTCAGGTAAATTCATGCCCTTCACTCTAACAGTAATATGCTGACCCTGAACTCCCAATTGCCAGATGTGCCTTGACCTGTGAACAGCCTCCACCAATCAACCATCACATTCCTGTCTGATCCATCAACATCAGCCTTGCTCCAATTTAGGACAAGTCCACAAGTATTTCCATGACTATATGTAACAGAATGATGTTCACCGGTCCCTAAGTGCCCCCCCCCCCCACTGACAGGTCAGCCACTTGCCCAGACTCATTTCCTGAGAAGGGGTGAAATGTGAACCCATTCTCTAGTCGGGCATCTTTACTTGTGAGACCATTCCAGATCACTCTTCACAAATCCTTCCCTGTCAAATCCCTCGGCACCATGTCTGTCCCAGTCAATGTTAGGGAAGCTGAAGTCTCTGACTATTACAGAGTTATCTGCATTCTCCCTACACAGGGGCTCTTCTGATTCTCACTGACATTTGAGATCCTATAGTACAATCCCAGCAAAGTGACCATCTCCATATTTCTAACTCCTACCAATAAACTCTCACCGGCTGTTCCCCACAAGGATCTCTCTAAGTGTTGTGGTGATGTTCTCCCTAATCAACATCACAATTCCCCCTCCTCTCTCACCCCCACTTCTGTCACGTCCTTTGCATCTGTAGCACAGTGAGGTGGTTTTGATCTTATTCAATGGGAGAACAGGTATGAGGGGCTGAACAGTCTCCTCTTGCTGCTATTTCTGATGTTCAGAGCAGTGAACAGACTGACTGAGGGGGCATAGAAGGGGTTGGGGAATAAACAGAGGTGTAGAACTGGAGGGTGGTCCCCAGTAAACAGACATCTGGCAAGTGAGCGGCTTTAAAACTGAGTAGGAAGGGTTCCGTATCAGCCTGTCCTTGTCAGAGTGAAGGGCAAGACTGGAGGGATGAGGGAACCCTGGCTGACGAGGGTCATTGAGGCTCTGGTCAGGATGGAGTCGTGTGTCAGGTGAAAGTATCTGGGACCAGGTTAATCGGGTAGAAGGGATGTAGAACACTGAAGAGGGAAGATCTGAAGGGCAAAAAAGGGACACGAAATAGCTTTCAATTCCAACAAGATTCTGAGAGTCTGTGGAAAACAAAAGGGTAACTGGTGAGGGAATATGCCCCTTGAAGGATCAGTGTGGTCATCTATGTGTGGAGACACAGCAGATGGGTGAGGTCTGAAATGAATACTTCTCATCTGTATTGACTGTGGAGAAGGTGACGGAAGCTGGGGAATTCCGGGAGGAGAATACGAATGTCCTGAAACATACCGACATTACAAAGGAGGCTGGCCAGATTAAACACAGAAAGCTGAATAAATCCCAGGGTCTGACATGGTGGGAATCTGGGGAAGAAATTGCTAGGCCTCTAGCTGTGAATTTTTGAATACTGTACACAGGACAACACAGCACAGGAACAGGCCCCACAATGTCTTTGCTGACCATGATGTGATCACTTTTGCCTGTAAATACTCCATATCCTCCATTCCCTGTCTGTTCATTTCTTGTTAATTTCCTATTACAAAATCACAATCATATCTGCTTCCTCCATGCTTTATCCCAGCCGCACATTCCAGGAAAATACCACACATTGTGTCGAAAAACATGCCTTGAACATCTGTTTCAACTTTGACCCTCTTACTTGAAAGCTTTACCCTTCACGTAGTGTCCTCGGGGAGATTACACTGACTGACACTGTCTCATAATTAGCAGAATAAGAGGTGTTCTCACTGGCACAGACACAGTCTCACTGGGTATTGACAGGGTAGAGGCAGGAATGATGTTTCCCCTGGATGGAGTATGGAACCAGGGGTCACAGACTCACAATCAGAGGTCTCCTCAGCAGGACTAAGTGAAGAAAAGTTTCCTCTCCCAGTGTGAAACATAAATTAAATTTCCCAGAAGGAAATTGGCAATCTCCTTCAAACCTTCTCCTCTCGCCTTATATTTACTGCCTTATATTTACTGCGTGACATTCCCACGCTGAGGATAAAGAGACATCAACTGTCTATCATGTCTGTGTCAGTTGTTGAATGTTTCCCTGACAGCTGCTGACGTACCGTGTTCCCAGACTTCTGTACCTTGTGATCCCCTCAGTCTGTGACGCTCCCTTCCTGATAATGAGACAGAGAGTGAGGACCAGAGTAACTCCTGCTGGACAGTCGGGAGCAGTGGGTGTGCACTTGGCATCTGTTGCGACTGGGTGAAAAGCGGTGAGAGAGAGCGAATAACTGGAGCAATACCCCCACCTGCTGGCCGCACAGGGAAATGCACCTTCTCCTGCAGTCTCGCAGTGAGTGATTAAGGATTTTACCATTACATTAACAGCAAAAGTATAACTAGGGAAATAAAAAGGTCCCCTTAAGGATAAATGCCAGTGTGTGGAGACATGGGAGATTGGTGAGGTTTGATTACATATCTGTGTTTAAGTTTAAGGTGGGTGTGGAAACACGGGAATTTGTTGAATTTTCCAACATCTACATTTCGTCCTATCTGATGAGCGGCTACTTTGTTAAACAGTAGCATATCATTGTTAATGTCCTGAATTCAGGACTTTGCCATTCCGGTTGATGGATGTCGGGAAGTTCAGTTCATGGCAGCGCTGCTTTCTATCTGAGGCTGGGGGATGGTGAGCAGCCTGAAGATCTGTTGAGTTTCTCGGCGCAGGATCTCCATCTGCCATTGGAAACCGGTACCGCAGAGGAACAAAATGTTGCAACCAACTCTCACCTGAAGCAAAGTTCAAAGTAAATTTATTGTCCACGTTTATAGCAAAATAAACAAGTGCAATACTCTATATTCTCAGTATTCTGTTAACAGACGAAGTGATTCGATAATGAGCACGACTAAATGTGCAATTTACTCACCCAACTTCTGCACCCAATCAGAGTGAAATCAGTACCAACCCATCTCTCTCCTGTCCCTTTCCCTCTGAATTCTGGATTGTGTTCCTGTCGTCGCTGCTGAAGGTAACTAACATCAGAATCTGTTCATCCTCTGTGCTCCAGTTACTCTTCCTCTCAGAAAACAGTTCTGGCTGACTAACATAATGTCATTTCTTCATTGAGGGTGGCGGATAAACTGAATCAAAAACAAATTAAATAAATTACTGAAATTCCTGAACGAGAGGATTACAATCACTCATGATGAGATTATGAAAGAGATGGTAATTCTTTGAAAACTTGTATTTCCTTGAGAGTTTTCTGCTTTCCAATTTCCAGTGTCATCTTATTGTAAGTTTGACTAGTTCATTGTAAATTTTGATACAATGGTTGTGGGTGTTGTGGAGGGTTGTCAGAGGTTACAGCAGGCTATCAATAGGATGCAGAACTGGGCTGAGAGGTGACAGGTGGACTTCAACTCAGATAACTGTGAAGTGGTTCATTTTGGTAGGTCCAATTTTAAGACGGAATTTAATATAAATGGTAAGGCTCTAGGCACTCTGAGAGATCTTGGGGCCCATGTCGACAGAATACTTAAAGCTGTTCTGCAGGTTGACAGTGTTGTTAAGGTGTATGGTGTGTTGGCATTCATCAATTGTGGGTTTGAGTTCATGAGGTAATGTTACAGCTATATAGGACCCCACTTGGAGTACTGTGGTCATACCCCACTTGCGGTACTGTGTTCAGTTCTGGTCACCTCACTACTCGAAGGATGTGGATACAATAGAGAGAGCACAGAGGAGATTTACAAGGATGTTACCTGGATTGGTGGGTGTCCTTAAGAGAATACATTGAGTTTTCCTTAAAGCAACCGAGGATGAGAGGTGACCTGACAGAGGTGTATAAGTTGATGAGGGGCATTGATCGTGTGAATAGCCAGAGGCTTTTTCCCAGGGCTGAAAAGAAGGGCATAGATTTAAGGTGCTTGGAAATGGGTACCCAGGGGATGTCAGGGCTAAGTTTTTTCACACAAAGAGTAGTGGGTTTGTGGAATGCAGTGCAGTGGCAGTGGTGGAAGCGGATACAATAGGGTCTTTTAAGAGCCTCTTAGATAGCTACATGGAGCTCAGAAAAGTAGAGTAAATTTTGATCCTGTTGGGGACATTCCGTAAGGAATGTATTGTTGTCCCTCCTCCAGTTGAGAGTTGCAACATTTTGTTCCTGCTCTGCCTGCAGTACCGATTCCTGCACTGAGAAACTGCACATTTCCCATGGACTGTTCACCATCATCTGGTTGAAAACAACACTGCAATGAACTCACTTCAATGCTGAACCAATTCCACAACGTCTGGACTCACCTTCAATGACTCAGCAACTCACGATCTCAGGATTAGTTATTTATTCATTTATTATTTTCACAGTGCTTTGTTTGTTTACCAGTTTTAGTTTATGTGTAACTTTTCATTGATTCTATTGTGTTCCAGTACACCGACTGTGAATGCACACAAGAAAATAAATCACAGGTCAAGATAGTGTATGGTGACATAGAAGGACTTTGATAATAAATTTATGTTGAAGTTATGAACTTTATGGCTGACCTGACTGCAAAGAGTGATTCATCTTACAGGTTTCCCAATTGTTCTAGTTTGCTGCCTTTGATTATGCTTAATGTGTTGTTTGATGCATAACCTTGACTTGTGCTTAATGGACCAAAGTAATTAAAAGTGTTGCAAGGAAGTATTTGAAAGCTGCTCGATGGAGATGGAATATGGAGGCTGAATTCAAATGGAGAAACAAGGCCCAATAGGATAATGAGATCCACAGTTTAATTAGAAGGCATTCAGGATGATGTAGGAAATTGAATCAACATTGGCTCAGCGGGAGAAGCCAGAGATGGTTCCCTCTCTGACCGGAGGGCAGCACGAGTGAACACCAGAGGGTAGGACAGAAATGAGCGAACACAGGAGGGCAGCACGAGTGAACACCAGAGAGTAGGACAGAAATGAGTGAACACAGGAGGGCAGCACGAGTGAACACCAGAGGGTAGGACAGAAATGAGTGAACACAGGAGGGCAGCACGAGTGAACACCAGAGGGTAGGACAGAAATGAGTGAACACAGCAGGGCAGCACGAGTGAACACCAGAGGGTCGGACAGAAATGAGTGAACACAGGAGGGCAGCACTGCCTCAGCGTCTCCTCCCCTGAGTGACTGACACAGGCCACCCGCAGCCTTGGCCTAGGCCTAGACCTTCCCATAACCAATGGAATGCTCCTCTCTTGAAGAGCAAGAGCATAAGATGTGAGAGAATAGGACCAATCAAATGTGACATTGGAAAAGTGTGTATGGAACCGGAGGAGATAGCAGAGGTACTTAATGAATACTTTGCTTCAGTATTCACTACGGAAAAGGAAATTAATGATTGTACAGATGACTTACAGCAGACTGAAAAGCTTGAGCATATAGACATTAAGAAAGAGGACGTGCTTTTGCTTTTGGAAAACATCAAGTTGGATAAGTCACCGGATAAGTCACGAGATATACTCGAGGCTACTGTGGGAGGCAAGGGAGGAGATTGCTGAGCCTCTGGCAATGATCTTTGCATCATCAATGGGGACAGGAGAGGTTCTGGAGGATTGGAGGGTTGTGGATGTTGTCCCTTCATTCAAGAAAGGGAGTAGGGATAGCCCGGGAAATTTTAGACGATTGACTGTTACTTTAGTGGTTGGCATGTTAATTGAGAAGATCCTGAGAGGCAGGATTTATGAACATTTGAAGAGGTATAGTATGATTAGGAGTAGGCAGCATGGCTTTGTGAAAGGCAGGTCGTGCCTTACAAGCCTGATTGGATTTCTTGAGGATGTGGCTAAACACATTGATGAAGGAAGAGCAGTAGATGTAGTGTATATGGATTTCAGCAAGGCATTGATAAGGTACCCCATGCAAGGTTTATTGAGAACGTAAGGAGGCATGGGTTCCAAGGGGACATTGCTTTGTGGATCCAGAAATGGCTTGCCCACAGAAGGCAAAGTTTGGTTGTAGACAGGACTTATTCTGCATGGAGGTCGGTGAACAGTGGTGCTCCTCAGGGGTCTGTTCTGGGACCCCTACTCTTTGTGATTTTTATAAATGACCTGGATAAGGAACTGGAGGAATGGGTTAGTAAATTTACTGATGACACCAAGGTTGGAGGTATTGTAGATAGCATTGAGGGCTGTCAGAGGTTACAGTGGGACATTGATTTGATGCAAAACTGGGTTGAGAGGTGGCAGATGGAATTCAACCCCAATAAGTGTGAGGTGGTCCATTTTGGTAGGTCAAATACAATGGCAGAATGGTAATGGCATTAATGGTATTAATGGTAAGAACTTGGCAGTGTGGAGGATCAAAGGGATCATGGGGTCCGACTCCATAGGACACTGAAAGCTGCTGCGCAGGTTGACACTGTGGTTATGAAGGCATATGGTTCATTGGCCTGCATCAACCATGGGATTGAGTTCAAGAGCCAAGGTGTAATGTTGCAGCTATATAGGACCCTGGTCAGACCCCACTGTGCTCATTTCTGGTCACCTCACTACAGGAAGGATGTGGAAACTATAGAAAGGGTGCAGAAGAGATTTACAAGAATGTTGCCTGGATTGGGGAGCATATCTTATGAGAATAGGTTGAGTGAACTTGGCCTTTTCTCCTTGGAGCAACAGAGGATGAGAGGTGTATAAGATGATCAGAGGCATTGATCGTGTGGATAGTCAGAGGCTTTTTCCCAGGGCTGAAATGGCTAACACAAGAGGGCACACTTTTAAGGTGCTTGGAAGTAGGTACAGAGGAAATGTCAGGGGTAATTTTATTTCTTGTTTTTTATATACAGAGAATGGTGAGTGCATGGAATGGGCTGCTGGTGGCAGTGGTAGAGGCGGATACAATAGGGTCTTTAAAGAACACTTGGATATGTATATGGAGCTTAGAAAAAAAGAGGGCTATGGGTCACCCTAGGTAATTTCTGAAGTAAGTACATGTTCAGCATAGCATTGTGGGCCGAAGGGACCCACTCATAGGGTTTTCCATGTTTCTGTGTAGTCTATCTGATCCAGGTGGCTTTTCCATCTTACGACCTTTAACTTTGCCTAGCACGCTTTCCATTGTAATAGCAATGACAGTCACTCCTGCTCCCTTACATGCATGGGCATCTGGACATTCCTAGTGTCTTCCACAGTGAAGACTGATGAAAAGTATTTATTTAATTCATCTACCATTTCTTTCTCCCCCATTACTACCTCAGCAGCATCATTTTCCAGTGGTCCAATATCAACTCTCACCTCCCTTTTAGTCTATATAGCTCAGAGGTGCTTAGGAAAGTCAATGGTGGCTGATGGTATCTCCTTTGCTTGGATCTTCAGAAACATCTGGATTTCTATCTTTAATATCTCTATTTTTCCCTTTTAGGGTTCTTTTGAAGACCCTGACCTGGAGTTACATGCTGACTACAGTTCTTTCCAGGAATGGGACCCGCTCTTGGCTTCGCTCCCCCTCAGAGGTGTAAGATTTCATGGCTCTGGAGATGGGGGGGCGGGTGGGATCAAAGGCCAGTGTCTGGGCAGGAGATCTGTGTGTCATGGGAGTCAGAAGATCTAAGGCTGTGTGCCTGGGGACCTGAGAGCTTTGGGCGGAGAGCTCGGAAAAAGTGATGCAACGGACTTCTAACGTCATAAACCAGCGAGTTTTTGTTATGTCTCCCCTCTCATTGTGAAACGGAGATGCCTCTTTCTTCCTTATTTGGGAGAGAGAGAGCCCATGGTATGTCGAATACCGGGTTAACGAGTAGTCTTTGGGGTACTGCAGGTCTGCATCTTTGCTGTTGCTTGCTGCACGCTTGAGCGCCTGGTGGTGGGTGCCAATGCATTCTTTTTTGCTGGCGGGGGAGGGGGATCGTTGCTTGCTGCCGTTTAAGCGTGGGAGGGAGGGGAGCTGGAGGACTAACATTTAACTATCATTCATTCTTTGGAGGCACCTCCATTTTTCGTGTATGGTTGTGGGAAAAAAAGCATTTCACGATGTATATTGTAAATATTTCTCTGACATTAACTGTACCTTTAAAACCTTTGAAAAAAACTTTTAGAATCCTGCTATTATTGGCCAGTTCTGCCTCATATTTAATCTCTTCCCTTGTTATAACTTTTTAGATGCCTTTTGCTGGATTATAAAAACCTCACTCACTTTTGCTACATTATATGCCCTTTCCTTGGCTTTTATGCAGTCCTTAACTTACCTTGTCAGACATGGCTGCCTACCCCTGCCATTTGAGAACAACTTCTTCTGTGGGACATATCTATCCTGTGACTTGTGAACTATTCCCAGAAACTTCAGCCACCTTTGTTCTCTTGTCATCCCCGCTAATATCCTCTGTAATTCCCTTACAAAACTGATACATATGAGTTATACTTCTCCCTCTCAAATTGCAGTACAAATTCAATCATATGATCATTGACTCCTTAGGGTTCCTTTATCTTAAGCTCCTAATAAATTCTGAATTACTACATCACACTCAATCTAAAATAGCTTTTCCCTGAGTAGGCTCAAGCAGAAGTTACTCTAAAAAGCTATCTCATCGGCATTCAAAAAATTCCCTCTCTTTTGGTTTGACACCAACCTGATTTTCCCAATCTCTTTTCATATTGAAGTCCCCAATTATAATTGTGACATTACGCTTATTACATGACCTTTCCAGCTCCCTTTGCAATCTCAACCCCAATTTCTGTCTACTATTTGAGGGCTTATATATGATACCAATAATATTTTCTTATCCTTGCAGTTTCTTACCTCCATCCACAATGATTCAACATTCTCTGACCCTATGTCACCTCTTTCTAAAGATGTAATTCCATCTCTTATGAACAGAGTCACCCCACCATCTATGCCTTCCTGCCTGTCCTTTCAATACAAAGTAAATCCTTTGATTTTAAGCTCCCAACTATGGCCTCCTTTCAGTCTTGACTCAGTGATGACCACAACATCATAATGAACAACTTCCAATTGCACCATGAGTTCATTCGCCTTATTCTGAATACTACATGCATTCAAATAAGCACCTTCAGTTCTGCATTCTTTGCCTGGGATATAACCATATAACCATAATAATTACAGCATGGAAACAGGCCATCTCGACCCTTCTAGTCCATGCCTAACGCTTATTCTCACCTAGTCCCACTGACCTGCACTCAGCCCATAACCCTCCATTCCTTGCCTATCCAATTTTTTTTCCTAAATAAATAAAGTTATCAGTAACAACTTTAAATGGTGTCCTGTCATTCAATAAAGTTTGTGCATTTAAAGGGAATAATTCACTCTTATCCAACAAGGATAGAATAGCGGGAATAGACCTGTCAGGATCAGAAATATATAACAACAAGTCATCAGCATAAAGTGATAACTTGTATAACTTCTCATTACGGGTAGTACCAAAAATATTAGGAGATTCACGAATAGCAATGGCTAAAGGTTCTAATGCGATATTAAATAATAAAGGACTTAAGGGACAACCTTGTCTCGTACCACGAGATAATTGAAAAAAGAGGATCTGTAATTATTTGTAAGAACAGAAGCAACAGGTTTATAATATATTAATTTAATCCATGATATAAAATTAGAACTAAAATTAAAATTTTTCAAGGCATTAAATAAGCATTTCCATTCAACTCTATCAAAAGCTTTTTCAGCATCTAATGAGATAACACATTCTGAGGTTGTGGGTGAAGAAGTATAAATTATATTAATCAATTTTCTAACATTAAAAAAGGAATACCGGTTCCTAATAAAAACCAGTTTGATCTTCTGAAATAATCTGTGATAGTATCTTTTCTAACCTAATAGCTAAAATTTTTGTAAGAATCTTAGAGTTTACATTTAGTAGCAATATAGGGCGATAAGATGCACATAAAGTAGGATCCTTATCTTTTTTAAGAATTAGAGAGATAGTAGCTTCATAAAAAGACTGGGGTAATCTCTTCTTAGTAAATGCATCATAACCAAGGGGAAAGCAAAGAAGAAAAAGTTTTAAAAAATCTATAATATAACCATCAGGACCAGGAGCTTTCCCTGAATTCATTGATGAGATAGCCTCTCCTACTTCGGCCATAGAAATAGGAGCATCGAACAAACTTCGATCTTCATCTGTCAGTTTGGGAATATTCAAATTGTTAAAAAAATTATCCATCATGGACAGATCGCCATCAAATTCTGATTGATATAAAGATTTATAAAAATCTTGGAAAGTATTATTAATTTCTTTATGATCAGTAGTCAGATTACCGTCTTGTTTACGAATTTTAATAATTTGTCACTTAGTCGAAATAGCTTTTAATTGGTTAGCTAACAATTTACCAGTTCGATCACTGTGAATATAAAATTGAGCCCTGGTCTTCATTAATTGATTCTCAATTGAAGAAGATAATAATAAGCTATGTTCCATTTGAAGCTCAACTCTCTTCTTATAAAGTTCTTTGGTAGGAGTCACGGAGTAAATCTTACCAATTTCTTTAATTTTATCCACCAATAAAGCTATATCTAAATATCTTTGTTTTCTTTTACCAACGGAATATGAGATAATTTGTCCACGGATAAAAGCCTTAAAAGAGTCCCAAAGTATTCCTCTGTCAATCTCTTCGGTATAGTTTGTTGAAAAAAACAAGTCAATTTGCTGTTTTATGAAGGTAATAAATTCTGGATCTTGAAGCAAAGTAGCGTTGAGTCTCCAAGATCTAGTATTAATGGAAGAGTCTGAAATCTTGATAGATAACTTCAAAGGTGCATGATCCGAAATGGCAATAGAATCGTACTTACAATCAGTAACATCTGTTAATAAACGATGATCAATAAGGAAATAATCAATTCTATAATAACTATGATATACATGTGAAAAAAATGAAAATTCTTTATCTTTAGGGTTCAAAAACCGCCATATTTCAGTAATTCCCGAATCAACCATAAAGGAATTAATAAGTAAGTGATCTATTCGGAAGAATTCGAATAGGTTTAGATCTATCCATCAAAGGATTCAAACAACAATTGAAATCTCCACCCATAATCAACATATATTCATTTAGATTAGGAAGGGAAGTAAATAAACGTTTAAAAAATTCAGAGCAGTCAAAGTTTGGAGCATAAATATTAAATCCCTGCTGATTTAGTTAAACTCAATAAACAGATATCCAACCCTATTGTCAAACACACATTACGAATTTGGTTTCAATTTCGTAAGTGTTTTACTCTGAAAAACTTTGTTCTTGATAGCCCTATCTTACTTAACTTCTTTTTTAAACCTTCTTTAACAGATCAAGCTTTTAGCATATGGAAAAGGAAAGGTATAATATGTTTTCGTGATCTTTTTTCTGAAGGTAGTTTGATGTCTTTTGACCAACTTTCCAACAAATTTAAGTTACCTAAATTTAATTTTTTTAGATATTTACAAATTAGAAATTTTTATATAAAGTTCTACCATCTTTTCCCAATTCAACTTTGATAGATTTTTCAGATATGATTTTTACCTTGAATCCTTGTCAGAAGGGATTAGTGGCTCTTATTTATAATATGATTATGAAGATACAACCAGAAGTATCAGGTAGAATTAAACAAGAGTGGGAAAAAGAACTTCAATATAATATATCAACAGAAAAATGGGAAAAAATTCTACAAATGGTTAATTCTTCTTCTATATGTGCTAAACATGCTTTAATACATTTTAAGGTCGTACATAGAGCTCATATGTTTAAAGATAAGCTTGCTCAATTTTATTCTCATATTAACCCTTAATGTGACAGATGTCATTCAGATGTGGCCTCATTGACCCATTTGTTTTGGTCATGTCCCACCTTATATAACTATTGGAAGGACATATTTGCTACCATTTCCTCAATTTGGAATATTGATTTATAACCTCATTTTATCACTGCAATCTTTGGTATACCAAATGAGGATGGTAGTCGACTTTCCCCTTCAATTAGACGAATGATCGCCTTTGCAACATTAATGGCCAGAAGGTCTATATTACAAAATTGGAAAGAAGTAAATCCTCCTACCACGTTTCAGAGGTTCTCTCAAACTATCTCTTGTCTGAGCTTAGAAAAAATTAAAAGTACTATTTTTGATTCATCAATTAAATTTGAAGAAACTTGGGGACCGTTCATTCGACACTTTCATATGAATTAATTTGGCCTCTTCCAGACCTTTTCTCTTTTTATTCTTGTTCTGGTATGGAGTTCCGGAGTTTTTGACACTATCATATACATATAAACTATTATTATTGCCCATGTTAGTTTAGGTTTATTTTTTTTAATATACATTTTTTCTTGCATTATTATATATTTTTTTCTTTTGATGATTATTCTTATTCTTTTTCATGTATAATCAATATAGGTTTGATTGATTATTGTATGATTTTTTTGCTGATATTTTAATAAGATATTGTTATCTTATTACTAATTTAACTTCAAGTCTAGTGTATTTATAACCTATTTAATATAATATTATGTTATGTTTTTTTATATATGAAATTTAATAAGAAGATTGAAAAAGAAAGAAAGAATTTTTTTCCCAATGACTTGAAAGATATCAACAAGATGTGGGGCAGTTGCTGCCTTTGGAATTGCAACTTTTGATGGAATGTCCTGTTTCTCAACTCAATAAATTGCCCCCCGATGGGAGGAAACAAGGACCTGACAGGCACAGAACACTGGGGAGACATACCAGCTTCTGAGATAATCAAATTTCAGTACAGTCAGATTTGTCGGGAGAGGAGAAATAAAGTCATTTAGGATTGAGAACTTTCTTCTCACAGAGGGATGTGAATCTTTGGAGCTCTCTATCCTGATGGGCTCTGGACACTCAGTTACTGGGTTCATTCACAACAGGAATCTTGCCAGAAACATGGGCGTAGTTTACGGAGGGAAATGAACAAGTCAACACTTTGGGCTTAGACCCTTCACTGGACTGGAAAGGAAGGCAACAGAATGCAGAATAAGAAGGTGAGGAAGGGGGATGAGGCAAAGTTGTAAGGTGATAGGTGACTCCAGGTAAGGGAGAAGGAAGATGAAGGGGAGAGGTGGTTGAAAGGAAATGATGTGAAATAAGTGGAAGAGGCAAAGGTATAAAAAGAAGGCTGATAGGAGACCTTGGAATAAATGGAAGGAGGAGGAGAAACAGAGGGAGAAGATGAGCAGATCATGAGGTAATTCCTCCTCTTACTTCGACTCATTGTTGAGGATTTGGCCACAATCTGCCAGTCGGTCTGTGTATGTGTGTGAGGGAGCTTTGCCAGTCCGGCTATGATGTGTGAGCTTCTCCCGAGATGAAATCTGGACCAATGTCAATGCTGGTTGGTGTGTCCGGGCTCAGTCTGACAACGCTTCAATGTGGGGGTTTGATAATAGTGAGACTCGTGAGTCCAGCAGGGGGCAGACCTGAGTCAATCAGAGTCTGCAGTCACGGACGGCTCAGACAGGCTGAGTGACGCATATTTCCTTCTCTGAAGGACTCCTGTGTATTTTTCTCACTATCTGACATGACAGATACCAGCTTTTATTACCCAGTGATTTCTTGGCATGTTTGTACAGTATAGATTGGTTCAGGATTCAATGGATTATAACAGGATTCAACAGTCCCATGTATTGGTTGTATCGTGCCCCTGTGTTGATATGTTCAGGGGTCTGACATCTCCAGCTGACCATGTGACAGTGATGGCTTCACCCTGAGTTACAGACAGTCTTTGCGAGTAAGTATTACTTTAAATTGTTCACAAAGGAAAAAGAAACTGTAATTGTTTACCTCGCTTAATTGTATCAAACATTTCTTTCAATGTTGTGTTCAACAAAAATGGGTGATCGAACTTTTCAACAGGTAGGGTGCCATGTGTCACTGACAGCACATTGACATCTTCACTAATCCTGTAAATATTACACAGCTGGTTGTAAACTGAACATCAGTGATATCTGAACTATTTTACAAATTTTATTTTTACAAAACTATTTTACAAAACACAGATCTCAATTGATTGACTGCATCCTGACCGCAGGAATTTGAGCCAAGTTATTACAAGCTGCTGAAATTTCCCACTTCCCAGCTCTCTCTCACTGACACACACGGAGAAAGGGGAGACTGTAACAAGGGGCACAGAACCAGGGAGAAAGTTGATAGTTATCCCATAACTGAGAGGATGGAACTTACAGGAGAGACTGGACAGGCTGTGAATGTTTTTCTGGATATGATGTCATGGAGGATCACAGAATTTAAGATGTGTGGTGGATGCGGATGGAGAAATGGCAGATGAAATACAGTGTCGGGAAGTGTATGGTCATGCTCTTTGGTAGAAAATATGAAAGGGTTGAATGTTTTCTAAGCGGAGAGAAAATACAAAAAAAACTGAGGTGCAAAGGGACTTGGAGTGCTTGTTCAGGATTCCCTGAAGGTTAATTTGCAGGTGGAGTCTTTGGAGAGGAAGGCAAATGCGATGTCAGCATTTATTTAAAGAGGACTAGAATATAAAAGCAAAGATGCAATGTTGAGATTTTATAAAGCACTGGTGAGGCCTCACTTGGACTATGGTGAGCAGTTTTGGGCTCCTTATTTCAGAAAGGATGGGTTGAAACTGGGAAGGGTTCAAAAAAGTTTATTGAAATTGATTCCAATTTTGAATGGCATCATTGGATGACTATATGATGGTTCTGGGCCTGTATTCACTGGAATTTAGAAGAATTTGATGTGACTTCATTTAAACCTATCGAATAGTGAAAGGTCTTGACTGAGTGGATGTGGAGAGGATGTTTCCGATGGTGGGAGAGTCCAAGACTAGAAGACTCAGCCTCAGAATGGAAGGGTGTCCTATTAGATCAGAGATGAGGAGGAATTTCTTTAGCAAGAGAGTGGTGAATATATGGAATTTGTTGCTAGAGGCAACTGTGGAAGCCAACTCTGTATGTATATTGAAGGCAGATGATAGATTCTCGATTGGTCAAGGCATGAAAGGATATGGGGAAAAGGCAGGAGATTGGGGCTGAAAGGAAATTGGATCAGCCAAGATGAAATGGCAGAGCAGAGTCAATGGGCCAAATAGGCCATTCTGCTCCTATATCTTATGGTCTTCTGTACCTCTGCTTGAAATTTAGTGAAGAGGATGTGGAACTCACTGCCATAGAATGAATGTAATAGGGAAGCTGGATAAACACATGAGGGACCATGGAGTTCGGGATACTGTTGGTGGGTGTGGTGAGTAGGTGAGAGGAAACAGGGAAGTTGATAGAAGAGAATGGACTGAAAGACCTGTCTATGATGTAAAATGGGATATAATATAATCCAATAAAAAATATATGTTAAGAAAACTGTGCAAAATTCTCTAAAACAGTGAATCTCATGCAATCTGGATATTGATGGTAAATCTGATGTGTGGGTCACATTCTGCAATTCAACCTCAGTTCCCACTGATCGGCAGAGTGACCCTCACACCCACCACAGCCTGTGACTGTAACTGGGTGTCACTCTGAGTATCGGGGATATTATACGTGGGAATCACAGAAATGATCACCAGCTCAGTGCTCTGATCAGAGTAACTCATTCCCGAGAAGGTTGCAGACGGTCCTGTGATGTACAGATGTTCTGAGAGGCCAGATCTGCCGAGCACGCTGCTACTCCTAAATACTGTAGAGCATCTTTCTGCTCAACAGGCTACAATCTCTCAATCACAAGTGCTGTGCTGGTGAACTACTCAAGGGCTCTTGGTCAGTTCTCAATTACGTTAGAACACTAGAACACTACAGCACAGTACAGGCCCTTCAGCCCTCGATGTTATGCTGACCCATATATTCCTTAAAAAATGTATCTCAATAACTCTGTCAGGATGAGCTTTTGATTTATTCCCTTTTACAGCTTCTAAGTCAGCAGCAGAATCTGAACAGATGATAACCCTACATGGTCAAGAGTCTTCTATCTGCCATAAGGCCCAGAGGATTGCTAATAATTCTGTTGTAAAGACAGAAACACCATCTGAAACCCGGAGACCAATCTCGACTCCAAATTGAGATACGTGCATCCCAAATCCTGCCTCACTGCTCGGTAAGGAGCATTTCATCTTTTCTCTCCTAATGATGTCACGGTCCCGACTGTTAATTCCCCATTTTCTCCTTATTCCCTTTGATTGTGCCACGGTTCCGACCATTAATTTCCCATTGTGGCACACCTGGTTTTCATCAAGAACTGCAGCATAAGAACCCCAACTTTGCACCCACTGGTTGCCAGATCTTTGGTTTTGCCAGTGTGGTAATTAACATTTCCCGCCGTTTAGGATTGTGTGTTCTAAGTTTTGCTTCAGTACTGAGATTTACCTGTGAAACTCGGTCTCTCCGTGTCAAGATAAGTTTTCCAGGTTCTACTTCAGTACCGAGGTTTACCTGTGAAACTCGGTCTCTCCGTGTCAAGATATGTTTTGTCTGCCGCTTCCCTTTCTACACTCCGTGTCAAGACAAGTTCGACCTGCCTTCTTTTTTCCTGCACACCCTCCTGTTTGCTGTTCAATGCTCACGTCTTTGTCTGCATCCTAAATTAATCTCTGTGCCTGAGTCCTGCGTTTGGGTTCACCTCATTCCTTGCAACAAAACGATCTTGCCACCATGAACCCAGCGGACACAGATACCCTTCAACAAGTCCTCGCCAGCCAGGGTTCCCTACTCGGACAGCACAACCAACCCCTCCAGAAAGTCATGGAGAACCTCCGTCCCCTGTCTGCTCACGTCACGCAGATCAGTGACCAGGTGGGCCGTGTCTCCACGCATTTTACTCTACCTTGTCTAACCAGCCTAGACAGCCTGTAGCGGCAACCCCCTACGTGTCAGCAACACCCCTGCCCAGAGAGCCTCACGTACCTACACCGGAGCATGACGCTGGGGATTTGGGGAATTGCCGGGCCTTCCTTCTTCAGTGCTCCTTGGTGTTGGAACAGCAGTCGTCCACGGATAAGTCAAAGATTGCTTATGTCATGGGGTTGTTACCTGGAAGTGCCTTAGCGTGAGCCACAGCTGCTTGGGATAACCAACCGGATATCTGCTCTTCTTTCGCCACCTTTATCACGGAAATGAGAAAGATCTTTGGCCACCTCGTCCACGCTAAAGACACCGCCAGGCGTCTACTCACTCTCCGCCAGGGCTCAAGCAGTGTTGCCGAATATTCTGTGGAGTTCCGCACGTTAGCGGCTGACTTGGTCTGAAACGATGAGGTACTCCAAGGGGTATTTCTGAATGGACTTCGCAATGTGTGGGCGGCGAGAGACGATTCCGACAGCCTGGATTCCCTGATCTCCCTGGCCACCAGGTTGGACAATCGCAAGAACGCCATAGAGAAAGAACTGGTCGTCCGCCACCTTTGGCCACTCCTTCGCACTCTTTACTGCCTCCCGCCAGGACAAGCCCCTCTCCTCCTCCTGCTCCCTGAGTAGCTCGCAGCCCTGCCGTTTCCACCACCCCGGGAGAGGAACCCATGCCGCTGGGATGGAACCGCCTTCCCCCACAGAACGACTACAGAGATGAGTGTGTGTCCATACTGCAGACAGTCCGGCCACTTCCGTGCTACCTGTCCCCTTCGGCCAAAAGGGAAGGCTCCACAGTAGGAAAGGGGCCCTGGTTAGCCAGACAACATTCCCTTCTGTCCCCCAACCCCGGATGCAGCTTCAAGCCACCTTGTATTACAACGAACAGTCCTGCCTCTGTCACACTTGTGGACTCCGGCACTGAGGGAAACGTTTTGGATGAAAACTTAGCCTTCCTAGCCGGAATTCCTTGTGAGCCATCGTGTACACCCCCCGGGGAGCCCGGGCACTGGACGGTAGACTAGACGCCCAAGTCACGCACTGCACACCACCTCTGTCTCTCCTTCTCTCCGGTAACCATTGGGAACAGGTACGATTCAATTTAGTTTCCTCTCCTCAAGCTGCTATAGTTCTTGGGTAACCCTTAAGCCATCATAACCCCCACATCGACCGGTCCACTTGGAAGATAGTCAGCTGGAGTTCGTTCTGCCATTTCACCTGTCTGCAATCAGCTCTTTCCCCAGTGGAGGTCACTTCCACCTTGCCCGCCTCTGAAGCCCTTGACTTATCCAAGTTCCAGTGGAGTATCACAATCTGGGAGAAGTGTTTAGCAAGCAACAGGACCTTTCCTTGCCTCCATACCGCCCTTACGATTGTGCAATTGACCTTCTTCCTGGTGCCTCACTACCCACCAGTCGGCTGTACAACCTGTCCCGGCCGGAAAGGGAGGCTTCCCTCGCGGCTGGCATTATCCGACCCTTACCTTCCCCTGTAGGCGCAGGTTCCTTCTTTGTGGGGATGAAAGACTGCGCCCCTGTATTGACTACCATGGCCTGAACAACAGCACCGTAAAGAATACGTATCCCCTTCCCCTTATCAACTCTGCTTTCGAGCCCCTTCAATTTTCTCTAAGTTGGATTTACCGAATGCCTACACCTGGTCAGGATAAGGGAGGGAGATGAATAGAATACAGCTTTTAACAATCGCCCCCCCCCCCCCCCGGTCATTTCGAATATCTGGTCATGCTATTCGGTCTCACCAACGCCCCCGCTGTCTTACAAGCCCTGGTAAACAACGTCCTCACAGACTTTATTAACCATTTTGTTTTCATTTATTTGAACGACATCCTAATCTTCTCCCATAGTCTCCAGGAACACACCTAACATGTCTGTCAGGTTCTTCAGAGGCTTTTGGAGAACAAGCTATTCGTTAAGGCAGTGAAGTGCGAGTTCCATGCCCCTCTGTCAGTTTCCTGGGGTGCAACAGGGAGTTGCTGGCCGTCAAACTCACCTTGGAGGAGTGGACTGGCAGGAGGGAGCTGAACATCCATTCATCATCTGGGCGGACCATAAGAAACTGGCATACATCCAAACTGCTAAACGCCTTAATTCCCGCCAAGCCCATTGGGCATTATTTTTTGGCCATTCCAAATTCACCCTCACCTACCGTCCTGATTCCAAGAACGGGAAGCCAGATGCCCTCTCTCATCAATACGTCTCCAAGGAGGGCCTTCCCAAACCCCGATACCATCCTCCCACCATCCTGTGTTGTGGCTGCCCTCACCTGGGAGATCGTACCCATAGTCAAAGACGCCCAATGGATTCAACCTGACCCAGGCGATAGACCTCCCGATCACGACTTTGTGCCTGACTCTGTCCAGTCTCAGGTTCCCCATTGGGGGCATACTTCTCGCTTCGCTTGCCATCGAACTCTGTCCCTTCTGAAGCAACATTTCTGGTGGCCCACCATGCATGCTGACTCTCGCTCCTACATCTCTTCCCGTACTGTGTGTGCCCATCGACCACCTGCTGGGTTGCTTCGTCCCCTACCTGTCCCTAGCTGCCTTTGGTCCTATATTGCACTGGATTTCGTCACTGGACATGGTAACACTGCTGTACTCACTGTGGTAGACCGTTTCTCCAAAGCCGTGCACTTTATAGCCCTTCCCAAACTCCCTACAGCCCGTGAAACAGCCGACCTCCTTGTTCATCACGCCTTCCACCTTCATGGAATTCCCTCTGACATTGTCTCTGATCGCAGTCCCAATTCAGCTCCCAAGTCTGGAGATCTTTCCGTCAAGCCCTTGGAGCCGCAGTAAGTCTGACTTCCAGCTTCCATCCACAGACTAACGGTCAAACGGAACGAGAAAACCAGGATTTGGAAGCAGCACTGCGCTGCATAACCGCCAACAACCCGTCATCCTGGAGCACCCACCTCACTTGGGTGGAGTACACCCACCACTCCCTGGTCAGCACCGCCACCAGAGTGTCTCTCTTTGAATGCTCCCTCGGTTACCAACCCCCTCTGTTTCCTGCCCAGGAAGACGACATTGCCGTGCCCTCAGTTCAGGCCCATCTCCGCCAGTGCCGCAAGGTCTGGAAGGATGCAAGCGCGGCCCTGCTCCGCTCCGCCAACCGCAACCGGAGGATTGCCGATCGCCATCGAGTTCCTGCACCCAATTACTGGCCTGGTCTGAAGCTTTGGCTCTCTTCAAATCACATCCCCCTCAAGAATGAATCCAAGAAGCTCACCGCTCATTACCTCGGATAAGTTGAGAGCATCATCAGCCCCTCAGTGGTCAAACTCAAACTGCCCAGATCCATGCACATTCATCCCATGTTCGACGTCTCTCAACTGAAACCTGTATCTGTCAGCCCTTTGTGCCCTCCTGCTGAACCTCCTCCACCCACCCAGGTCATTGACAACTACCCAGCTTACACCATCCGGCGAATACTGCGAATACTGGATGTGCACTGCCGAGGCAGGGTCTCCAGTACCTGGTCAACTGGGAGGGATATGGTCCTGAGGAGCGCACCTGGATTCCCCACTGCTTCATCTTGGACCCTTCCCTCATCCGAGATTTCCATCAAGACACTCCGGACCAGCCTGGTGGTTCACCTGAAGGCTCCCTTTGGGGGGGGGGGTGGTGGTACTGTCATGGTCCCAACCATTAATTCACTATTTTCTCCTAATTTCCTTTGATGGTGGCACACCTGGTTTTCATCAAGACCTACAACATAAGAACTCTGGCTTTACACCCACTTGTTGCCAGATCGTTGGTTTTGACATTAACATTTCCCAGCTGCTTAGGATTGTGTGTTCTAAGTTTTGCTTCAGTACCGAGATTGGCCTGTGAAAGTGAAACTCAGTCTCTCCGTGTCAAGATAAGTTTTCTAAATTCTACTTCATTTCCAAGGTTTACCTGTGTAACTCCGTCTCTCCACGTTAAGAAAAGTCTTGTCTGGGGCTTCCCTTTCTACGCTCCGTGTCAAGACAAGTTCTGCCTGCCTTCTGCTTTCCTGCACACCCTCCTGTTTGCTGTTCAATGTTCACGCCTTCGTCTGCATCCTAACTTAATCTCCGTGCCTGTGTCCTACGTTTGGGTTCGCCTCATTCATTGCAACAAGTGATTCTTTTATCTGCTTTCTGTAGGGTTTTAAAAACTTCCAAATCCCCTATCTTACCACTAGTTTTTGGTATGTTGTATCCCCTCTCTTTTGCTTTTACTCTAGCTGTGATATCCTTGTCAGCCTTGTACTATTGTTGTACTATTTTGCCATTTGAGTATTTCTTTGTTTTTGGAATACACCTATCCTACACCTTCCTCATTTTCCCAGAAATTCAAGCCATTGCAGCTCTGCTGTCATCAGATAAGATCGGATCTCTTTCCAATTTACTTTGCCCAACTCCACTCTCATACCACTGTAATACCTTTTACTCCACTGAGCTTCACTTTCTCCCTATCAAATTTCAAGTTGAACTTAATCTTACTGTGATCACTGTCTCCTAGGGATTCCTTTACCTTAAGCTCCTTAATAGCCTTTGGTTCATTACATAATACCTAATCCAAAATAGCTGATCCCCTCATAGGCTCAATGATAAACTGCTCTAAAAAGCCATCTCATAGCCATTCAACAAATTCACTGTCTTGAGATCCATTACAACCTGAAATTCCCAATCTACCTGTATCATAACATTACCTATTAGACACACTTCTTCTATTTCCCATTTTAATCTGTAGTCTACATCCCAGCTGCTGTTTGGAGGCCTGTATATAACTGCCAACAGGGTCCATTTACCTTTTCTTAACTCAAACCTCAATGATTCAACATCTTCCAATCCTATGTCACATCTTTCTAATGATTTGTTGCCATTCTTTATCAACAGAACCACACCCCATTCCCTCTGATGACCTTCCTATCCCTCCAATATAATGTGGACATTAAGCACCCAGCTACAATCATGATTCACGGTTCATTGATGGGCACAGCATCATACCTGGCAATCTGTAAAAGTGCAATAAGCTCATCCACCTTATTTCTTATACTCTGTGCATTAGGGGGCAGTGTAACTCAAATGCTGGCCCAGTCCATGACAAGTGAGACTGGACCTTTTATTGTAGCCAGGCTGTATGTGGGAGAACCATAAATCTGAAAACATGTGAACTAAACCCCGTCAGTACCAGAGAACACTGGGCTAGAATTTCCAGTTGAGCACACAAGAGATTCTGCAGATGCTGAAATCCAGAGCAGCACACAGAAAACTGCTGGAGGAACTCAGTCAGACGGCATTTGTGGTGAGGAACAACAGCCTTGAAGGGTCTCAGCCAGAAACATCAACGGTTAGTCTTCCTCACAGCTGACCTACTGCATTCCTCCAGCATTTTGACTGTGTTGCTCTGTAATCGGGGTGTATGGGGTGATTTGATCCTGATTAAATATCAGGAAATGCCAGTAACGATTATACACCTTCTCCCACCCAAGACAACTCCACCTTCATGTAGGACTTGGGTCCAGGTGTACCCTGCCTCGCTGAAGGTGCTCTGTCTATGGCGAGTGTTTGGCACCAAAAAAATAACCAGAACAATGATGGTGGTGTCACCTAAAATCACCAAAGTCTCCGGCAGTGGGGAGATGGATTCCAAGCTTTGGTGGAGGATTGTCTTTGTACAACAACAGTTGGGCAACATCTAGTGCATGATTCCCAATTGGGAACAGCAGTAGAGGTCAAATGCTCTCGTTAGATGAGCACTGCAGCAACAGAAGGCAACGGCAAACCACTGTTGAAATTTTTGCCTTGTCAATCATGGAAAGAAACAAAAGAAGGAAACCAGACAACAGTGTGAATGGGGTTGATTCTAATCAACAGAAGAACACCTCGCTCGGTAGGGGTAGTCATGGGCTTCAGGTGACACCAGACCGTCATCCAGAGACTGTAAGCAATAGGGAAAGGCTAAGGGTGGCAACATGGAACATCCGTACACTTTACCAGAGAGGAAAGTTGGTCAACACATTAAATGCAATGAAAAGGTTGGAAGTTGATATCTTAGGCCTGTCAGAAATTAGATGGGCCGACAGTGGCAAATTCACTAAGAATAGTTCTCTGATAATGTATTCTGGAGGTCAACAGCATATTTATGGAGTTGGAACTATTTTAAACAAACAAGTATCAAAATGTCTTAAGGGATATTGGGTGATATCCAACCAGCTGCTTTTAGTTAAATTAAGGGGTAACCCTTTTAGCATTAGCATAATCCAAGCCTATGTGCCAACAAATGATGCGAATGAAGAGGATATCAATAAGTTTTATGAAGATCTCGACAGTGCTTATGAGCAATGTCAATGTCAGGATATAAAATTAGTCATGGGAGATTTTAACTCCAAAGTTGGACAGGAAAGGGTTGATAACATCATAGGACCTTTTGGATTAGGGGAGAAAAATGAAAATGGAGAAAGGTTTACTAATTGGTGTGACAGAAACAACCAGGTGATCACCAATACTTGGTATAAAAGCCATCCACGTAGATTGTGTACCTGGATTAGCCCTGAAGATAGGACAAGGAATCAAATAGATTTCATTACCATCAATGAACACTTTAGAAATAATATCACAAATTCTAAAGCCTACCAAGGAGTGGACTGTGGTTCAGATCACCATCCAGTACTATCAAAACAAAATTAAAGAAACTGAAACGTGGAACAAAGAGAAAGAAACATATGTTGGGAGTTCTTAAAAATGATAGCACACTTAATCAACAATTCAAAACAGCTGTAGAAGAACACCTCAACGAAAACAAAACAACACCTATTTGGGACAGATTTAAATATGCTATACAGCAATCAGCAGAGGAGATAATCCCAGTACAGGAAATCCAACACACCAACAAGGGGTGAATAACCTGAGAAATTCTAGATCTGATAGAACAGAGAAGGTTAGTGAAGAATAATGAAGTGCGATACAGAGAGCTGGACAGACAGACCAGACAATTGTGCAATATTGCAAAGGAAGAATGGCTGAATCAAAAATGCCATATTAACAACAGCAAAGAAATGCACAAGAAAATTAAGGAAATTACTGGAATTAAGAAAACCTCCTCTGCAGGATGCATAAGATCAGCAGACAGATCCATACCGACAGATCCAGATAAAGTATGTGAGAGGTGTATTCAGTATAATAGAGCAGCTTTTTGAAGATAATAGAGGGGAACCCCCAGATGTTAAACACCCTAATTCTGGCGCACCTATTACCAGAGAAGAAATACTAAAGCAATGAAAAGCATGAAACATGGCAAAACCACTGGAGCTGATGAAATTTCAGTGGAAATGATACAAGCCCTAGAAGATCTGGGCATAGATATACTTTTTGAACTGTTTAATGGCATATATGAGTCCGGTGTATCGCTTGATGATCTCTTGAAATCATTACTTATAATTCTGCCAAAAATTCCTGGAACTAATGACTGTGAAAATTATAGAACAATCAGTCTGATGAGTGACATAACAAAGATTTTGTTGAGAACTGTTCTGAGCTGAATTAAAAACAAGTTAAGACCAGAAACTTCTAAACTGCAATATGGATTTATTGAGGATAGAGGAATTAGGAACGCCATTTTCATACTACATGTGCTTCCAGAAAGGGCAATTGAATATCAAAATGATGTCTTTTTATGTTTATTGATTTCACTAAAGCATTCGACAAAGTGCATCATGAAAAATTATTTCAAATTCTCATTAAACTAAGCATTGATGGAAGGGACCAACAACTGCTTCAAAATTTATATTCGAATCAAATAGCGGTGGTAAAAATTGATGATAATATAAGCAGTTGGACTAAAATTCAAAGAGGAGTTAGGCAGGGATGTGTTGCATCACTAGAGTTATTTAATATCTATAGTGAAATGATTCTCAGAGAAATGGAAGACCTGGATAGGATAACAATCTGAGGTGTTAACATCAACAATATAAGATATGCAGATGATACCACCCTAACAGCAAGTGCTGCAGAAGACCTCCTAGACAAAGTAGTACAAACAAGTGCAGATTTTGGTCTAACCATCAACTGTAAAACAAACAAATGTATGGTAATATTGAAACAGCAGGATACTCCCAACTGCCAATTGTACATCAGTAACCAAGCGATTGAACAAAAGACCGGCTTTAATTACCTTGGTAGCTTTATATCACAAGATGCTAGAAGTAAAGGAGAAATAAAAATAAGAATTGCCATTGCCAAAACCAACTTCCAGAAACTGAAACCCATTTTTACCAACAGACACATTTCTATGACAACAAGGCTTAGGCTACTAAAATGTTACATCTGGTCAGTCTTGCTGTGTGCTTCCGAAACAGGGACTATAACACCAGAATTCCAAAGAAACTTAGAAGCAACAGAAATGTGGTTTCTTAGAAGAATGTTGAAAATATCATATAGAGATAGGGTAACTAATGAGACGGTAATCTAACACGCCCACACAAGAAGATCTTTAATGAGAACATTATTGAGAGGAAATGTAAATTCTTGGGCTATGTCATCAGAAGTGAGAAATAGAATGCCTTATATCACAAGTCCGTCTGCCTGGGAAACACACAAGAGGAAGGCAAAGAAGACAGAACTAACAGATCTAAATGTGCAAGGTATCATTGACGCTGTGACGGCTCATTTGATGTGGAGAGCCATGATCACCCAAGCATGTAAGGCGCAAGGCACATGAAGAAGCAGAAGAAGATCTGTAATTTCCATTTGCCGCTGAGTGTGACACTAATCATCAGGCAGCTCTCACACAGTAGCTCAACTGACAGGAGGCCTGGGGTAGAATTGTGGGTAGGGTGGGGCCCGGCCTCCCACTTAAATACTATTAGCAATGGGGTTGCTGTTGCCTGTGGTGAGTTTCTTGAACTCGTCAGTTTATTCAGGTCCTGTAACAGTGAACAATGAGGAATAATTCAAGTGTGAGCTCGAAGATACTCCACTGAGCCAAATATCATATGGCATTTTAACATGTCTCTGTTACAATGGTTACATGTGGATTTCACCATCTCATCAGGATCCAACATTTCTCTGGAGTAATACTGTGTTCAGTTCTGGTCGCCTCACTACAGGAAAGATGTGAAAGCCATAGAAAGGGTGCAGAGGAGATTTACAAGGATGTTGCCTGGATTGGGGAGCATGCCTTATGAGAATAGGTTGGGTGAACTCGGCCTTTTCTCCTTGGAGTGACAGAGGATGAGAGGTGACCTGATAGAGGTGCATAAGATGATGAGAGGCATTGATTGTGTGGTTAGTCAGAGGCTTTTCCCCAGGGCTGAAGTGGCTGCCACAAGAGGACACAGGTTTAAGGTGCAGAGGAAATGTCAGGGGTAAGTTTTTTACTCAGAGAGTGGTGAGTCCGTGGAATGGGCTGCCGGGAACAGTGGTGGAGGCAGATACGATAGGGTCTTTTAAGAGACTTTTGGATAGGTACATGGAGCTTAGAAAAATAGAGGGATATGGGCAAGCCGAGTAATTTCTAAGGTAGGGACATGTTCGGCACAACTTTGTGGGCCGAAGGGCCTGTATTGTGCTGGAGGTTTTCTATGTTTCTCTTTGACCTTTGCAAGAGGTGCTTCTATCTGCATAGCAACCATTTCCAAATGTTCCTTGTCATTTCTCAGTTTGTATTACACCTTATTTAACCATATTACAAACTTTCCCTTTTCTCTTATGATTCCCAGGGATTCCCTCTTCAGATATCACTGCCTGGCACTTTCCACCTATCGGACCTGCGGCTGAGATGATAAAACTCCAAACATCACAAACATCTTCTTCATGCTGGTGATGGTTCCAGCCGCAGGAGGGACTTCACCTGATTACTTTTTATTGCACAATTTAATTTAGAATTTATAGTGATTTTATATTGTTACGTACCCAGTAACTGGGTGTCTGACCAGCAGAAAAAGAAGAACCCGTTGGAGTTCAGTGGTACCAAACTAAATGTGTTTATTAGTAAACTACACAATACAATATAAAAAATGCAAATATACATATAAAACAAGTTAGCAGTAATAAACCTGAAAGTGTAGGAATAATAATAATCAATAATAAACAAGCTCTATCGATGTCTAGGGGTAAATGGATTGTCATAGAAAAGTATAGAGTTCAGTTCATAAATGCTGAAGTAGTTATGGTTGTTGTGTTGAAATCGTTGGACAGAGAGAGAGAGAGAGAGAGAGAGAGAGAGAGCGAGCAAGAGGTAACAGCTACAGCAGCCAAACCTTCCTTTGCTTTCTTAATCCGTCGTATGACCCCTCTGTCATTCAGCCAGACCATTCTTCTGTGGTGGACTCGTCACTCTGGCATGAGTGGACACACACTCACGGCCCCACCGGCCCTGCTGTAACACTGTGAGCTTTACTGACCGATCTCCTGGTTTGGTCTCCGATGCCCCCACTTCTCTGTGGGTTCCCAACACTCAATCAGTGTCCACTGGTGTGTCTCTCCAGACCTGTCTTTTTATCCCCACTCACAGGGTCTCAGCTATCCATCAACTCTGAATGACCGTGTCCATCAAATCAGACACTCCTGCTAACTCCTGAGGAATGTTAACGAGCCAAGTACAGTCCTTGTAGTAGAAAGTAAATAATTCAGGAAGAGTCATAATACAGTTAATCAACAGTCTCTCTCCCCCACTTATCTGTAGCAAATGTTCTTGTCTGTGTTTCGTCTCTCTCTATCATGAGCAGCATAGCAACAGCAATAGTTCATGGTTCTCAGGGAGGGGGGGATTCACAGGCACAGACATTTCCAACAGGCTTCACCTGGGGGTGGGCTGACCAAGCGCAAAAGGGAAATTCCACATGGTAATGACTCCACTCCATCATCAAGGTCAGCCTACACTTGCTCCCAGAGCCAAGAGGACACCAAGCTGCAAGTCATCATGGCTCACTAAAATATACAGGCTTTGACACCCACAGTGTGGGCCCTCCACTGACCTGTTCCTCCTGTACAACACAACAGAGTGGTGAAGAAGGTGTTTGACTAATCCTGACATACTTCCACTACAAAGGCATCAAGGCAAGTCTAAACAGGAAGGCAGAAGATGTTTTCTTTCACGTCCTAACCTTAACGGTTGCTTCTTCAATCCTCACTTCCAATTACCTCAAATCCCATCTGATCATCTCGCCGCATCTCCCCCAGTCAACTGACCCTCGCCAAAAAAATCACCAAACCCCTCCCCATTCTTCCTTCACCATCTCATCTTCCCAGACACAGCCCCACAACCCCCCTGACAACCTCTCAATGACCTGTCTGATCCGACCTTTTCTAATCAAGCGCATGGGCCCCTCACTGACTGTCCCTCCCATCCTCTCCCCCACCTGCACAACACCAAAGACAACCCGCTCCCTCCACAACAGCGGGATATTATACATTGATGAGATTATTGAACTGTATTTTATATTTTTTTCCTTGTGGCAGATTGGTGGGTGTGTGATCTGTTTTTTTTTGTTGTAAGGGGGAGTTGGGAGTTTGGTGCTACTGTTGCTGTTCAGGGAAGGGTTCGGGATTGCTGTTGTCATAAGGAAGGTCAGCACTCCTGCAGCCTTCCTCGAAAAAAAGAAGCGTTTGATCCCCCACCATTTCCCATCCCCTTTTCCCTCTCTCCTTGCCCTCCCATCACCTCCCTCTGGTGCTCGCCTCACCTTTTTCTCTCTTCTATGGCCTTCCGTCTCTTTCACCAATCAATTACCCAGCTCTTTACTTCATCCCTCCCCTTCCACATTCAACCTATCACCTGGTGTTTTTCTCTCTCCTCTCCCCCCCCCCACCTTTTAAATCTACCCCTCAGCTTTTTTCTCCAGTCTTGCCAAAGAGTTTCGGCCTGAAACATGGACTGGACCTTTTTCCATAGATGCTGCCTGGTCTGCTGAGCTCCACCAGCATTTTGTGTGTGTTGCTTGGATTTCCAGCATCTGCAGATTTTCTCCTGTTGGTGGCATGATGATGTTTGCCATTTATGTAGCTCTTACATAAAACCCATAATGAATTGTGTAAACAAACAGAATGCTTAATCAAACAATATGTTTGATAGGTTTCAATAGGTACATTTAATGTCAGAGAAATGTATACAATATACATCCTGAAATTATTTTTCTTTGCAGACATCCACAAAAACAGAGGAGTAACCCAAAGACTACTCATTGACCTGGTATTTGGCAAACCACAAGCTCTCTCTCTGTCCCCCTAATAAGGGAAAAAGATGTCTCCTCGTTTCACAGTGAGAGGGGGGATATAACAAAACAACTCACTGATTTACAGAAACATAGAAAACCTACAGCACAATACAGGCCCTTTGGCCCACAAAGTTGTGCCGAACATGTCCCTACCTTAGAAATTACTAGGCTTACCTATAGCCCTTTATTTTACTAAGATCCATGTACCTATCCAAAAGTCTCATAAAAGACCCTATCGTATCTGCCTCCACCACCGTTGCCAGCAGCCCATTCCACACACCTACCACTCTCTGAGTAAAAAACTTACCCCTGACATCTCCTCTGTACCTACTCCCCAGCACCATAAACCTGTGTCCTCTTGTGGCAACCATTTCAGCCCTGGGAAAAAGCCTCTGACTATCCAAACGATCAATGCCTCTCATCATCTTATACACCTCTATCAGGTCACCTCTCATCCTCCGTCGCTCCAAGGAGAGAAGGCCGAGTTCATTCAACCTATTCTCATAAGCCATGCTCCCCAATCCAGGCAACATCCTTGTAAATCTTCTCTGCACCCTTTCTATGGCTTCCACATCCTTCCTGTAGTGAGGTGACCAGAACTGAGCACAGTACACCAAGTGTGGTCTGAACAGGGCCCTCTATAGATGCAACATTACTTCCCTGCTCCTAAATTCAATTCCACGATTGATGAAGGCCAATACACTATACGCCTTCTTAACCACAGAGTCAACCTGTGCAGCTGCTTTGAATGTCCTATGGATTCGGACCCCAAGATCCCTTTGATCCTCCACATTGCCAAGAGTCTTACCATTAATACTATATTCTGCAATCATATTTGACCTACCAAAATTAACCACTTCACACTTATTTGGGTTGAACTCCATCTGCCACTTCTCAGCCCAGTTTTACATCCTATCAATGTCCCGCTGTAACCTCTGACGGCCCTCCACACTATCCACAGCATCCCCAACCTTTGTGTCATCAGCAAACTTACTAACACATCTCTCCACTTCCTCATCCGGGTCATTTATAAAAATAACGAAGATCCCTGAGGCACTCCACTGGTGACTGACCTCCATGCAGAATATGACCCATCTACAACCACTCTTTGCCTCCTGTGGGCAAGCCAGTTCTCGATCCACAAAGCAATGTCCTCTTGGATCCCATGCCTCCTTACTTTCTCAATAAGCCTTGCATGGAGTACCTTATCAAATGCCTTGCTGAAATCCATATACACTACATCTACTGCTCTTCCTTCATCAATGTGTTTAGCCACATCCTCAAAAAATTCAATCAGGCTCATAAGGCACGACCTGCCCTTGTCAAAGCCATGCTGACTACTCCTAATCATATTATACCTCTCCAAATGTTCATAAATCCTGACTCTCAGGATCTTCTCCATAAACTTACCAACCATTGACTTACCATTGGTTATAGACTTACTGGTCTATAATTTCCTAGGCTATCTCTACTCCCTTTCTTGAATAAAGGAACAACATTTGCAACCCTCCAGTTCACTGGAACCTCTCCTGTCCCCACTGATGATGTAAAGAAAAATGCCAGAGGCTTAGCAATCTCCTCCCTTACCTCCCACAGTAGCCTGGGGTACATCTCATCCGGTTCCAGTGACATTCAGGAGCAGAAATGGCTGGAATTTCTGGCAGCAATATAGAAGGTGCAGGATATATCCCAAAGAGGCATAAGTATTCTAAAGGCAAGATGACACAACCATAGCTGACAAAAGATGTCAAAGTTTAACTCGTAGATTAGTTTGGTGGTGAGGTAGGGAACTGCGATGTTAGCCCCGTACTCTCTACCCACCCTTCCTCAGACATTCCACCTTCACCACTTCCACACACTTTCCTTTATTGCATCCTGTTTTCTATCTGACAGGTCCCTACATAGACCTCAAAGTCTCCCACCAGCAGTGAGGTGTCAAACGTCTTCATACATTGCTCCTAGTGTGGATTTCATTCTGCCCCTCTTTCTCTCAGTTTTTCCTTATTTATTTCTCGCTGTCCGTCACTCAGACTCACTCCAGTGGGAAATTGGGACACTAGTCACCTAAACAGGAATTGCGTAACTCACCCAGTGGGATTTCCTTCCATCTTTGTACATGGGTCCAGGTACAGAGTTTGAGAAGTTGCAATACCAGTCATTTAAGATTCATGGCTGAGGGCATGTTTTATACACTCACTATTTGAGTCATGGGGATTAAATGAAGAGCACTGAATGAGAAGGAAGGTTTGAATACAGGAACAAAGAACTCATATGAAGTGAGACGGCATATGGAATGCTGTTCCCTCCCAGAGTGAATGATGGGGTTATCTAGATTGATTTGAGGGGTGGGGTCGTGTGCTCAGAAAGATTACATTGACAGAAACTGTCTCAAAATTGGATCAATAAGAGGTGGTCTGATTGAGGCAGACACAGTCTCACAATGGATTGACAGGGAAGAAGCAAGTAATAGGCCCTCAGCCATGATGCTTCCCCCAGATGTGATATTGAACAAGGAGTCACAGACTCACTAAAAGAGGAAACCACAGCAGGACTAAGATATACTCACTCAGGTGAATCTTTGGAATTTTCTCCACTAGATTTCTGGATTTTGGAAGTGCAGCAATGAAGGGAGTGGTGAAGGAAATTTGCACTGGTGTTGTAGAGCCGCCATGTTCTGAGAAAAGGGCAGGGCAAGTGCAATGGGCCAAATGGTCACACCTGCCCCATTTCTTGTTTTCTTAAAACTCAGGACCATCCTTGCATCTGTTAATTTTTTGGTCTTCAGTCTGTCGGATTACACATGGTAGCGGTAACCAATGCACTCTGTGTAGAGCATCCTCTGTACCCCTTGTTGACTGTATTCATTCCACTGTCCCCAGTGTTTGTAACAGGATGCAGAGTTTGTTGTATTCATTGTTTTTGTATCCAGTGAGAAACACATCTGTGTAAGCACCCGGGACACCTTACTGCATTTACACAGCGACTGTACCTAAATACAGTTGTTGTTGAGTTGGATGTAAAGGTGAGTCATAGAAGATTTTAAAACTATATTGAGTGAAACCATAAATAGGGAAAGAAAAGGTCACTTTAAGGATCAGTGTCTGTGTGTGGAGCCATGAGAGATTGGTACGGTCTGATTATTTGTCTGTATTTAAAGTGAAGAAGGTGTGGCAGCTTGAGAAATTAATGAATTTTACAAAGAATACATTTCTGTCCTATAATGTATCTGATATTCTGATGCTTCATAAAACCATAGTCCATCGTTGTTAATGCTTTGAATTAAAGGCTTAATGAATCCAGTTGATGGATTAAAGAATTTTCAGTTCATTGATGAGCTGCTT
The DNA here is from genome assembly GCF_030144855.1 of Hypanus sabinus. Lineage (NCBI taxonomy): Eukaryota > Metazoa > Chordata > Chondrichthyes > Myliobatiformes > Dasyatidae > Hypanus > Hypanus sabinus. The sequence goes on along the minus strand of NC_082710.1, from coordinate 182,358,194 downwards.
TCACAGGTCAGAGCACATGGAAAGATGGCAAGAACTCTTCCACGAGCTGCTGAACAGACCAGGAACCATCAGCGATGAACCACTGGGCAGAGTACACCCTCGACCCACCCTCGAGCTAGATGCTCCCCCTACTCTTCACGGGGTCATCAAAGCCATTAAACAGCTAAAACCCAACAAAGCACCAGGGCCTGATGGTATTGCAGCCAAGATCTACCAGTACGGTGGTAACACACTAATGTCATGCCTGCCCCAGCTGTTCACAAAGTTGTGGGGAGCTGCAGAACTACCACAAGACTTCAAAGACGCATCAATCTACAAGAACAAGAACAAGGGAGACAAGAGAGACTGCAACAATTACCGTAGCATCTCTCTTCTGGCAGTTGCAGGAAAATGCCTCACGAAGATCACCCTTAGACACTCAGATATTGTCCAATATCAGTGCCAACATCCTTCCACAAAGTAGACTGCAGTGCTGTGGTCAAATCAACACGGACAAAAACTGGATGAACTCAGCAGGTTGGGCAGCATCTGTTGAAATGAGCAGTCTGAGTTCATCCAGCTTTTGTACGTGTTGACAACTTCCTTCCAGAAAGACAGTGTGGTTTTCGAACAGGCTGTAGTCCAGTGGATATGATCTTCTCACCGAGGCAGCTCCAAGAGAAATGTGTTGAGCAGCAGAGAAGTCTCTCTGTCACATTTGTTGATCTAACCGAAGTGTTTAACACTGTTGGTAGAGATGGCCTGTGGAAGCTCCTACCAAAATTCGGTTACCCCCCATGCCTGACCAACATCATCCGTCAGTTCCATGAAGGCATGGAAGGCGACATAAACATGTTATGTTAAGATGTTTATCAGACCCATTTCCCATCAGTAATGGCAAAAACAGGGTTGTGTTTTGGTTCCTGCTCTGTTTGGACTATTCTTCACTGCTGTTCTTCAGGATGCCACATCAGACCTGAAGTCAGCGGTCTTCCTACAAATGAGGGTTGATGATGGGCTTCTCAACCTCGCAAGACTGAGGGGAAAAACAAAAGTCAGGGACATTGTGGCGCGTGAGCTATAGTTTGATAACTGTGCACTGGTTGCCCACTCTCTTGAAGACTTACAGGAGATCACAGGTCGCTTTGCCAGTGCAGCCAAGAGCTGACAATCAGCCTGAAAAATACAGAAATTTTGCACCAACTGGCTCCTGGCTCAAGCTACGAGGAATCAACTGTCCTCATTGATGACGCTCGTCTCAATGCTTTGCTGCCTGGGCAGCACAATAACATCCTCAGCTTTTCTGGATGTAGAGATTGAGTCAAGAACAAGAAAAGCCTGCTTTGCCTTTGGTCAGCTGAAAGATCGAGTTTGGTCACAGAACAGCAGGTTGGCCACCAACTGCAAGGTATACAGAGCCATTGTCATATCAGCCTTGCTATACGGATGTGAGACGTGGTGCCCATATCAGAGTCACTAATGCCAGCTTGACCAACTGCAGCAGCGTCACCTACATTCTCTGATGAAGATCACCTGGCGAGACAAGGTCTCCAATACCGAGGTCCTCTCTCGACCCAGAGTGCCAGCAGTTTCAACCTTGCTGATGTCAGCCCAACTGCGCTGGGCAGCACATGTTGTCAGAATGGCTGATGGAAGACTGCCCAAGGACATCTTGTACGGCCAACTGTCCAGTGATACCCGAAAGCGAGGAGGCCAGCGACTACGGTACAAGGATGTTCTGTACAGGAGCCTCAAGAAAGCTGACATTGCCCCATCAACATGGGAGGATCTGGCTCAAGATCGCTCACAGTGGAGGGACACCATCAGAAAAGGTGTGGACGCTGCTGAGAACAAGCTCATAGAGGCAACAGAGGAAAGGCACAGGAAGCGCCACAACAGAGCTTCTGCCCCTGCTGCCCCTCCAGGCCTCACCTGACAAGTATGTAGCAAGCAGTGCCTGTCAGGGATCGGCCTGCAGAGCCACTCCAGGATGCACATATCAAACCCCACTAACTGACTGAAAAGAACCATCATCATCCTATGGGATGGATAGCCAGAGAGAGAGAACTTTCAAGCAGACCGTGGCAATAGTGAGCAGCCCAACGATCTTTGCAGTTTCATGGTGCAAAATCTCCACCTGCTGTTGGAAACCAGTACTGCAGGAAGGGCAGAAACTTTCAACTGGAAGGAAGTCAAACTATGTCTGTCACAATATACTACCTTGAAACTCATTTTCTGGTAGGTGTTACAAAAAATAAATAAATATAATAAATACAGGAAAAGCTCTAGGTTAAGTTTTTCACTTCCCGTCTTTATATCTGCTCAGCTAGGACAGCAAGTTTGCTGATGATACTAAGCTGGGTGGCAGTGTGACATGTGATGAAGATGTTAGGAGAATTCAGGGTGATTTGGACAGGCTGGGTGAGTGGGCAGATACTTGGCAGATGACGTTTAATGTGAATAAGTGTGAGGTTATCCACTTTGGGAGTAAGAACAGGAAGGCAGGTTATTATCTGAATGGTGTAGAGTTAGGTAAGAGAGAAATACAAAGAGATCTAGGAGTCCTTGTACATCAGTCACTGAAGGTGAATGAGCAAGTGCAGCAGGTAGTGAAGAAGGCTAATAGAATGTTGGCCTTCATTACAAAGGGAATTGAGTAAAAGAGCAAGGAAATCCTCTTGCATTTGTGCAGGGCCCTGGTGAGACCACACCTGGAGTATTGTGTACAGTTTTGGTCTCCAGGGTTAAGGAAGGACATCCTGGCTGTAGAGGAAGTACAGGGTAGATTCACAATGTTAACTCCTGGGATATCAGGACTGTCTTACGCAGAGAGGTTAGAGAGACTGGGCATGTACACGCTGGAATTAAGGAGATTGAGAGGGGAGCTGATTGCAACATATAAGATTATTAAGGGATTGGACAAGATAGAGGCAGGAAATATGTTCCAGATGCTGGGAGAGTCCAGTACCAGAGGGCATGGTTTGAGAATAAGGGGTAGGTCATTTAGGACAGAGTTAAGGAAAAACTTCTTCTCCCAGAGAGTTGTGGGGGTCTGGAATGCACTGCCTCATAAGGCACTGAAGGCCAATTCTCTGGATGCTTTCAAGAAGGAGCTAGATAGATATCTTATGGATAGGGGAATCAAGGGATATGGGGACAAGGCAGGAACCGGTTATTGATAGTAGATGATCAGCCATGATCTCAGAATGGCGGTGCAGGCTCGAAGGGCCGAATGGTCTACTTCTGCACCTATTGTCTGTTGTCTATATGGATGCAAGCAACACACAAAAAATGCTAGATGAACTCAACAGGCCAGGCAGCATCCATCCAAGAGTACAGTTGACATTTTGGCCTGAGACCCTTCGGCAAGACCTGCAAGAAGAGCATCCAGCTGCAGCTTCTAAAAAAGGAGCCGGAGCTGGAACTGGTTGAAGTCGGGATCATGTGGGAGGCTGAGTGGGCAGCAGATAAGGCATATAGAGAGGTAGTTACACTTAATGGGCAGGAAACAGAAAAACTGAGTGACAGTCAGGAAGGGGAAAGGTGTTAAGGTGCCGGTGCAGAGTACCCTTGTGGCCATCTCCCTCAACACCATCCTTAATTGGGAGGGTGAGCAGCCAGAGATTGTGGTTCATTTAGGTACCAATGACAGGGGTAGGAGAGTGATGAGGTTCTGCATAGGAAGTTCAGGGAGTTAGGTGCTAAGTTAAAGGGCAGGACCTGCAGCGTTGTAACCTCAGAATCCCTACCCATGCCACGTGCTCGTGAGGCCAGAACTAGGAATATTATAGCTTTATACGTGGCTAAGGAGTTGGTGCAGGAGGAAGGGCATAAGATTTTTGGATAATTGCCTTAAATATACATAAAGACTTGGCCTCCACAGCTGCCTGGCATAAAGAATTCCACAGATTCACCACTCTGTGGTTAAAAAAAGTCCTGTTCATCTCCTTTCTAAAAGATCTCCTTCAATTCTGAGGCTCTGTCCACTGGTCAGACTCTTGCACTATAGGAAACATCCCTTCCATATCCAATCTATCAAGCCCTTTCAACATTCAATATGTTACAATGAGGTCACCCCTCATTCTTCTGAACTCCAGTGAATACAGCCCCAGAGCCATCAAGCACTCTTCATATGACAAGCCATTCAATCCTGGTATCATTTTCATGGACCTCCTTTGAACTCCCCATCCCCCCAGTTTCAGCCCATCAGTTCTAAAATAAGTGGCCTAAAACTGCTCACAGTTGAGACCTCACCTGTGCTTTATAAAGCCTCAACATTACATCCTTGCATTTCTATTCTGTTCCTCTGGAAATTAATGCTGACTTTGTCTTCTTCACTACAGACTCAACTTGCAAAATAACCTTCAGGGAGTCTTGCGCAAGGACTCCAAGTCCCTGTGCACCTCAGTTTTTTTTTTGTATTTTCTCTCCATTAAGAAAATAGCCAAATACTTTCCTTTCTTCTATGAAAGTAAAAGACCATACACTCCCTAACACTGTATTCCATCTGCCATTTCTTTGCCCGTTCTCCTAATTATTGATTACCTGACTGGCAGACCACAGTACGTGCGCTTGCAACACTGTGTGTCAGACAGAGTGGTCAGCAGCACTGGGGCTCCACAGGGGACTGTCCTGTCTCCCTTTCTCTTCACCATCTACACCTCGGACTTCAGCCACTGCACAGAGTCTTGCCATCTTCAGAAGTTTTCTGATGACTCTGCCATAGTTGGATGCATCAGCAAGGGAGATGAGGCTGAGTACAGGACTACAGTGGGAAACGTTGTTACATGGTGTGAGCAGAATCATCTGCAGCTTAATGTGAAAAAGACTAAGGAGCTGGTGGTGGACCTGAGGAGGGCTAAGGCACCGGTGACCCCTGTTTCCATCCAAGGGGTCAGTGTGGACATGGTGGAGGATTACAAATACCTGGGGATACGAATGGACAATAAACTGGACTTGTCAAAGAACACTGAGGCTGTCTACAAGAAGGGTCGGAGCCGTCTCTGTTTACTGAGGGGACTGAGGTCCTTTAACATCTGCTGGACGATGCTGAGGATGTTCTACGAGTCTGTGGTGGCCAGTGCTATTATGTTTGCTGTTGTGTGCTGGGGCAGCAGGCTGAGGGTAGCAGACACCAACAGAATCAACAAACTCATTCATAAGGCCAGTGATGTTGTGGGGGCGGAACTGAACTCTCTGACGGTGGTGTCTGAAAAGAGGATGCTGTCCAAGTTGCATGCCATCTTGGACAATGACTCCCATCCACTCCATAATGTACTGGTTAGGCACAGGAGTACATTCAGCCGGAGACTCATTCCACCGAGATGCAACACTGAGCGTCATAGGAAGTCATTCCTACCTGTGGTCATAAAACTTTACAACTCCTCCCTTGGAGTGTCAGACACCCTGAGCCAATAGGCTGGTCCTGGACTTATTTCCACTTGGCATAATTTACTTATTATTATTTAATTATTTATGGTTTTATATTGCTATATTTCTACACTATTCTTGGTTGGTGCGACTGTAACGAAACCCAATTTCCCTTGGGATCAATAAAGTATGTCTGTCTGTCTGTCTAATCCGTATGTCCTTCTGTAGTCTCTCTACTTCCTCAAAACTACCTGCCCCTCCACCTATCTTCATATCATCTGCAAACTTTGCAAAAAAGCCATCTAATCCACCATTCAAATCATTGACATATAGCGTAGAAAGAATTGCACCCAACACAGACTCCAGTGGAATATCACTAGTCACCGGCAGCCAACCAGATAGTGCTCCCTTTATTCCCACCCTTTGTCTCCTGTCAATCAGCCACTGCTTTGTCCATGCTACAATCTTTACTGTAATATCATGGGCTCATAGCTTGTTAAGCAGCCTCATCTGTGGCACCTCGGCAAAAGCCTCTGAGAATCCAAGTACACAACATCAACTCATTCTTCTTTGTCTGTCCTGTTTTTTATTTCCTCAAAAAATACCAGAAGGCTTATCAGAGAAGATCTTCCATTGAGGGAACGATACTGACTATGGCCTATTTTGTCATGTGTCTCCAAGTAACATATGACCTCATCTTTCTCATCTTTAATAATAGACTCCAATGATTTCCCAAACACTGAGGTCTATGTTCTTCTGCCTCCGTCCCTTCTTGAAGAGTGGAGCAACATTTACAATTTTTTAGCCTTCTGGAACATTTCCAGAATCTAGTGATAGTTGAAATTTCATTACTAATGCCTCCACGATCACTACTTTCAAAACCCTGGGGTATACACCATCTGGTCCGGTGAGTTATCTACCTTCAGATATTTCTGTTTCCTAAGAACCTTTTCTCTCGTTACGGCAATTTCACTCACTACGTGATCCCTGCCACTTGGAACTTTCACCATACTGCTAGTGTTCTCGAGAGCGAAGACCGATGCTAAGTACTTATTCGGTTCATCTGCCATTTGATTGTTCTCCATTACTACCTCTCCAGCACAATTTTCCAGCAGTCTGATATCCACTCTCACCTCTCTTTTCACTTAATGTATCTGAAGGAATTTTTGGTATCCTCTTTGCTATTATTAGCTGGGTTACTTTCACATTCCATCTTTTTCTTCTTAATGACTTTTTGTTTGCCTTCAGTTGTATTTTAAAAGTTTCCCAATCCTCTAACTTCCCACAACTTTTCACTCTATTACATGCCCTCTCTTTGGTACTTATGCTGGCTTTGACTTCTCTTGTTAGCCACGGTTGTGTCAATTTTCCTTTAGAATACTTCTTCCTCTTTGGTATGTATATATCATGTGTCATCCAAATTGCTTCCAGAATTTCTAGCCATTGCTGCTGTTATGCCGTTATCCCTGCCAATGTTCTTTTCCAATTAATTCCGGCAAAATTCTCTCTCATACCTCTTAAATTCCCTTTACTCTACTGTAATACTGATACATCTGTTTCCAGCTTCTCCTTCTCAAATTTCGGGGTGAATTCAATCTATTATAATCACCTTCCCTGAGGATTCTTTTATCTTAAGCTCTGTAGCCAATTTTGGTTTATTGCACAACACCCAGTCCAGAATGGCCAATCCTCTAGTGTGATCAACCATGAACCGTTCAAAATCCATCTCGTAGGCATTCTAGGAATTTCCCCTTCTGTAATCCAGTATGAACCTAATTTTCTCAATCTCCCTGCATATTGAAGTCCCCCGTGACTATTTTAACACTGGTCTTTTTGCATGTGTTTTCTATCTCCCACTGTAATTTCTAGATCATATCCTTACCGCCTCTTTCTAATGATTTGATTTGATTTTTGTTACCAACAGTGTAATGCCACCCCTCTGCCTTCCTCCCTACCCTTTCAATACAATCTGTATCACTGGACATTAAGCTCCCAGCTATAATCATTCAGCATTGATTCAATGATGTCTTAAACGTCATACCTGCCATTCTGCAGCTGTGCTGCAAGTTCATCTACAGTATTCCATACATGGTGCACATTCAAATATAACACTTTAATTCCTGTATTCACCCTTTTTGACTTTGTCTACCTTTCAGGTTGCAACTCGCCCTGCTGAAGGAAATTCTGCCCAATCAATAACCTCTCCTCACTACACATTGCCTCTGTTTGTAAAGTAGCTACCTCATTTTCAACACTATTATCTGCCTCTCCTCCATACTTTGTGCATTGAAATATATGCAGCTTAGGACACTAGTCACACCTTGCTTGACCTTTTGATTCCTAACTTTGTCTGAGGTCTTAACGACATTTGCCTCCACAATCTCCCCACTAACTGTTCCAGCACTCTGGTTCCCATCCGCCCTACAACTTACAACTTTAGTATAAACTCCAGCGTGCAGCATTAACAATCCTTCCCACTAGGATATTAGATCCTCCTCCAGTTCAGGTGCGAACCATCCCTCTGCACAAGTCCCACCTTTCCTGGAAGATAGCCTAATGTCCGAATGATCCAAAAACCTTATGCCCTCCCTCCTGCATCAACTCCTTAGCCACGTATTAAACTGTATAATCTTCCTAGTTCTAGCCTCACCAGCACGTGTCACAGATAGCAATCCTGATATCACAACCCTGGAGTCCCCGCCGTTTAACTCAGCGCCTAACTTCCTGAATTCCCTAAGCAGAATCTCATCATTCATCCTACTATGTCATTGGTGGCCACATGGACCGCGACTTCTGGCTGCTCACCGTACCACGTAAGAATGCCGAGGACTCAATCCAAGAGATCCTGGACGCTAGCACCCAGGAGGGAATACCATGCGGGAATCTTGTTCTCACCCACAGAACATACTGTTCATTCCCTGAATTGACAAATCCCCTATCACCATAGCATGCCCCTCTCCCCCATCCCCTTTCCCTTGAGTCTCAAATGTAGACTCAGTGTCAGAACTCAATTATAAGACATATAGTTACAATAAGGCACAATACAGTCACAGCATAATATGAGCACAAGTCCCTGGTGGGCATGGCCTGAAGATTAAAGATCGTTTAATGTCATTTTCAGTACACAGGCATAAAGGAGAATGAAATAACTGTTGCTTCCGATCTGATGTGGCATATTAAAACACAGCAAATATAAACACATAAGACAGCTTACATACATAGATTGTGTCGCTGGCTATAGAAGTGTCTGCACATAATGTGATTCCGACAGGAAATGATAAAGTACTGATGGTTGGGGTGGAAGAGTTGATCAGCCTCACTGCTTGGACAACAATAGTGTTTTTGATTTTGGTGGGCCTGACAATGCAATGTAGCCTCCTTCCTAATGGGAGTGGGACGGGCCTCCATGAGCAGGGTGAGTGGGATTCTACATGAAGTTACTGGCCCTCTTCCAGCACCTTTCTGTAGAAATGTCCTTGATGTTGGGCAAAGACTGATGGTGTATGGGGTGTTATCCTGGAGCCATATTTCTGCAAGAACAAGCACTTGGGGTGTCAGTCAGAATTTATCTGTGATCTTAATGATCACAGTGTAAAATAACACAACCAATATCATCAGGCATTGCACTTGGTAGGCTTACGGTTGGCAGTTTGCATCACACTTCTCTTTTCGTCTATCACCAATTTCTATGTGTACACTTTCCTCTGATTGGTCACCGTATTGTGACATAAAACAGCACTTTCTTTTGGCTGATCCTATTCTATGTCAGTATCTCCAGTTGAACTGTCTTTTTGTATGTTTTTCCCCTAGCTGTCAGTCTGTGGATTTGTATTATTACAAAGGATGAACAGCTCTGATGGGCAGAAGGATGCAGAGTTGCCCATGTCCCCTCCCCTGGGGGAATCACAAACCGTTACTGTTGCCAGGCTGCTAATGAGAGAGAAAGAGATGGAACAAAGACATACTGGGACTGGAACATTTGCTTCAGACAAGGGCGAGATAACACAGGGAGGAAGAGATTTGTTCTTCCTCCATATTATGACTCCTGTAAGACTTATGGCTTTGGAGAAAGATTGTTTACTTGGTACCATTCTGTTCATTAAAATTCCTCAGTGGACAGCCGGAGTGGGCTGGTTTGATGGGTTAAGTCATTCAAAACTAATTGACACCTGAGACCCCGTGAGTAGGGATAAAAGTGAGGTCTGGGGAGACACCCCTCAGACACACTAGTGAGCACTGCTTAAGTGTTGGAACCCACGAGAAAGTGTGGAGCATCGGAGACCGAACAAAGGATCAGTCAATTTTAACTCACAATGTTTATAGCGAGGCGGGTGGGGGCTTGTGTGTGTGTCCACCCTTGCCTGGGTGACGAGTCCACCATAGAAGAACGGTCTAGCTAAAGGACAGAGGGGTCATACCTAAATGGCCTCAACAACACATCGATGGATCAAGAAAGTAAAGGAAGGTTTGCAAGACAATAGCTGTTACAGTTTGCTCTCTCTCTCTCTCTCTCTCTCTCTCTCCCTCCCTCCAACAATTACAACAAAAGAACCTCAGCCTACATGAACTGAACTGAACTTTATACTTTCCCATGATAATTCCTTATCCCCAAGACAACGATAGAGCTTGTTTATTATTGATTATTATTATACCCACACTTTTAGGTTTAGTATTGCTAACGTGTATTATCTATCTGTATATTTGCATTGTTGATATTGATTTGTATATTTTACTAATAAGCACTGTTTTGAAAATAGTACCAGACTCCAATGGATACTTCTATTTTTGCTGGTAAGACACCCAGTTACGGGGTATGTAACAGCATTGCCATGAGCTCTTGTTTGTTTTCATGCCCCATGTGCTCCTGTCCCTGCTCCTGCTCTGCTCCAGCCCCCGTATCACTGAATACTCCGTCTCTCACCTGTTTCTCATTCTTACCTGTATTGCTGCTTCCTGTGTCTCATTGTGCTCCACCTGTCATCTGCCTCTGTTCATTGCTCAGCGTATTTCAGTCCCGTGTTTTCATGTTTGTTGTCAGACTGTGCCAGAGAGTTTTCCTGAGCCTTTCCAGCATTCGTATCTGTACTCTGTCTGTCTGAATATCGACTCTACCTGTTTCCCGATTCTGGTTTTTGGATTTCCCTGGATGTTTTGATCTCTGCCTGAACTTTGACGCTGACTTTGTTTGCACCTCGGGATTTGTTGTTCAATATCATTGTGTGCACAGTACTGCATCTGCGATTGGATCCCTGCACCAGCGTCCTGACAGTACAATCTGGCTGAAATGGATCCAGCAGACATTGGTCGTCTGAGAGCTGCCCCGGAACAACAGAGAGTGATGTTGTGGAGACACCAGAACCAGCTGGACTCTGGGCCACAAGATCAGCTACATTGGCAGAATGCGACTCCACTGCCCTGAACACAGACTCAGTCACTCCATCTGTCCCAGAGCACCCATCAGCATTCTGCGACTGCATCTTCTGCCCTGCCCTCCACGTCTTTGCATGCTCCTCCCATCCAAGAACCCCGTCTCCCTCCTCCAGGAAAGTACTCAGGTGTGCCCGGTACCTGCGGCTCTTTTCTTTCCCAGTGCACCCTCATTTGTGAATTGCAACCAACAACCATGCTGGCTGATTGAGCCAAGGTAGCCTACATCATTACACAACTGCCTGGTCGGGCGAGAGAATGGGGAACAGCTGTCTTGGAGGCAGGGTTACCTTTTCTGCATCAGTTGTCAGTTATTTTCTGAGGAGATGAGAAAAGTGTTTTATCGCTCCAAACATGGGAGAGAGGCTGCCCGTGAAATGCTGCACATGCACCAGGGGTGCAGATCTGTGTCAGGTTACTCCAGAGAGTTCCAGACCCTAGCTACCTCCAGTGGCTGGACCTCAGAGGCACAGTACGACACCTTCCTGAGTGGCCTCTCCAAAGACATCAAAGATGAGCTGGTCACCCAGGACCTTCCTGCCAGCTTTGAAGCTCTAGTGGATTTGGCCATCTGCCATATTCACCTTCAGCAGTACCACAGAGGGAGAGTTCCACAGCGTACCTTGGGGCACTGGGTGATTTCCAAGCTCCTCGTCAGTCTACATTGCCCTGCCATTTGCCCCCATCTTCCAGTTCCAGAGCCCAAAGCTATGAAGGTTGACTGTACATGCCTGATGCTGACTGAAAGACAAAGGAGAATCAGCACCCGTTCCTGGCTGTACTGTGGCCGACCAGACCACTTCATCGCCCCCTGTCCAGTAAAAGCCAAGTGTTCACCAGTAGGTCGAGGAGTACTGGTGAGTGTGACCACTGTCCGGCCCTCCTCGACACCACTCACTCTCATACCTGCCACTCTAGAGTGGGGCATCCAAGGTTGAACAGTCTCTTCCTTGATCGATTCTGGTGCAGAGGGGTGTTTTATCAATTCAAGCTTGGCTGCCCAGTGGGTATTACCCACATCCGCTCTCCAGTCACCATTGGTGCTCAACGACTTGAATGGTCAGAGTCTAGCTAACATCACCCATGTCCTCACCCCGGTGAGGCTCAGTTTATCCGGCAATCATCATGAACATTTAGCCCTTTATGTTATTGACTCTCCTTAAGCTCCCATTGTCCTGGGCCATCCCTGGTTTGTTAAACACAACCCCCACATTGATTGGCTTTGTCGCAAAATTGTAGGCTGGAGCTCATACTGTCACTCCCACTACCTCTGCAATGCTCAGATTCCCTTGTCTCCAAGCCCAGATCCCACTGAGGAATTTCCCGACCTTAGTGCCACCCCTCCTGAATACATGGACCTCAAAGCTATGTTTAGGGCCACTTCCCTAATGCTTCATCGTCCCTATGATTACAACATTGACCTCTTACCTGGCACATCTTCCCCCAAGTGGCCGCCTGTATTCCCTGTCTGTACCTGAAATAGAAGCCATGAGTAAGTACTTTCAAGAGTCTCTGGCTGCAGGCAGCATCTGGCCATCTTCCTCCCCTGCTGGTGCCGGTTTTTCTCTTTGTTGAAAAGATGGATGGCTCCTTGCATCCATGCATTGATTACCAGGGACTGAATGAAGTCCCTGTTAAGAAGAGTTACCCTCTTCCGTTCATGACCTCGGCATTTGGACTACTGCAAGGAGACTCAGTTTTCACCAAGTTTGATTTCCGCGATGCCTATCACCTTGTCCGCATCTGCAAAGGGGATGAGTGGAAGATGGCCTTCAGGCCATTACAAGTATCTGGTCATCCCATTCGGTCTCACCAATGCCCCTGCCATTTTCCAAGCCCTGGTAAATGCCGTTCTCAGGGACATACTGAACCAATTTGTTTTTTTGTAGCTTGATGACATTTTAATTTTCCCTAAGTCACTTGCTGAACACGCAGGTCACATCCGCAGACTTCTCCAGCACCTTCTGGAGAACCAGATCTTTGTGAAGGCTGAGAAAAGTGAGTTTCATCACAAATACAGTTTCCTTCCTGGGGTATGTAATTTCAGGCAGTTCCATTCAGATAGAAACATAGAAAATAGGTGCAGGAGTAGGCCATTCAGTATGATCATGGCTGATCATCCAACTCAGAACCCTGTACCTGCTTTCTCTCCATACCCCATGATCCCTTTAGCCACAAGGGCCATATTTAACTTCCTCTTAAATATAGCCAATGAACTGGCCTAAACTGTTTCCTGTGGCAGAAAATTCCACAGATTCACCACTCTCTGTGTGAAGAAGTTTTTCCTCATCTCGGTCCTAAAAGGCTTCCCCTTTCTGGACTTCCCTCATTCTGGACTTCCCCAACATCGGAAACAATCTTCCTGCATCTAGCCTGTCCAATCCCTTTAGAATTTTATACGTTTCAATAAGATCCCGCCTCAATCTTCTAAATTCTAGTGAGTATAAGCCTAGTCGATCCAGTCTTTCTTCATATGAAAGTCCTGCCATCCCAGGAATCAATCTGGTGAACCTTCTTTGTACTCCCTCTATGGCAAGAATGTCTTTCCTCAGATTAGGAAATGAAAACTGCACACAATACTCTAGGTGCGATCTCACCAAGGCCTTGTACAACTGTAGTAGAACCTCCCAGTTCCTGTACTCAAATCCTTTTGCTATGAATGCCAATATACCATTTGCCTTTTTCACCGCCTGCTGTACCTGCATGCCCACCTTCAATGACTTGTGTACAATGACTCCCAGGTCTCGTTGCACCTCCCCTTTTCCTAATCGGCCACCATTCAGATAATAATCTGTTTTGCTGTTCTTGCAACCAAAGTGGATAACCTCACATTTATCCACATTAAATTGCATCTGCCATGAATTTGCCCACTCACCTAACCTATCCAAGTTACCCTGCATCCTCTTAGCATCCTCCTCACAGCTAACACCGCCGCCCAGCTTCATGTCATTTGCAAACTTGGAGAAGCTGCATTTAATTCCCTCGTCTAAATCATTAATATATATTGTAAACAACTGGGGTCCCAGCACTGAGCCTTGCGGTACCCCACTAGTCACTGCCTGCCATTCTGAAAAGGTCCCGTTTACTCCCACTCTTTGCTTCCTTCTGCCAACCAATTCTCTATCCACATCAAAACCATACCCCCAGTACTGTGTGCTTTAAGTTTGCACATTAATCTCCTGTGTGGGACCTTGTCAAAAGCCTTTTGAAAATCCAAATATACCACATCCACTGGTTTTCCCGTATCCACTCTACTAGTTACATCCTCAAAAAATTCTATAAGATTCGTCAGGCATGATTTTCCTTTCACAAATCCATGCTGACTTTGTCCGATGATTTCACCTCTTTCCAAATGTGTTGTTATCACATCTTTGATAACTGACTCTAGCAGTTTCCCCACCACCGATGTCAGACTCACCGGTCTATAATTCCCTGGTTTTTCTCTCCCTCCCTTTTTAAAAAGTAGGGTTACGTTAGCCACCCTCCAATCCTCAGGAACTAATCCAGAATCTAAGGAGTTTTGAAAAAGTATCGCTAATGCATCCACTATTTCTCGGGCTACTTCCTTAAGCATTCTGGGATGCAGACCATCTGGCCCTGGGGATTTATCTGCCTTTAATCCCTTCAATTTACCTAACACCACTTCCCTACTAACATGTATTTCCCTCAGTTCCTCCATCTCACTAGACCCTCAGTCCCTTACTATTTCCAGCAGATTATTTATGCCCTCCTTAGTGAAGACAGAACCAAAGTAGTTATTCAATTGGTCTGCCATGTCTTTGTTCCCTATGATCAATTTACCTGTTTCTAACTGTAAGGGACCTACATTTGTCTTGACCAATCTTTTTCTTTTCACATATCTAAAAAAGCTTTTACAGTCAGTTTTTATGTTCCCTGCCAGCTTTCTCATAATCTTTTTTCCCTTTCCTAATTAAGCTCTTTGTCCTCCTCTGCTGGTCTCTGAATTTCTCCCAGTCCTCAGGTGTGCCATTTTTTTAAACTAATTTATATGTTTCTTCTTTGGACTTGATACTATCCCTAATTTCCCTTGTCAGCCACGGGTGCACTACCTTCCCTGGTTTATTCTTTTGCCAAACTGGGATGAACAATTGTTGTAGTTCATCCATGCGATCTTTAAATGCTTGCCATTGCAGATCCACCGTCAACCCTTTAAGTATCATTTGCCAGTCTATCTTAGCTAATTCACATCTCATACCTTCAAAGTTACCCTTCTTTAAGTTCAGAACCTTTGTTTCTGAATTAACTATGTCACTCTCCATCTTAATGAAGAATTCCACCATATTATGGTCACCCCAGGGGCCTCACACGACAAGATTGCTAACTAACCCTTCCTCATTGCTCAATACCCAATCTAGAATGGCCTGCTCTCTAGTTGGTTCCTTGACATGTTGGTTCAGAAAACCATCCCGCATCCCGCATCCTCGTCCTCAGCACCCAACAGAACAAATGGACCAACAGAGGGCAAGGCAGTCGTTGAATGGCCCCCAACCCCCAACTTGTCGGGAGCTCTCAGGCTTTGCTGACTTCTATCACCACTTCATCAGAAATTACAGTACACTGGTTGCACTACTCACTGCTCTTACCTCATCGGTTGTTAGATTCTCCTGGTCCCCTGCTGCTGAAAAAGTGTTCTTTGACCTGAAGGAACATTTCACATCTACCCATATCCTGATTCAACCCAACACCAACTGACAGTTCATTGTGGAGGTGGACACATCTGACATTGATGTAGGAGCTGTTCTCTCCCCGCACTCAGCCAAGGATGCCCCTTCTTCTCTCACTGCCTCACTCCCACGGAGTGGAATTACAATGACGGAAGCAGGGACCTCCTGGCTGTGAAACTAGCTCTGATGGAGTGGAGGGAGCCAAGGTGCCATTCTTAGTCCGGACTGATCACAAGAATCTGGAATATATCTGTACTGCCATGCATCTCAACTCCTGTCAAGCTCGTTGGTCCCTGTTTTTCCTCAAGATTCAATTTTACCCTGTCCTTCTGCCCCATTTCCAAGAATGGAAAACCTGATGCCCTCTCCCAAAGATTTCCTTCCTCCAAGACCCCGGAGGTACCCGATGTCATTCTCCCTGCACATCGTCGCATGGGTGCATCGCAATGGGACCTTGAATCCATTGTGCAAGCTGCTCAACAGAGCAATGCAGCCCCCAGTCAAACCCCACTAACTGTGCTTATGTTCCCAGCTCTGTCCACTCACAGATATTGCAGTGGGGTCATTTCTCCCGGTTCTCCTATCACCTTGGAACCAGGCATACTCAGGCCTTCATCAGTCGGCACGGGAGATGGCAATTGCAACTTCATCTCAGCCTGCTCGGTCTGTGCTCAAGGCAAGAACTCTAACTGGTCACCCGATGGTCTGTTACAACCTCTGTCTATCCCAAAAAAACGCTGGCCCCACATTGTCCTGGATTTTGTCACCGGTCTTCCCCCATCTGATGGTAATACCATCATTCTCACAGTAGTTGATCGTTTCTCCAAATCTGTGCACTTCATTCCTCTACCTAATCTCCCCTCTACCAAAGAAACAGCCAAATTACTAGTACTGCATGTTTTTAAATTACATGGTTTACCTGTAGATGTTGTGTCAGACAGGGCTCTCAATTCACATCCATCTTCTGGAGGCCATTCTGTAATCTTCTGGGTGCCTCTGTGTCTTCAGGATTCCACCCACAGACCAATGGCCAGACCGAGCGGGCCAACCAACAGCTAGGGACAGTATTGCGGTGTCTGGTCTTCCAGAACCCCTCTGCATGGAGTCAGCAGCTACCCTGAGCCAAGAACTCCATAAACTCTTATCTGTCCTTATCCACCAGTCTGTCCCCCTTCGAGTGTGTCCTTGGCTACCAAACTCCACTGTTTCCTGCCCAGGAGGAGGAGGTTGGCATTCCATCTGCCGAGGCATTCATCCACCGTTGTCAGCAGACGTGGAGGCACACTCGCTCTGCCCTTCTCCATGCCTCTGCTAAGATCAAGCATCAAGCCGACCGCCGTTTCTCCAAGGCCCCATGTTACCACCAGGGACAGAGTGTGTGGCTTTCAACCTGTGACCTGCCCCTCAAGGTGGATTCCCGCAAGCTCGCCCCCTGCCTTCATCAGCCCCTTTCCCTTTGCTAAAGTCATCAGCCCTGCTGCCGTCCATCTCAAGCTCCCGTCCACTCTCCACCGCATGATGTGTCCCGCATCATGACTTTCAGGAGCTACCCCTGTGTCCTCCTCCTCCCCCACAGCTCATTGATGGGGCAGAGGCCTTCATGGTGCATCAGATGCTGGACGTTTGTTGCCGGGGCCGTGGCCTCCAGTACCTTGTTGACTGGGAGGGTATGGTCCTGAGGAGAGCTGCCCGTAACATCCGGAACCCCTCTCTCACCAGGGACTTTCATCGCCAGCACCATGATGCCAGGAGGCGTCTGTGGGGGCGGGGGGTGGGGGGACCTGGCAGTACCTCCAGTTGAACTCTGTCTTTTTGTGTGTTTCCCCCTAGCTGTCAGTCTGTGGATTTGTATTGCCATGAGCTCTTGTTTGTTTTCATGCCCCATGTGCTCCTGTCCCTGCTCCTGCTCTGCTCCAGCCCCTGTATCACTGAATACTCCGTCTCTCACCTGTTTCTCATTATTACCTGTATTGCTGCTTCCTGTGTCTCATTGTGCTCCACCTGTCATCTGCCTCTGTTCATTGCTCAGCGTATTTCAGTCCCGTGTTTTCATGTTTGTTGTCAGACTGTGCCAGAGAGTTTTCCTGAGCCTTTCCAGCATTCGTATCTGTACTCTGTCTGTCTGAATATTGACTCTGCCTGTTTCTCGATTCTAGTTTTTGGAGTTCTCTGGATATTTTGATCTCTGCCTGAACTTTGACGCCAACGTTGTTTGCACCTCGGGATTTGTTACTCAATTAAGATCACTGTGTGCACAGTACTGGGTCTGCGTTTGGATCCCTACTTGACAATCTAATACTGTGGATTGTTTTTAGAATTCAAAGGTTTTTTTGGAGATGGAGAGGTAGAGTGGTATAGAGATGGCTCAGAGAGAGATGGGAAGAGACAGGTAGAGCTAATGAGATGGATAAAGATATAGGCGTAGATATAAAGACAGAGAAAGGAATAATATAGAATAGAGAGTGTGATGGAGAGATTGAGATAGCTAGAGAGACATAGAGAGGGTGATAAACCATCGCATTCCTATCATAGTTTAAAAACTCGCTCACTGCACGTTGTTGACAAATGTCTTTGGCCTTAGACCTTTGCATGGTAGAGATGGAAATAGGGAGGAAGATATAGAAATAGAGACAGAGATAGAGGGATAGGGAGAGAGAAAGAGAAAGATTAAGAAAAAAACACCTAGATGTGCACGTGGTAACAGCGAGTTGATCAGACTTTGCAGTGAGAGAGATGGTATGTCGCCTGATGCAAGATCAAACGTTGTAACATTCCTGCAAGCTGAGGGAAGCACTAACCAAGGAAGCAGATGTGCAGTAAACACTTCAAGTGAAAGGCAGGAATAAATATTGATCAGATTCGGTAGCTAAGACGAGTTTTCACATCGTGTCATGTTCCCGAGTGGGGCACAAAATGTTCCTCAATGAGAGTCAATGGATGCCGAGGCTCCACTGGCGATGCCACGCAAATTCAGCTCCCCTGAGGGATGTCCAGTCACAGACCACCCCAAGGCCGAACAGCAGTGGGGTAACGATGCATTAGACCCGCTCGGAGAGGCTTGGGTTTAACCTCCCACCCGTTTCACGTGGAGGAGTATGGATGGGTGCAGCGAAGAAACTCTGCTAATTCGACACGCCGCCTCCTTTATGTCGACATTCTGAAGTCTGTGAGGTCTCGCCTTGAGGAACTTCGGGATTCAGGAAGAATCATAGACCCGAGGGACCCAATTGTCACCTTCCCCTCCCCTACACCCTTTCCATCCCAGCCCCTACCCGACCATACCCATCTGTCCTCTCCACTATCCTCCATACCGCTCTTTCTCATCCCCCTCCTCCTGTCCTCTCTCCATACCCTCCCCTCCCCCTCACTTCCCTCCTTACCCTGCCCCCTCCCATCCTCTCATTGCTGTCCCCTCCCCCCCAAACTCTTCACCTCCTCCTCATCCCTTTCTTCAACTGAAAAGTCCTGACCACCGGAAACAGTAGCAGTTGAACAGGTGGGAAGTGCTAGCGTGAGGAGATTTCCAGCAAGAGAACATTTAGTGGGTTGATGGCCATGCCAGAGAGGGGTTTACACAACGACTTTGGTAATTGAAAGGTTCTCGGGAAAGGAGAGGTTGGGTCTGGGGATGAGGAAAATGGGATCGGCCAGGTTGGGAATGTATGGCTTGGGAATACAGGGATAAGGAATGGGGCCGGGTAGGATTGGCGGATTGTGTAATCTGGTGCTGGGGAGTAATTGGTAGAGTGAGATTGACAGGGTTTGTGAAGGATGGTATGGTGGGATTGAGTACAGTGAGTTAGCAACATGTGGAGTAGATGCTTACATAGACAGACAGTATATGGAGATTTGAACACAGAATGCAGAACGCAACAGCACAGTACAGACCCTTCAGCCCATGATGACATGCCAACCCTTTAACTTAAGATCAATCTAACTCTTCCGTCCCACATAGTCTTCCATTTTAAAATCACCCGTGTGCCTATCTAAGTTCCTTAAATATCCCTTATGTATATTCTTCTACCACCACTCATGGCAGTGCATTCTGTACCACTCTGTGAAAACTCCTACTTCTGACATCTCTCTAAACTTTCCTCCAATCACTTTAAACTTGTGTCCCTTGTACCTCCTTATGTCTCGAGTTTTTGATTGCCTCTGAAGTGGGATGAACCCGCAAACTTGAGACTCCAGGGCCTGAAAGCATTAGCTCCTTCCAGATTTAGGAAGAGTTATCACCCACCCTTCAACCATCAGGCTCCTGATCAAGTGTGGACAACTCCACACACCTTAATGCTGAACTGATTGCACAAACTATGGGCTCACTTTCCAGGACTCTACAACTCGTATTGTTAGTATTATTGATCTATTATTTTCAATAATTATTAATTAATAATTATTTTCACAGTATATTCATTGTTTACCAGACTTTGTTTATTTTCATTGATTCTGTTGTGCTTCTATGTACCTACTGTGAATGCCTGCAAGAAAATAAATCTCAAGTCAGGATAGTATTTGGTGACACAGACAGACTTTGATAAGGCATTCGATAAGGTTCCCCATGCAAGCATCATTCAGAATGTAAGAAGGCATAGGATCCAAGGAGACCTTGCTTTGTGGATCCAGAATTGGCATGACCACAGAAGAGTGTAGAAAGATGGTTCATATTCTGCATGAAGGTCTGTGACCAATGGTGTTCCACTGGTATCTGTTCTGGGGCCCCTCCCCTTTGAGATTTTTTTTTTAATAGAGGGCTATGCCACAGGGTAACTCTAGGCAGTTTTTAGAGTAGGTTATATGGTTGGTACAACATTGTGGGACAAAGGGCCTGTAATGTGCTGTTTTATGTTCTATCAACGTTTGAACTTTATGGCAGACCTGACCAGAGAAGATGATTCATTTCACAGGGTTTACAATTTGCCTAGTTGTCTGCCTTTAGATTGGGCCTGATGTGTTATTTGATGTGTAACCTTGGCATGCACTCAGCACTCTGACTGACAAGAGACTACAATGAAAAACATTTTGGCCCAAAGTAATTAAAAGTGCTGCAAGGAAGTATTTGAAAGCTGCTTTATGGAGATGGAATATGGCATGAATTAGATGTCAGTGAGATAATGGGGGCTGAATTCAAATGGTGAAAAAAGCTGCAACAGGCTAATGAGATCCACAGTTTCCAACCTTTTGAAATACTACTTTTAGATGGGTTATTATATTACTATGACTGCCAAAGCAGCTTTGGAAGCTATTATGAGCTCAACTCAAAAGTTTACTGAGGAGTTTCAATGGTTCAGAAAAGAAATCAGTGCTGAAATTAAACAAGTAGGTACAAAATTAGAAGATATTCAAGCAATTCTAACGAAGCATGATAAGGAGATAAAGGAACATGAAGATGGATGAGAGAATGAATAATTTGCAAAAGTTGTATGAAAAACAATCCAAGACCAATGAAATACTGAGACAGAAGATTATTGATTGGAAAACAGAAGTAGGACGACCAACTTACAAATCTTGGGACTTACAGTGCAAATGGAAGGAGATAATCCTAAAGAATTCTTTGCAAACCTTTTGATGGAATTATTCCCTGATATTATAAAGTATCTGCCTTTGATTAATCATGCGCACAGATCACCTATTAACAGACAGACTTCAAAATCAAAACCAAGATCAGTTATATGTTTCCACAAATAAAGGATCATCTAATTCATGCTGACAATGGAAAAGGTATGATTGACAACCAAGATCAAAAGATTCGTATTATATCCCCCACAGTTCTCTCCATGAGCCTCTGGAAGGTGGCTGGGGCTCCGGATATGCCTTGGGGCACTCGTTCGAACTGAAAGAACCCCAGCGGGCAGATAAAAGCGGTCTTCTCTTTATCGGCCGCACTCATCGGGATCTGGTAATACCCACTTCTTAAATCCAGCACACTGAACCACTTCGCACCGCTCAGGCAGGCCAACGCATCCTCGACTCTTGGGACAGTATATTGATCAGGGACAGTTCGCCGATTCAACGTCCTGTAGTCAACACACATGCGCACTCGCCCATTCTTCTTCCGTGCCACCACTATTGGGGACGCATAAAGACTTCGGGACTCAGCTATGATTCCGACCTCCTTCAACTTGCACAAGTGCTGACGCACGTCCTCAACATCTGCCGGAGCCAGCCGCCGGGATCTCTCTCGGAACGGGGTGTCCTCCGTCACCCGGATGGTGTGGCGAGTGCTTTTGGAGCAGCCAACATCAAACTCGCCCCGAGAAAAAACAGCTTCCATCTTCAGCATCTTCTCCACTAGCCGGTGTTTCCACTCCGGCGACACAGGGGAATCCCCGAAGTTAAAGGCTTCAGCGGTCAGCTCCCTTCGATGCTCCGATCCCTCCCCGGTAGGGGTCCTCACTGGTGCGCTGGACATTACCGTCACCGGGAACAGATGTGCCAGCGGCATTCCCCTCTTAAAGGTGATTTCTCTTGCCGTGGTGTTCCTGACACTTATAGCGATACGCCTCGCATGTACCACCTCTGGTCTCTGCACTTCGGGCCTCACCAGCGTCCCCGCCGGAAATCGTGTCTCCCCTTCAAGATCGTCTGGGGCGTCTACTAACAGGGCTTCTCCCGTCGGCACTCCTGGGAATCTGGGGGTCCCCATCACTTGGTCTACCTCCCCGGGTCGGATCACCTTGGGCCTCGCCTGCGTACACCACACCGTCCTTCGTTTACACTCCGGGTCCAGCCCTTGGGAGGCAACCCCTTCTTCGAACACTGCTCGAAACACTGGATGCACCGAGAGGGTCTCCAGAAAGTCTTCCCCCCCTTTCTCCTTACAAGCTCCCAGGAGCCGTCGCACCACAGGGGAGTTAGTCCCCACCAGGAGGGCAGCACCACCGGTTTCCACCGGGTCAGGACACAACAACACCAACGTCTCAATAGCTTCCGACACTCCCACATCGCCCTCCGAGAACTCCAGTCTCACCGGTAGGTACCCATCGTACGGGTAGTCACCGTCGCTCACACCCCAAATCTGCAGGGCGTCAAATGGGTTTACGGGCAAATGCTTTAGTTATTGATTGTAGAAAGACCAGTACAATAAGGTCACCTGCGATCCCGTATCAAGAACGGCTTTTGCGTAAACTCCCTCTATCCGTAGACCCACACTGGCACGGGGTCCTACCAGCCCATCCGGAATAGAAGCGTGGGCACCCGGTGGTCTTCCGGCTGATCTCTGGGAACGTGTTCCTCCAGAGGCTCCAGTCCATTTCCTCACTGAGCCTCTCCTAAGTTTCCCAACACCTCTCCCTTTTTAGTCGTAGGGGGGCTTGTCCACCGCGGGACTCCCTGTCTCTCACAATCCCACCTAAAGTGTCCCTCCTCTCCACAGTCCCGCCTGAAATGCCCCTCTTTCCCACAGTTAAAGCACACGCTGCCTGCCGCCCCTCCTCTCCCTCCTCTCCCAGGAAGGCTCCCGCTCCCAACCCATCGCCCGTGAGAGTAGGTACCTCCCCTGTCCCTCCCCTCCAAAGTGGGTTCCGCCCCAACGCTCTCTCTTCCTCCCGCACCTCTCTAATCAGTTGCCCGAACGATGGAGGGGGACCTTTCCTATAAGCCTGCCGGATAGTCCACGCCCCCGGCGCCGCAGCCCCGAGAGCATCCCCTCCCCCCTAAATATGTACTCGGAGAGCATTTCCCCTCTCCGTTGTTCCAGGCGTTGGAACTCTGCTAAAAGCAGCCAGGGTTCCCCTGACAACCCAAACGCTCCCTCCAAAACTTCTATACATTCCTCCACTGAGGCCCCAGGCTTCTCAGCTTTCAACTTCCGGACTGTTTTGGCTGCCAAACCCCTCAAACTTCCCACCAATCGCTGCCTCTTCTCCTCCTCCGAGCCTGGCCACTCCTCTAACATCAAAGACGTATGCTCGATCCAGGTCTCATAGTCCACCTCCCTGTCCGGAGTAGGCTTGGCTCCGGATGTCAGAAACACACTGAGTCTCAGCAATTTGCAGAACGGTAAACTTTATTTTTCGAGTCTGCAGAGTCGGACCCAACCAGCTCCTGCTAGATTGAGTGCCGAATTACACTTTGCACAGTTTTTTATACCCTACATTCTTCTTTAATCTCATTACAAAATTACAAATGTGATTACCCCTTTGGCCCACTTATCAGCCTCAGCGCATTAACACCGTTATTGTTCAACCGTTAAGCATGTCTTCCCGTTACCCGTATCGCTTCTTTAATCAGCAAGCTATTGTTTCATCCTGATTTTGCAAATTGGTTTATACGTTGCCCTGCAAGTTGCTTTGCACGTTCTTTCTGTGTCAGCACATTCTAAATGGACTCCTTAAGAATCATTTCTCTCAATCCACCCTTTTTCTTTTTAGAATGTGTTATCAGTTGGGCTTTTGCCACGGGTTTACATAGGCTTCTTCCTCTAGCTCTATTTCCCTTTGTAGGAGTACCTGAACAGGATCAGCTGGGGCCCCTGGTTGCATGACTTGTCTTGTCACCCGAGCTACTAGCTCCCGCAAGCAGGGGATCAGACATGGTAGCAGAAGGAGGACCATCAATCCCCCTCCTATAACCCCTAAAGCGGTTCGCCACCAGCCTCCTTTCAACCATCCGTCCAGCCAGTCCCAATACCCCAGCGGCTTCAAGGTCTGTACCGGCACGTGGGCCAGTTTCCTTATTTTATCTGATATTTTTTTGAACCACCTTTCCGTTGTCATCTATCTTTAAGCAGCAGTTGGTTAGATTAAACTTTCCACATACTCCTCCTTTTTGTTGTAGTCATAACATTTCTCGTTTACATGCGAGTGTGATACAAAGGACCCTGGAAAAACCGTCATGCCCACCCTTACCGTCGTCCTGCACTTATCACATCCCCCTTCAGCGCTTCTCAACAATAGCAGTATATACATTACAGTCCCAAAGTTCATTCTGTCCGTCTTTTGAGCTTTAGCACCATCGGGTCTTCTCCCTGGACGCAAGTCCATTCTGCACCTTCTTCGGGCTTTACGGGTCCCTTGATTCTCGCGGCGTGGGTCCACCCTTTTTCTTTTGTCCTTACTGCGGCTTCGGTGGTCAGTAGCACCTGGAATGGGCCTTCCCACTGCGGCTGTAACTTCTCTGGCTTCCAAGTCTTAATCAGGACCCAGTCACCGGGCTGAGTTCGGTGGAGTGCGAAGTCCAGAGGTGGGGTTTGTGCGAGTAACCCCTTCCTGCGCAATTCTGCAAAAGAACGAGACAGTGCCTGTAAATAGTCCCTTACAAAGACATCTCCCCCTTGCAGGGAAGGATAGCCCTCCACCTTGTTCCAATATGGAAGGCCAAACAACATTTCATAAGGGGATACTCCTATATCTTTTCGAGGAGCCGTGCGGATTCTTAGTAGGGCCAGGGGTAGACACTTGGTCCAGGGTAGCTTGGTTTCCATCATCAGTTTTGTCAATTGCGTCTTCAAAGTGCTGTTCATCCTCTCAACTCTTTCTGAGCTCTGAGGGTGCCAGGGGGTGTGCAGCTTCCACTGGATTCCTAAGGCGTCACAGATTAGCTGGTGTGTTTTTGAGGCAAAGTGTGTTCCCCTATCTGAATCAATAGACCCCATTATTCCATATCTCGGGACTATATTTTCTAATAGGATCCGTGCCACTGTAGGGGCGTCCGCTTTAGTGGTTGGGAATGCTTCCACCCACCGAGTGAAGTGATCCACAATTACTAACAGGTACTTCCATCTCTGAACTTGTGGTAGTTCCGTAAAGTCTATTTGGATCCGATGGGACGGTCGGTCGGCTAGTGTTTGTCCCCCCTTATGGGTGGCACGCATCATTTTCTTGTTTACCTTTTGGCAGGTGTAACAGCCCCACACCTCCTGTTGAGCTAGTGTGAATATCCCTTTACAAACATAGTCCCTTAGGATAGTGTCGCACATAGCTTGCACTCCCCAATGGCTTTGTTGGTGTAGTTGTTGCAGTATATGACGAGTTACTTCC
Source organism: Hypanus sabinus (assembly GCF_030144855.1). NCBI lineage: Eukaryota > Metazoa > Chordata > Chondrichthyes > Myliobatiformes > Dasyatidae > Hypanus > Hypanus sabinus. The sequence goes on along the minus strand of NC_082710.1, from coordinate 182,332,756 downwards.
TTATTCAGTACTTGCCGTCCGTCGGGGTCTTCCACTCGCCTTCTGATGTTTGTCGGGCTCCCCTGTTGATTCCCCGTATAAGAACTGTGCCGGGTTACAACTATTGTTCCTTTCAAAGCTTACATCATCCCCGACCATCAGAATGGTTTCGTATTTCAGTATGCGAGAGTCCGTCAACCACCGCTGAGCTTTTTGGGCTAAGAGGGTGCTAACGGAGTGCTGGGTATACACCGTCATTCTTCCCCCAAAGGTTAATTTCCGTGCTTCTTCTACTAGTACGGCTGCTGCAGCTACGGCTTGTATGCACGTCGGCCATCCCTGGGATACCGGGTCTAACATTTTTGATAAAAAGGCCACAGGTTGCCGCTTTCCTCCTTTTTCTTGGGTTAGTACTCCTAACGCAGTTCCTTCATTGTTTGTTGCATACAGCTGAAAGGGCTTTTCCAGTGCTGGCAGTGTTAATACCGGGGCCCGAATTAGTTGCCCTTTTATTTTCCTGAACTTCTGTTCTTCTTCTTCGGTCCAGCTGATTATTCCCCGGTCTTCCTTTGCCAATTTGTCGTACATAAACTTCACCAGGGAGATATAATTCTCTATCCAAATCCGGCAATAGCCCACTAAGCCCAGAAATTGTCTTATTTCCTTCTTTGTCCTGGGAAGCGGTATTTTAGTTATTCCCGCTATTCTTTCTGGGGTTATTTGGCGGTGCCCTTTACTGACTCTGTGTCCGAGATATGTTATTTCCTTCTCGACAAATTGCAGTTTCTTCTTGGACACCCGCAATCCTTTTTCTCCTAGGTAATTCAGGAGTCTTATAGTATCGTCTCGCACTACCTCCTCTGCTGGTCCCGATAGTAGTAGGTCATCGACATACTGTAATAGTTGGTTCTTTTCGGTACAATGGAATCCAGCCAATACTTGCTCCAGTACCTGTTCGAATAGGTTTGGGGACTCCGTGAACCCTTGGGACAAGACGGTCCACCGGAGTTGCTTCTTCCGCCCAGTGAAGGGATTTTCCCATTCAAATGCGAACATATCTCGGCTACCTTCCTCCAACGGGCAACTCCAAAAGGCATCTTTTAGATCTATCACACTGAACCATTCATGTTCAGGAGGTATTTTGCTCATTAATGTATAGGGGTTAGGCACTACCGGGTATCGTGTTTGGACTACCGCATTTAAGCCTCTCAGATCTTGAACCATTCGATACGTGCCGTCGGGCTTTCGGACCGGTAGGATGGGGGTATTAAAGGGTGACATACATTCTTCCAGGAGTCCATCTGATACTAATGTCTCAATTACAGGTTGTAATCCCCTCCTCCCTTCCATGGCAATGGGATATCGCCGTCTTCTCTCTTCTGCTTGTTTGTCCCACTGTGGGTCGTTTACTGGAAATTTCCGGTCCCCCGGTAACTCATTCGGCTGTTCCCTTCCCCAAATTGATATTGCAGCTTGTCGTATCATTTGCCTCTCTTGTGCAGAAAATAGCGTTCCCATAATCGCATGCATTTCTTCCCAAGTGTAAACATTAGGTCCTAAGAATTGATCCAACTGTTCTGCCAGTCCCATTGGATCTTCTAATAAAGTTTTCATATCTTTCTTAAATCCTCGTACTTCGGTACTTGTCAGAGGGACGTTTACAAATCCTGTTCCTCCCCGTTGTCCTCCCATTGGAACCTCTCGAAGGGGACACAGCTGTACCTCTTCCTTTTTTAATTCGTCTTTCTTTTTCTTATCTGCTCTTGTCACACTCCTTGTTTCGATCCTTGCCTTTGCTTTTTCCCTAACATCCCTCTCCGGGTCTATTTCTTCTGTTTTTTCACTTTCTTCACGTCCTCCCTCTGCTCCCGCAAGGGGCGCAGAAGGCTGGACATAGGGAGGGGGTAAATGATCGAGTGGGTCCCACTTCCGCTCCCCTTTAATGCCCAATTTAAAACTCTTTGTTGTTACTCCTGGCCAGGGAGCCCAACAAAAAGCATAAGCAATTTCTTCCGGTTTTACATTTGGTTTTGAATTAACGTAAATGTTTAAGGCTTGTCGTACCCAATCCTCCTCAGACCCAAGCCGCGGCCACCAGACCGCAGGTTTTTCTATCGGCTGTTTCGACCAAATTAAACAGTACTGTATCATTTTTTTCTTTTGTTTCCCTTTTAGTCTTCCACATCCCCAATTCTCAAACATTCTACCGAGGGGGCTATCAGGAGGAACCCCCGGGTATGGTCCCGGTCTTCTCCGTCTCCTCTTTCTTTTTAGAGCCACCCCCTCCCATCTTATTCCGCTCTTACTTAATCAGGAGGACCCCCGGGTAGCGATCCCGGTCTTCTCCGTCCTTACTTATTCCCGCACCGTTCTACTATAATAGTAGGCACTTACCCGGTGCGTCCTGGGGACTTCCAGTACCAGGTACTGTCCCCTTCTCCCCGTTTACCGCTCTGCGCTGTCCGGATATCACTCGCTCAAGCCGCGCTGGAGCGACGAGCAAGGAGTCAGGGACCGCCAAACTCGGCGGGGTGCACCGTCTCCGATGTCCTTCCTCGTGTCCACCGCGGCCGGAGTGTGGATCCCGGACGAGCCCCCACGTTGTCAGAAACACACTGAGTCTCAGCAATTTGCAGAACGGTAAACTTTATTTTTCGAGTCTGCAGAGTCGGACCCAACCAGCTCCTGCTAGATTGAGTGCCGAATTACACTTTGCACAGTTTTTTATACCCTACATTCTTCTTTAATCTCATTACAAAATTACAAATGTGATTACCCCTTTGGCCCACTTATCAGCCTCAGCGCATTAACACCGTTATTGTTCAACCGTTAAGCATGTCTTCCCGTTACCCGTATCGCTTCTTTAATCAGCAAGCTATTGTTTCATCCTGATTTTGCAAATTGGTTTATACGTTGCCCTGCAAGTTGCTTTGCACGTTCTTTCTGTGTCAGCACATTCTAAATGGACTCCTTAAGAATCATTTCTCTCACCGGAGAACACTCCCGGCTTCAGCCGTGGCCTCTCGGCCACCCCCACCAGGGAATTAAGTGCGGCTGCCAGCTCCGAGGCTTCCACCCTACCTGGGGGGCGGCGCCTAGTCACGACTCCCTCCTCCCACCTCCCTTTACTAGTGCCGGGCACCTCTCTGGGGTCCACCTCTAGCTCTAACTCCTCCCCCGATGTCTGCTCAGCCTCATCCTTGTAGAAGTGGAGCCCCCACGGCCCCTCCTCCCCCGGTACACTGACCGTCGCTGGCAGTCCCACCGTCCTGACTGCAGCACTCGTACGAACCAACACCCAGCTAGACTCTACCTCTTTACCACACCGTCTAGCTACCAATTCTACCTGCCCAATACCCTTCACTGAACTTAAACCCCGCACTATCGCGTCTCCCGAAACTCGAACATCCACTCCGCTCACTACGCATGCGTACTTCAAACTGGCACCAACAAAAAAATTTATCTCTGTCCATCTCCGCTCTGCTGCCTGCGCGATTCCACAGCCCCTGACAATCCAGTCCGGGACGAGCACCCCACAAATGTAACACTTACCCAACAGGCTGGTATATGTCTAGGGGAAACGGAGTTCCAGCAACTCACCAACCCACCTCCCGTACACGCAGGTGCTGTGAGAATCGAGTTTATGCCTCGCGCCCGCCAACAGTATCAAACCCACAACAAATACCGTTATGAAATACACTTTAAAGAGTTTACTAAAATTAAAAGAGTAGTAGGCAATACTATATATATATATAAATAAAAAAGAAAAGGCGGCAACTTATCAAAGTTCAATCTGTTCAGTGCACTCGTTGGAGCTCAATTAACGAACCAATCGACCCATCCAACCGCACGACCGTCACACCGTCGCACCTGGGACCACCCCGGTGATCTTACGAGCAATCCAGCGCACGCCCACCTTCCTCGGCGTCTTCCTCGGCCTCTCCCTCACACCGAAAACCCATCCCACAAGTTCCCAGCATCACAGGACACAATAACATTCGCCATTGATTAACAAATGAATACAATTACCATATCAGCCATTCTAAAGCGAAACAACGGCGAGAGAAACACTATCCGACAAAGAAGCATTCCTGCTCGTAACAAACCAAAGAAGCCATTTTGAGTAACATACACAGGACATTGTACATATACACCAGGGGTTTAACCTTTAAATCAAAGCAAGGGGCGGAGAGGGAAGAGGTAAAAGAAGCTTGGAGAGAAGCCTTTTTTTTAACTGATCAGGGCAAAGAGGCTAGACTGCGCAGGCGTGTGACGTCACGCGCCGAAGGTTTAAAAAGGAGAGGAAGTTATCAACGGTCATTTAAATTGAAGCGAGAGGCAGAGAGGGAAGAGGTAAAAGAAGCTGTTTCTTTTTTAACTGATCGGGGCAAAGAGGCTAGACTGCGCAAGCATGTGAAAGTCAGCCTCTGAGATCAGCAGTGGAATTTTAAAAGTGAGCAGGGGCTGAGTACGAGCTTCACTCCAGGTGAGGTAAGGCCGGGTAAACTCCTTTAATTAATCTAATTAGCTTAGGAGTAGGTAATGGAGTCAGCAGTTAGGGCGGTTGAGTGCTTCGTTTGCAGTATGTGGGAAGTCAGGGCGAGCACAGCTGTCCCTGATGACTACACCTGCAAAAGGTGCATCCAGCTGCAGCTCCAGACAAACCGAGTTTGGGGACTGGAGCTGGATCTGGATGAACTTCGGATCATTCGGGAGGCAGAGGCAGAAATAGACAGGAGTTTCAGGGAGATAGTCACCCCTAGGATTTAGGAGACAGGTGACTGTCAGGAGAGGGAAGGGGAATAGACAGGAAGAGCTGAGCACCCCTGTGGCCGTTCCCATCAACAATAAGTATACCGTTTTGGTTACTGTTGGTGGGGACAACCTACCAGGGACAACTTCCATGGTCAACTTGCAGTGGTTGCGCCTCTGGCACCGAGACTGGACCCTCAGAGATAAACAGAGAGGAAGAGGTGGAGAATTTCTTAAATGCATTTATTTTAATGCTAGGAGCATTGTAAGAAAGGTGGATGAGCTTAAAGCGTGGATTGATACCTGGAGATATGATGTTGTAGCTATTAGTGAAATATGGTTACAGGAGGGGTGTGATTGGCAACTAAATATTCCTGGATTTTGTTGCTTCAGGTGTGATAGAATAGGAGGGGCAAGAGGAGGAGGTGTTGCATTGCTTGTCCGAGAAAATATTACAGCAGTGCTTTGGCAGGATAGATTAGACGGCTCATCTCGGGAGTCTATTTGAGTGGAATTGAGGAATGGGAAAGGTGTAGTAACACTTATAGGGGTGTATTATAGACCACCTAATGGGGAGCGAGAATTGGAGGGGCAAAATTGCAAGGAGATAGCAGATATTTGTAGTAAGCACAGGGTTGTGATTCTGGGAGATTTTAATTTTCCACACATAGACTGGGAAGCCCATACTGTCAAAGGTATGGATGGTTTGGAATTTGCAAAATGTGTGCAGGATACTTTTTTGCAGCAATACATAGTGGTTCCAACTAGAGAAGGGGCAGTGTTGGACTTTCTGTTAGGGAATGAAATAGGTCGGGTGACGGAGGTATGTGTTGGGGAGCATTTCGGCTCCAGTGATCACAATGCCATTAGTTTCAATATAACTATGGAGAAGGATAGGACTGGACCCAGGGTTGAGATTTTTGATTGGAGAAAGGCTAACTTTGAGGAGATGCGAAAGGATTTAGAAGGAGTGGATTGGGACCATTTGTTTTATGGGAAGGATGTAATAGAGAAATGGAAGTCATTTAAAGTTGAAATTTTGAGGGCACAGAATCTTTATGTTCCTGTTTGGTTGAAAGGAAAGGTTAAAAGTTTGAGAAAGTCATGGATTTCAAGGGATATTGGAAACTTGGTTAGGAAAAAGTGAGATCTACAATAAGTATAGGCAGCTTGGAGTAAGTGAGGTGCTCGAGGAATATAAAGAATGTAAGAAGAATCTCAAAAAAGAAATTGGCAAAGCTAAAAGATACGAGGTTGCTTTGGCAAGTAAGGTGAAAATAAATCCGAAGGGTTTCTACAGTTATATTAATAGCTAAAGGATAGTGAGGGATAAAGTTGGTCCCTAGAGAATCAGAGTGGACAGCTATGTGTGGAGCCGAAAGAGATGGGGCAGATATTGAACAATTGCTTTTCTTTGGTATTCACTAAGGAGAAGGATGTTGAATTGTGTAAGGTAAGGGAAACGAGTAGGGAAGTTATGGAAACTATGACGATTAAAGTGGAGGAAGTACTGGCGCTTTTAAGGAATATAAAAGTGGATATATCTCCAGATCCTGACAGGATATTCCCTTAGACCTTGAGGGAGGTTAGTGTAGAAATAGCAGGGGCTCTGACAGAAATATTTCAAATGTCATTAGAAACAGGGATGGTGCCAGAGGATTGGTGTATTGCTCATGTGGTTTCATTGTATAAAAAGGGTTCTATGAGTAAACCTAGGAATTATAGCCTGTCAGTTTGATGTCAGTGGTGGGTAAATTAATGGAAAGTATTCTCAGAGATGGTATATATAATTATCTGAATAGACAGGGTCTGATTAGGAACAGTCAGCATGGATTTGTGTGTGGAAGGTCATGTTTGACAAACCTTATTGAATTTTTTGAAGAGGTTACAAGGAAAGTTGACGAGGATAAAGCAGTGGATGTTGTCTATATGGACTTCAGTAAGGCCTTTGACAAGGTTCCACACGGAAGGTTAGTTAGGAAGGTTCAATCATTAGGTATTAATATTGAAGTAGTAAAATGGATGCACCAGTGGCTGGATGGGAGATGCCAGAGAGCAGTGGTGGATAACTGTTTGTCAGGTTGGTGGCCAGTGACTAGTGATGTGCCTCTGGGATCTGTACTGGGTCCAATGTTGTTTGTCATTGACATTAATGATCTGGATAATGGGGTGGTGAATTGGATTAGTAAGTATGCAGATGATACTAAGGTAGGTGGTGTTGTGGACAATGAAGTAGGTTTTCAAAGCTTGCAGAGTGATTTAATCCAGTTAGAAGAGTGGGCTGAAAGATGGCAGATGGAGTTTAATACTGATAAGCGTGAGGTGCTACATTTTGGTAGGAATATTCCAAATGGTAGGTAAATGGTAGGGCATTGAAGAATGCAGTCGGACAGAGTGATCTAGGAATAATAGTGCATAGTTCCCTGAAGGTGGAATCTCATGTGGATAGGGTGGTGAAGAAAGCTTTTGGTATGTTGGTCTTTATAAATCAGGGCATTGAGTATAGGAGTTGGGATGTAATGTTAAAATTGAACAAGGCTGAATTTGGAGTATTGTGCACAATTCTGGTCACCGAATTATCAACAAAAAAGATGTCAACAAAATAGAGAGAGTACAAAGAAGATTTACTAGAATGTTACCTGGGTTTCAGTAGCTTAGTTAGAGGGAAAGGTTGAACAAGCTAGGTCTTTATTCTTTGGAGCGTAGAATGTTGAGGGGGGACTTGATAGAGGTATTTAAAATTATGAGGGGGATAGATAGAGTTGATGGATAGGCTTTTTCCATTGAGAGTAGGGGAGATTCAAACAAGTGGACATGAGTTGAGAGCTAGGGGGCAAAAGTTTAAGGGTAACAGGAGAGGGAATTTCTTTACTCAGAGAGTGGTAGCTGTGTGGAACGAGCTTCCAGTAGAAGTGGTAGAGGCAGGTTCGGTATTGTCATTTAAAGTAATATTGGATAGGTATATGTACAGGAAAGGATTGGAGGGTTATGGGCTGAGTGCGGACCAGTGGGACGAGTAAGCGTTCGGCACGGACTAGAAGGGGACGGGTTAGAAAACAAAAATGCAATGAAAAAATATCAGGTGATCAAAATCGATTTGTTTTACCCTATATACTTCAATGGCTTCTTTAATCGGCAGGAAGTTGTGAGACTTGTGTTCCCGCGTATCTCTACAGATCACACAGAGCAGTTTCTTGTCGTTTTCACAAAACAGCTTCAGTTCTTCCTCATGTTCCTCGCAGTAAAGTTTACTTTCCTTCTCTTTCGGATTCAGGTTTAGTATTCGAGCTTTCTCAGACAGATTTGCTAAGGCCCGACTGACCTTGAGGGTGCGGTCTGCAAACTCCTCTCTACATTCCGGGCAGGAGTTTCTCTCCTCCCTTTCCCAACACCGAGTGATACAGGAGCGGCAGAAGTTGTGTCCACACTCCAGTATAACCGGATCGCTGAAGAAATCCAGGCAGATGGGACAAATTACCTCCTCGGTCCAACTCTCGACCAGTCCTTTCGTAGCCATGTTAACTCCCGGTACTTCCTGGTTCAGGATCCTTTGACTTTCGGGGAGCCGCTGAACCCCATGCAGTACCGCGATTGTCCAGTAGGGGCGCTGCAGTCTCGGGAATGATGGTTCTATTCCTACGAGTGTTCAAAGGGCCATTTCCACAACAAGGTGGGACCAGGAACACATCAAACAGGTGGGAACATAACGAAAGCCTCAGCCATGGACAGCCCCATGCACGGCTGCGAAAAGAAGAGTGTTGGGCATGGGTTACCCCCGTCCTGCAAAACCCCAGTGTGACAGATGTGACCCCCGGGATAGGCAGGACCTTCGCCTGGAAGGTGATTGGATCGTCACGTGTAAGGAGAAGACGGCAACACTCCACTGCAGCAGGGGCTCCCATCCACCACGGGATCGGGGCCTGTTGTCTGCTGCTGCTCCTAAACCGTCACCCTGTCCCTCAGCACGTACTCCTGCAGTCTGGAAGGTGCCAGTCGGCTACACTCCTCTGCAGCAGGGGCTCCCATCCACCACGGGATCGGGGCCTGTTGTCTGCTGCTGCTGGGTGACGGAGGCAGCACTGCAGTGGCTGAAGGCCAAGGGAGAAGGCGGCACAAAGGTCGGACATGGGCAGCTGTGACGTCCAGTGCCCCGGAAGCAAAAGCTGCAACCCACGGAAAGCGAGGGACGGTGAAGTCCCTCTGATTGTCCACTACTTCTCGGTTGGATTTTCCATTCACAGGCTTTGATGGTTCCATACCAGGCCATCCCGTAACCCCTCCATATACTCTCCACCACACATCTGTGGAAGTTTGGTGAGGTTTCAGATGTCTCACTGAATCTCCACAAACTTTCGAGATATTAGAGACACAGACATGCTCTCGTCACAATCGCACTTGTGTACCAGGCCCAGGACACATACTCGGAAATGATAACATGGAGGAACCTAAGGTCGCTGGCCCTCTCCACCTTTGATTCCCCGATGAGGACTGGCTCATGGACCCCCTGAAGTCACTGATCAGCTCCTTGCTCCTGCTGGCATTGAATGAGGGGTTGTTATTGTGACAAGGCTCAGCCAGGTTTTCAGCCTCCCTCCTATATGCAGATTCGTCACCACCTTTACTGCGGCCAGCAGCAGTGGTATCATCAACAAATGTAAATATGGCGGTGGAGCTGTGCTGATCCTCACGGTCAGAGGTAAAAAAAGAGTAGAGTGGAGGGGTGGGGAGCTATGCACACAGCCGTGTGGTGACCTGTGCTGATGGAGACTGTGGAGGAGATGTTGTTGTCAATCTGAACTGACTGGGTAGAGGTCTGGATGCGAAGGGGAATCCAGGGAAATGGCATCAGCACAGTGAAGAGGCATTTGTCAGGTGAGGGGCTGAATGGCCTCCCCTTGATTCTATCCTCCATGTTCTTCAGAGCTGTGGACCGACTGAACTGAGGGAGCATAGAAGGCGTTGGAGAATAAACAGAGGTGTAGAGCAGGAGGGTGGAAAGATGGGGAAGTATAAATAAATGGTTGGCACAGAGATGATGGGCTGAAGGGCCTGTTCCTGCTCCTACTGTTTTATCTTCTGTCCTGTGGTGAAAAATAAATAACTGTCAGGCAAACAACTTTCTCAGTGAGATGGGGACATTGATGCAACGTGACATCGCAAGGTGTCGGAAACACTGGGATTACTGGCGCAGCTGCAGCAAAACTTCCTGATTTCACCCCGTTGTGCTGCAACATCCTGTTCTTCCTAATCAGATGCAGAGAGGCAGACAGCACGGACCGAGGCCCTTCGGCCCAACGTATCTCTGCAAACCGAGCTGTCTTCCTGAACACATCCCATTTGTCGACATCTTGCCCTCACCCCTCTAAACCTTTCCTATCAAGCACTTATCAATGTTGTAATTTGTTGTCTTTTAAATATTTTAATTCGACACACCTCCACCATTCCCTCTAGCAGCTCATTCCACAACTCGCCACACTTTCCCCTCACCTGAAACCTCTGTCCACGGGGTTTAGACTCCGTGACCCTTGGAAAAGGACTGTAACCATCCACCTGACCTGTGCATTTTGTAAACCTCAATAAGCTCAGCCCTCAGCCTCAGGGAAAACAGTCCAGGCTCGTCCGGGTTCTCCTCATCACTCACGGAGTAATTCTGACAACATCAGACTGAAATATTTCTGCACCATTTCCAGCTTCTTGTCATCCTTGCTGCCACCAGGTAACCAGAATTGTGTCCAACACTCCGAGTGTGTTTGCACCAATCTCTTGTACAGTTGCACCATATCATGACAACTCTTGCACTTAATACACTGACTGGTGAAGACAATGGTATCAAATGCCTTCTTCACCACTTTGCCGACCTACAATGGTGCTCGCAAGTTTGTGAACCCTGTAGAATTTTCTATATGGCCTAAAGTGTGAGCAGATCTTCACACAAGTCCTAAAACAAGATAAAGAGAAACCAATTACATAAATAACACAAAAAACCTTATACTTGTTCATTGATTTATTGAGGAAAAATTACCCAATATTACATGTATTTGTTGGAAAAATTATACAAACCTTTGCTTTCAGTAACTGGTGTGACCCCCCTTGTACAGCAATAATTCCAACCAAACGTTTCTGCTAACTGTTGATCAGTCCTGCACAGTGGCTTGGAGGAATTTTAGGCCATTCCTCCTTGCAAAACCGCTTCAACTCTGGGATATTGGTGGGCTTCCTTGCATGAGCTGCTTACTTCAGGTCCTTCCACAATATTTCTCATGGATTAAGGTCAGAAGTTTGACTCAGCCATTCCACAACATGAATTTTCTTCTTTTTAAACCATTCTGTTGTCGACTTAGTCTTGTCTTTTGGATCATTGAATTCTTGGATAATCCACCTTCTCTTACGCTTCAGGTGACAGACTGCAACCCTGACATTCTCCTGTAAAATGTCTTGAATTCATTGTTTAAGCTGTCCAGGCCCTGAGTCAGCAAAGCAGCCCCAAACCACGATGCTCCTTTCACCGAGCTTCACAGTGGGATGAGGTTTCGGTGTTGGTGTGCGGTATCCTTTTCCCTCCAAATGTAGCAATGTGCTTTTCTGCCAAAATGTTCAACTTTTGCCTGATCTATACACAGAACATTGTCCCAGAAGTGTTGTAGAACGTCCAGGTGATCTTTTGCCAACTTGAGACATGCATCAATTTTTTGAATAGGGCAGGGTACCTCATCTCATCTCATTGAATGGAACAACTCACTCCAAATGGTTTTTATAGAAGCCATTAGCACAGAGGTTCACATACTTGTTCCAACAAATACATGCAATATTTACGTTTATGTATTACCTATAAGGTGAGGCACCACTTCACCTGCGAGTCAACTGGGGTGATATACTGTATCCAGTGCTCCCGATGTGGCCATTTATACATTGGGGAGACCCACCGCAGACTGGGAGACAGTTTTGCCGAACACCAGCACTCAGTCCTTCAGCAGTGGCGGGATCACCCTGTGGCCACACACTTCAATTCCACAGACTGCTCCCACTCCGATATGTCTGTCCATGGCCTCCTCTATCGTCAAGATGAGGCCACACGCAGGTTGATGGAGCAATACCTTATCTCCCATCTGGGTAGCCTCCTACCTGCCGGCATGAACATTCAACTCACAGACCTCCTTTGATATCCACCCCCTGCTTACCACATCCCTATCTATAATTTTAGTCTGGTTCTCTCTCTCTCTCTCTTTCCCCCTCACTATAATCTCCCCCCAGCCCTACCTTTCTTTCTCTTTTATTTCCCATAATTCTCCACCATCCCCTAGCCCATTTCCCTTCAGCCTATCACTTCCCAGCTCTCTACTCCATCCCTCCCCCCACCTCTTATCCCCCCTCGACCATCCCATGTTACTTCACTCCTGATGAAGGGTTTCGGCCCGAAACGTCGTCAGTACCTCCTCCCATAGATGCTGCCTGGCCTGCTGAGTTCTGCCAGCATTTTGTGTTTTTATTTATTTCCAGCATCTGCAGATTCACTCGTGTTGTCATGTAATATTGGATCTTTTTCCTCAATAAATAAATGAACAAGTGTAATGTTTTTGTGTTATTTATTTAATTGGGCTCTCTTTATCTAATTTTAGGACCAGCATGAAAATGATCACATTTTTGGTCATACTTATACAGAAATAGACACAATTCTACAGGTAGATCTACATTCTGTTGTTACCATCTTCCCTGTCCACCGCACCTCCAATGTTGGTGTCATCTGCCAGTTTACTGTTCAGCTCACCCACATTACCATCCAAATCATTAGTTCTCTATATATCAGAACACATAAGAAACAGATTTATGTGATTAGTGATTTGATAATTAGATGAAAATGATTTGAGCAGGAGTTCTATTCCATTCCACCTCCACTTGTACGGTATTTATTTAAATCTTTTGTGTGGAAATTGTTTCCTTTCAGCTTTTCTTAAATATTTTTCTGCTCTCACCTCACATCCCTAACATTACCGACCACGGTACCAACCTCTCATGTAATGGGGAGGGGGGATTGTTCCTCGCTGCCGTTTAAGTGAGGGAGGGAGGGAGTTGAGGGACTTTGGGGTTCTGACATTTAACTGTCGTTCATTCTTGGGACACTCCCCTGTTTTTGTGGATGTTTGCAAATAAAAAGCATTTCAGGATGTGAATTGTAAACATTTCTCCGACATTAAATGTACCTTTGACCCCGTGAACCAATCTGCAAAGCAATTCCCCCACAACCACCCTCTGCCTCCTACCACAAGCAAATGTTTTATCCAGTTTACACACAAAATGCTGACGGAGCTCCCCAGGCCAGGCAGCAGCTATCGAAAAATGTACAGCTGATGTTTCAGACCAAGACCCTTCTCTAGTCGGGCATCTACACGTTGCTCGTGAAACCATTGCAGATACACTTCACAAATTCTACCCTGTCCGAACCGTCGGCACTATGTCTGACCCAGTCAATGTTAGGGAAGCTGAAGTCTCTGACTATTACAGAGTTATCTGCATTCTCCCTACACATGGGCTCTTCTGATTCTCACTGACATTTGGCATCCTACAGTACAATCCCAGCAAAGTGACCATCTCCATATTTCTGACTCCTACCAATACACTCTCACTGGCCGTTCCCCACAAAGATCTCTCTCTGTGCTGTGGTGATGTTCTCCCTAATCAATATCACAACTCCCCTCCTCTCTGACCCCCACCTCTGTCACGTCCTTTGCAACTGTACCCCAGTGTGGTGGTTTTGATCTTATTCAATGGGAGAACAGGTGTGAGGGGCTGAACAGTCTCCTCTTGCTGCTATTTGTGATGTTCAGAGCAGTGAACAGACTGAACTGAGGGAGAATAGATGGGGTCAGGGAATGAATAGAGGTGTAGAACAAGAGGGTGGTCCCAATTGAACAGACATCTGGCAAGTGAGCGGCTCTGAAACTGAGTTTGGAAGGGTTCAGTATCAGTCTGTCCTTGTTGGAGTGAATGGTGAGACTGGCGGGACGAGGGTTATTGACGGTCTGGTCGGGATGGAGTTGTGTGTCAGGGGAAAGCAGCTGAGATCAGGTGAACCCCTCGAGGAGTAGAAGGGATGTAGGAGAACACTGAAGAGAGAACATCAGGAGGCCAAAAGGGGTGTGAGATAGCTTTAGCAGGTAAGATGAAGGAGATTCTACAGAAGATTCTATGAGTCTCTGAAACAAAAAGGGTAACGAGTGAGGTATCCTTGGAGGATCAGTGTGGTCATCTATGTGTGGAGACATAGCAGATGGGTGAGGTCTGAAATAAATACTTCTCATCTGTATTTACTGTGGAGAAGGTGGTGGAAGTTTGGGAATTCAGGGAGGGGAATATTAATCTCCAGAAACACATCCTCTGACATGTTAGGGATCCAGGGAAGAAATTGTAGGGACCCTGGAAACACAGGGAAATGCACCTTCTTCTCCAAGAGTCTCCCCGAATTGGCTTGAGAGCAAAGTATAACGAGGGAAATAAAATGCCCGCTTCAGGATTAGTGTCTGTGTGAGCAGGTAGCGGTGTTCAGAGGATGTGAGAATTTAATCGTGGCAAAGCAGATTCAGGTTGTTGGTAACCAACAAAAATGCTGAGTCAGTAAAGAAAGTTGACAGAGAGTGAAGGACAAGTAATGAAAAGATTGGAACGATGCGGAGTCAGCACATTCCGCGTTCTCCAACTATGGTTCCTTCAGACATGTTGCTGATGACTAAAGAGTCTTTTTTGACGTTTGTTGTTGAGGTACTGGTTGGGGCTACAACTTCAAACAAGAGGATGGATATGATAAAAGTAGTTGTTGGAGCTGCAGAGAGATTCCTTGATATGAAACAGGTTTTACCGGAAAAATTACATGAGTATGTGACAGAGAAATAATCACTGAATACTTCCCAGTTGTCGGGGTCAGGGAGTATGGAGGAGCTTTATGTGGATGAAGAGGCCGATAATTAGTATTTGGATGTTTTTAATATTACAATGGAATGAAAGAAGTTTAATTGCAAATGGTCAAGAATTAAAAAGATTTGTTGGATCAAGCTTGATTTGATCTGTATACAGGAGACATGGTTAAAGCCTCATTTAGATTTTGTGATCCCTGGATATGATAGTTTGACAGCTGGCAGAACGGGTAAATCTGGTGGAGGGTGAGCAACTTTCATAAAAACAAGGCTTCATATTAGAAGACTTGATTTTAAATCTAACCTTGAAATTGTGGCTGAGGAGGTTTGGAGCTCTTGTGGTCAAACAATGATTAACTTTTATAATCCATGTAATGTGATGATGTTATCAGATTTTGATGTAAGTATGAATAAAGCAAGATCCCCAGCAATCTGGGAGATTTCAAAACCCATAATCCTCTGTGGGGTAGTGAAGGTAAAGATAGTAATGGAGCGGGAGTAGAGGAGTTTCTAGATAAATACAACATGGTACTTCTAAACACGGAAGGCCTGCAAGATTTAATAATGTAAAGAATACTTGTAGTCACTTAGACTTATCAATCACTTCCTCAGACTTAGCCAGGGTTGGGGAATGGGATGTTACGGACAGATACACACTGGGAAGTGATCACTATCCTATATTATGTAGATTTGGTAGAAATTTGATATTAGAAGTTGAGGAGAGGGCTGCTGGATAAAATTTTTCTTTTGCCCGTTGGGATGAGTACCAGGAGAAAGCTGCAGATATGATAGAAGAGATTGAAAGCGAGGCCTCCATAGACGAGTGGAATGAATCTGTTCTGTAATTCATAAAGTTGCTCAGTTGACTATTCCGCTGCAGAATGTTCCTGAGGCTCGAGCATTAGTTCCGTGGTGGAATAAAAACTGCGATATAGCAGTCAGAAACAGGAACGGAGCTTACAGGAAATTAAGAAAGTACCCAGTGTTAGATAATGTTATGGAGTATAAAAAGGAAAGAGCAGTAGCAAGGAGAGTAATTAAACATGCAAAGAAGGATAGTTGGAGAACCCTGGGCCCTGAGACACCTATAAAGCAGCTATGGAGGATCGTTCACAGAATGTCAGGGACATATAGAAAAACATCTATCCCAGCTTTGCTGGGAGGACAAATTGAATCTGTCACCAACAGGGAAAAGGCTGATCTGTTTGTAGTGCAGATTGCTCTGCATCTCGGAATGGTGGTGGCTAAGAAACGTATTCTTCTGACCTGGAAGTCTACTACTCCACCTACCTTTGCACACTGGCTCAGGGAGATGTTGTCTAATATACAGATGGAAAGGCTGCGTCTGCACAAACCCAATACACAAAATACATTTGAGAGAATACGGGGACCTTTCTTGGCTCAGTGTCATATTACCTCACATACAGAGTGACCTTGACCAGTCTAGTCTCATGAGTGGGTGCGGTGCCTAACCAGATTCCTTCACTCATTTTATTTTATATTGCTTCCGCAATACCACTATTGTGTCATCTCTTTTTTTGCAAGTCTATTTATGTAATCTTGTAAATTGTCTGGCAGCCTTTTTGTTTTTGATTTGTTTTGTCTGTGCTCCACCTGGAGCTACATTTCTTTTACATTGTTTTGAACGTCTACAATATGTTTGGTCTTATTAAAACTGAACATTCTAAATAAAGGGTTTCAATATTTCTGCTTCTAACTCCAAATATATGATGTTTGGCTTTGGAAGAAAGATTCCTGTTTGTGAATTATGTCTATCTGATTCTCCATCAGAAAAAGTCAAGGTATTCAAGTTTTTAGGTGTCTGGTTTAATGAAAGACTTACTTGGAGGGTTCATATCGATAAAACAATTGGAAAATGTGAGAAAGTTTTAGATGTTGTGAGAAGTATTGCTGGATGTGACTGGGGACAGGGCGAGAAACTATGTACTTCATATATCTAGCTATGATTAGATCAGTTATTGATTATGGTTGTATTGCTAATGTTTCCGCTGCTATGGCAGTGCTTGAAAAATTAGACCCTGTGCAGTCCCAACCACTTAGACTCTGTTGTGGAGCTTTTAGAACATTAGTCTCTGCATTATGTGTGGAGATGGGAGAAGTGCCTCTACATTTAAGACAAGTTCAGTTGGGCCTGCAGTATTGGGCAAAACGAAATGGCTTCAATCACAGCTGTCCATCAAAATGTCTTTTGCAGGTGAAGTCACAGCGCCAAAGGGAAATATTTAAATAATAAATGGGGATCTTATAGATGCTGGGAACTTGTTTCTTCAGACTGATGAATATGGAACTAAGAGATTCTGCTGACAATAGAGATTTGGTTAATAAAGATTAAAATGTGAGAAATTTCTGTACTTGAAGGGTTGGAAATCTTTGAAGACCTCTACATCAGAAATTTGATAATAACTAAGCATATTCATAGCTGAGATCATGAGATTTTGTTTACATACCAAAGGGATCACTGTATATGGGTTGGGAAATCGACTTGTGGTAGAAGATTTACATGACCTTAATGAAAGATCGAGCAAGCTCAAGGTTCACATAACCTATTCCTGCTTCTGTTACAAATGTTCTCAGGTTAAGGTTAATTGATGTTGAGCTCATGGATTTTTTGATCACCAAATTTAGGCCATACGATTTTCCCTTATTTTACAAACTATAGCAAAGATTTCATCTGAAGTAGGACGTAGTTTTAAATATCTTACATTTGTAATGGTCAGAGAATAGTAATAGATATGAATCTCAGATGTTATGCACTAAGAGGAAAGGCAGGTAAGTTCTCTTCACTAGTGAAACTTAAGAATTTGACTGTAACTTGAAGTCTCCTGTACACACAAGCAAGGCACCTTGGAATATCTGCACTACCACAATATTAAGTCATAATCAAGAACGTTCAGGTAAACTGCCAGCCAGGCTGGTTAATGAACTCCTAAGACTTTAAAATTCCCAAGTGAATCTCATTTACTTAACAATCACAATATTCTAAAGCCCTCGGGGATCTCATCATGTTTATCCCTGTCCATCATGGGTATGGGCTGTAGTCCCATTTTTTTCATTTCGTCACCCTGTATGAAAACAAATTAAGATAAATTAAATTTATATCTCACAACTATTCTATTTTTCTATAAACTGAAATTACAAAAAATAATTTAGAAGAGAACTGTCATTAAACCTATGGCAGCAATAATATTATTCGTATTGACTCTTCCTTGGCAAAGACATCTTACGTACGTGGGGCGAGGGGGAAGAGGATAGCAACAGGGAGAAAGCAGAGTTTCTATGGGAAGATTAGACTTTGTATGCATGCCATTGAGTTCTGGTTTTGGCAGGTTTGACAGATTTCCTCCCTAATGGGAATAAGCTTCCAGTTGGGGAAGGAGCATTGAAGAGCAGCATGCAGCTGTAAGTCCACTGTTTGTCCACAGTAAGAGGGAGATACACCTGGGGAAGGACCTCCATTCCTCTTGAAGCTATCATTGGCTTCTCTTCAACTGCTGGGTTCCAATGCCATCAAAGCCTAGCTGTCTCAGTTAAAAATTAAATTATGTACAAATCGTGTGTGTGTGTGCGTGTGTGTGTGCATGCATGTGTGCGCCCTCAACTCCCGGGGGAGTCGTTGGGGCGCCGTCATGACAAGCTTTTGCTCTGATCTTTTCAGTGTGCTTATCGTTCGGCGTGTCTTGGCATCTGAAACCTGGCGAACCCCATCCCTCTCCAGGTTTTTTTTATGAGATCGAGTTGTTAGCTTGACACACAACCCAGGCACAGATGGAGGGCATGCAAGGGAGCCGGCCAGATTCAAACTCGGGATCTCTCGCCTCAAAGTCCAGCGCTGGTGCCACTATGCCACCAGCCAGTCGACAAGTCACGTAGCCCCGTTCAAACATTTATCAGGTTATCTCCTAGTTGTAGATTGCCTGCCAGATGTGGGTGGGCTGTAGCAAGGATTCAGATGTTTAAAGATGTAATAACTTACTCAATCAAAACCCAGTGAATTTGAGAATTAAGTTTCATCCAAATGTTTATAGACATCCATGAGTCATCAAAATTTACTCCAATTCTTTTCTCCCTGACCAATCAGGGAACAATCAACTTCTGCTTTAAATATACATATGGACTTGGCCTCCAACACAGTCTGTGGCAGTGCATTCCACAAATTCACTACTCTCTGGCTGAAGAAACTCCTCCTTCCCTCTGGTCTAAAAAGTTATCCCTCAATTTTGAGGCGGTGTCCTTTAGTATTGGACACCCCCACCACAGAAAACATCCTCTCCACATCCACCTCATCTGGTCCTTTCAACATTCAGTTGGTTTCAATGAGATCTCTCCACATTCTTCTAACTTCAAGTACAGGCCCAAAGCTGTCAAACATTCCTCATATGTTAACTCCTTCATTCCCGGAATCACTCTCATGTACCTCCTCTAGACTCTCTCCAATGACAACACATCGTTTCTGAGATATGGGGCCCGAAATTGTTCACAATACTCCAATTGTGGCCTGACTAGTGTCTTATAAAGCCTCAGCATTATCTGCTTGCTTTTATATTCTATTCCTCTTGAAATAAATGGCAACATTGCATTTGCCTTCTTTACACAGACTCAACCTGTAAATTAACCTTCTGGGAGTCTTGCATGTGGACTCCTAAGTCCCTTCACATCTTTGATGTTTGATTTTTTTCCTTATTTAGATATCAGTCTGCACTATTGTTCCTTTTACCAAAATGCATTATCATACATTTCCCAACACTGTATTCCATTTGCCACTTTTTGTCCATTCTTTCAATTTAACTCATGCTGCAATTGCATTGCTTCTTCAGCACTACCTGCCCCTAAACGTATTTTTGTACCATTTGCAAATTTTGCCACAAAGCCATCAATTTCATTCTCTAAATCATTGACAAACAATGTGAAGAGTAGCAATCCCAATCCTGCCCCCTTAGGAACACCACTAGTCACTGACAGCCAACTAGAAAAGGCCCCCTTTATTACCAACACAACACTCAATCTAAGACAGCCTTTCGCCAAGTAGACTCAAGCATAAGCTGTTCAAAAAACCATCTTGTAGGCATTGAACAAATCCTGCTTCTTGTGATTTGACACCAATGTGATTTTCCCAATCCCTTTGCATACTGAAGTTCCCCATTACATTTGTGTCATTACCCTTACCACATGCCTTTTCTGGCTCCCTTTGCAATCTCAACCCCACATCTTGGCTACTATTTGGAGGCCTATATATGATTCCTATAATTTTTTCTACCCTTGCAGTTTCTGAACTCCATCCACAAAGATTCAGCATTCTCTGACCCTATGTCACCTCTTTCTAAAGATGTAGTTCCATCTCTTAACAACAGAGCCACACCACTATGCCTTCTGCCTGACCTTTCAATACAAAGTATATCCTTTGATGTTCAGCTCCCAAATAAGGCCTCCTTTCAGCCATGTCTCAGTGATGCCCACAACATCATACTGACTAATCTTTAATTGCGCCACGAGTTCGTTCACCTTATTCCGAATGCTATGCGTATTTAAATACAGCATCCTCAGTCCTGCATTCGTTGCTCTTTTGAATTTTGCCCCTGTGGTTCAACTTAACTCTTTGCTTTGTCTGCATTTGTACCCAGTCATTTGCTTGTCCTTCCTGACATACATTTACACCCATCACCTACTTGTAAACCTGCTGGATCATCCTCAGCTCAGTCATACTGGTTCCCACTCCCCTGCATTTTAGTTTAAATCTCTCCCAACAGCTCTAGTAAACCTGCCCACAAGAATATTGGTTCCCCTCAGATTCAAGTGCAACCTGCCCTTTTTGTATAGGTCCCATCTGCCCCAGAAGAGTTTCCAATTATCCAGAAATCTGAATCCCTGCCTGCTGCTCCATTTCTTCAGCCACACATTTACCTGCCCCCTCATTCTATTTCTGTTCTCACTATTGTGTGTCACAGGCAGCAATCCCGGGATTACTAACCTTGAGATCTTGCCTCTCAGCTTTCCTCCTAACTCCCTGTATTCTGTTTTCAGCACTTCCTCCCTTTTACTACCTATGTCATTGGTACCAATATGTATCATGACTTCTGGCTGCTCATCCTTCCTTTCCAGGATATTGTGAACACGGTCAGAAACATTGTGGACCCTGGCACCTGGGAAGCAAACTACCATCCAAATGTAAATCATACACTTATGGAGAAATGTTACAAAATTCTTACAGGTCTTGACAGACTAACTGCAGGGACGGTATTTACCTTGCCCTCAGGAGTCTAGAATGGGGAAGTGGGGGGGGGGGGTCACAATTTCAGAATACACAGACCATTTCAGACAGAGATATGATTTGTTCATGCAGAGTAGTGCGGAGCTGTGGAGATTCAGTCATTACATTCATTGATAACAGAAATCAAAAGATTCAAGGGGCATTGCAATGGTATGGAAAAATGGAAATGAAATTTAAGATCAGTGATGATCTTAATGAATGGCTCATTTGGCTCAATGGACTGCATTTCATGACACTTACTTTACTTTAACTTTTATTGTCACCAAACAATTGATACTAGAGCGTACAATCATCACAGTGATATTTCGCGCTCGCTTCGCGCTCCCTGAAATGTAAATTAAAGTAAATAGAATAAAACTTTAAATTGTAAATCATGATTAGAAAATAGAAAAGGGGAAGTAAGGTAGTGCAAGTCAGGTCTGGATATTTGGAAGGTACGGCCCAGATCCAGGTCAGGATCCGTTCAGCAGTCTTATCACAGTTGGAAAGAAGCTGTTCCCAAATCTGGCTGTACAAATCTTCATGCTCCTGAACCTTCTCCTGGAGGGAAGAGGGACAAAAAGTGTGTTGGCTGGGTAGGGTTTTCTTTCTCTGCAACTCTCTTCATTAACCTAATAACCAAATGGCTCCATCAATAACGTCTGAAGGCTCAGTGGACCCAGACAGCAGTGAGGCAGGATTTGGGATGTACACATATCAACTTGGAATTGAGATTGGTCACCAGGTTTCAGATGGTGTTTCTGTCTTTACAACA
Organism: Hypanus sabinus; assembly: GCF_030144855.1. Lineage (NCBI taxonomy): Eukaryota > Metazoa > Chordata > Chondrichthyes > Myliobatiformes > Dasyatidae > Hypanus > Hypanus sabinus. Next base: position 182,311,080 of record NC_082710.1, on the reverse strand, counting down.
GAATTATTAGCAATCCTCTGGATAGAAGACTCTCGACCATGCAGGGTTATCATCTGTTCGGATTCTGCATATTGTTCAAGAGGCTGTCTGACTGTAATGTATTTTGTTTTTCTATTAAATCTTTGTTTGTCCATCAAGAGAACCACCAGCTGATTGAAGAGTTTATTATTCAGTTTATATGTGCGACAGTTTATATTCGAGAATCTGAGTTTCCTGAAATTATATAATTAATTATACATCCTGCGGAGGGCAGTAACACGCCGAGACGTCTAAACTGACGGAAATAGAAGAAGAAGTGTCTGTGTGTGGAGCCATGGGAGGTTGGTGAGTTTTGATAACTTTCCTGTGTTTAAAGTGAAAATGGGTGTGGAAGCTGGGGAATTTGTTGAATTTTTAAACATCTACATTCCGGTCTTGTCTGATGTTCTGCTGATTTGTAAAACCGTCGTTCATCGTTGTTAATATCCCGAATTCAGGGCTCTGCCAATCCAGATGGTAAGATGTGAGAAAATTCAATTTACGTCAGTGACGTTTTCAATTTACGGACAGGGATAGTGAACAGACTGAATATCTCCTTCGCGGTTCCCCATCCCCTTTTCCCTCTCCACCTCATCTCCTTGCCTGCCCATCGCATCCTTCACCGCCTTATTTTTTCCCATGGCCTTCTGTCCTCTTCTACCAGACTCCCCGTCTCCAGCCCTGTGTCTTCTTCACTAAACATCTTCCCAGCGCTCTGCTTGATCCCCGCCCCTCTCGGTTTCTGTGACCTCGTGTTTCTCTCCCCCCCCCCCCCTCCCCACACACCTTTTTAACTCTACTCCTCATCCTGACAAAGGGTCTCGGCGCGAACTGTCGACTGGACTCTGCCCGGCCTGCTGAGTTCCTCCAGTATTTTCTGTGGGTTACTCAGAGAGATATCCAGCAAATGCACATTTTCTCTTGTTTGAGCCTGAATATCTGTCAGTTTCACGACACAATACCGCCACCTGCTGCTGTAGACAGGTACTGCAGGAAGGGTAGAACCAAAATACTGTCCTGGAACTTTCAGCTGGAGCAAACTCAAAGTGATTTATTATCAAAGTACGCACGTGTCAAGATGAACAACAATGAAATTCATTTTCTTGGCAACGTTTACAGCAAATACAATAGCAAGTTGGAAAGATAGCAATAAACTGAAACAAGTAATTAATGTGCAAAAGGGGACAATTTCTGCCAATAGGCATCGAATTATAAAGCACTACAGTACAGAAACAAACCCTTCGGCCCAACTGTGCCAAACTCCCATTCTATCAACCTGCACCTGGACAAAACCCCACCCATGCATGTACTTTTCCAAACTTAAACATTGACATTGAACCACTTCTGCAAGAAGATTTTCTGCACTCGCACCACTCTCTCAGTGAACACGGTCTCCTTCGATATTTCACCCTTCACCTATGAACTCTACTTGTAGTCCCATCAAACACAGTGGGGAAGCCTGCATGTATTTTCGCTAAATATACTGTACCACTCATAATTGTGTATATCTCTATCAAATCGTGCCTCACTCACCGAAGCTCCAGGGAATTATGCCTCTAACTCAGGTCCTCAAATTCCTTCTGAATTTTCTCTGTACTCTTTCAATCTTACTTACATCTTTCCTGCAGGTGGGAGACCAGAACCGCACACAATACTCCAAATTAGTCCTCACCAATGTTTTATCCCTCTGTTGTTCTGCACTCCTCAGACCACTGACATTCACCGTGTCAATCCTACCCTGGGTTGTCCTCCAGAATGTACAGCACCTCACCTGTCTGGAATAAATTCCATCTGCCATTTTCAGAACATTCCGTTTCTGATTCCGTTTACCAGAGTATCATCCAAATCGTTGAAATTGAAGACAAACAATGGACCCAGCATCGATCCCTGCAGCACACCACGAGTCACGGGCGTCCAGTCAGAGAGGCAACCAAACGGCAAAGAAATAAATTGTAGAGTCCTTGAAAGCTGGTCTGTCACTTGTGGAATCAGTTCAGAGTTGAGGTGAGTGAAGTTATCCACGCTGATTCGGGAGGCAGAGTAAATTTATCATCAAAATATGAAGAGCAGGAGTAAGAATGTATTGTTTACGCAATGTGAACATTGAAAGCAGGACCAACATTGTCTGCCCACTAACTGTCCTTCAAAAGGTTGAAATGATCGACTCCAGCTGCTGCAGTGGTGTCATGCACTTAAGTCAGTTCCTTAACAATGACATTGAATAGTCAGTATTCTATTAACAGAGGAAGTGATTGGATAATGAACACTACCATTGATTAGTGCAATTTAATATTCCAATTTACACCCAATCAATGTGAAAAGCACCATTTCATCAGCTTGCTCCCTCTCCGGTCCCTTTCCCTCAGAATCCTGGATTTTGCTCCTGTCTCCGCTCCTCCCAGGTCAGTGAAGTGTTCGAACATCGGAATCTGCTCACTTCCTCTGCTCCAATTTCCCTTTAACCCGGAAAACATTTCCAGCTGGTTAATAGTTCGGCCGTTCCTTCATAGTCCTGGAGTGCAAATCTCGCTGCCCAGCAACAATTTGGGACCTCCTTCACTATACAGTACATGTTGATCTCCTGGCGGTGCCGAGATTCTGTCAACAATAACTTTTGGCGCAAACACGAGGATATCTGCAGATGCTGGAAATTCAAGCAACTCACACAAAGTGCTGGTGGAACGCAGCAAGCCAGCAGAATCTATCGGAAGAAGTCAACGTTTCGGGCCGAGACCCTTCGTCAGGACTAACTGAAAGATAGTAAGAGATCTGAAAGTAGGAGGGGGAGGGGGAAATGCGAAATGATAAAAGAAGACCTGAGGGGGTGGGGTGAAAAAGAGCTGGAAAGGTGATTGGCAAAAGGGATACAAGGCTGGAGAAGGGAAAGGATCATGGGACGGGAGACCTCGGGATAAAGAAGAGGGGAGGGGAGCAGCAGAGGGAGATGGAGACAGGCAAAGAGTGACGGGCAGAGACAGTAAAAGAGGAGAGGGGTAAAAATAAATCAGGGGTGGGGTAAGAAAGGGAGGAGGGTCTTTAATGGAAGTTAGAGAAGTCAATGCTCATGCCATCAGGTTGGAGACTACCCAGCCGGTATATAAGGTGTTGTTCCTCCAACCTGAGTGTGGCTTCATCTTGACAGTAGAGGAGGCCATGGATAGACATATCAAAATGGGAATGGGACGTGGAATTAAAATGTGTGGCCACCGGGAGATCCAGCTTTCTCAAGCGGGCAGAGCGTAGGTGTTCCGCGAAACGGTCTCCCATTCTGCGTCGGGTCTCATCAATATATAAAAGGCCACACCGGGAGCACCGGACGCAGTATACCACACCAGCCGACTCACAGGTGAAGTGTCACCTCACCTGGAAGGACTGTCTGGAGCCCTGAATGGTGGTGAGGGGGGAAGTGTGAGGGCAGGTGTAGCACTGGTTCCACTTACAAGGATAAGTGCCAGGAGGGAGATCGGTGGGAAGGGATGTGGGGGAGGACAAATGGACAAGGGATTCGCGTAGGGAGCGATCCCTGCGGAAAGCAGAAAGGAAGGGGGGAGGGAAAGATGTGCTTGGTAGTGGGATCCCGTTGGAGGTTGCGGAATTATTCGTTGGACCCGGAGGCTAGAGGGCTGTTAGCTGAGGACAAGGGGAACACTATCCAGAGTGGGGTGGTGGACAGATGGGGTCAGAGCAGATGTGCGTGAAATGGGAGAGATGAGTTTGAGAGCAGAGTTGATGGTGGAGGAAGGGAAGCCCCTTTGTTGAAAAAAGGAAGACATCTCCTTCATCCTAGAACGAAAAGCCTGAGAGCAGATGCGGCAGAGACGGAGTTATTGTGAGGAGGAGATGTTCCTCACCTACCACCCCGCCAGCCTCAGGGTCCAACGAATAATTCTACATAACTTACACCACCTCCAAAGGGCAACCGCTTCTCGAATTCCTCCCTCATCCATCCACCCCACTCCTATCACCTCCCAGCTCCTTCCCTCATCCATCCCCTCCCCACCACCTCCAAAGGGCAACCGCTTCTCGAATTCCTCCGTCTCCATCCACCCCACTCCTATCACCTCCCAGCTCCTTCCCTCATCCATCCCCTCCCCATCACCTCCAAAGGGCAACCGCTTCTCGAATTCCTCCCTCATCCATCCACCCCACTCCTATCACCTCCCAGCTCCTTCCCTCATCCATCCCCTCCACATCACCTCCAAAGGGCAACCTTCTCGAATTCCTCCGTCTCTATCCACCCCACTCCTATCACCTCCCAGCTCCTTCCCTCATCCATCCCCTCCCCATCACCTCCAAAGGGCAACCGCTTCTCGAATTCCTCCCTCATCCATCCACCCCACTCCTATCACCTCCCAGCTCCTTCCCTCATCCATCCCCTCCCCACCACCTCCAAAGGGATACCGCTTCTCGAATTCCTCCCTCATCCATCCACCCCACTCCTATCACCTCCCAGCTCCTTCCCTCATCCATCCCCTCCCCATCACCTCCAAAGGGCAACTGCTTCTCGAATTCCTCCCTCATCCATCCACCCCACTCCTATCACCTCCCAGCTCCTTCCCTCATCCATCCCCTCCCCATCACCTCCATAGGGCAACCGCTTCTCGAATTCCTCCCTCATCCATCCACCCCACTCCTATCACCTCCCAGCTCCTTCCCTCATCCATCCCCTCCCCATCACCTCCAAAGGGCAACCGCTTCTCGAATTCCTCCGTCTCCATCCACCCCACTCCTATCATCTCCCAGCTCCTTCCCTCATCCATCCCCTCCCCATCACCTCCAAAGGGCAACCGCTTCTCGAATTCCTCCCTCATCCATCCACCCCACTCCTATCACCTCCCAGCTCCTTCCCTCATCCATCCCCTCCCCATCACCTCCAAAGGGCAACCGCTTCTCGAATTCCTCCGTCTCCATCCACCCCACTCCTATCACCTCCCAGCTCCTTCCCTCATCCATCCCCTCCCCATCACCTCCAAAGGGCAACCGCTTCTCGAATTCCTCCGTCTCCATCCACCCCACTCCTATCACCTCCCAGCTCCTTCCCTCATCCATCCCCTCCCCATCACCTCCAAAGGGCAATCGCTTCTCGAATTCCTCCGTCTCCATTGGCTGGTTGAAAGCGGGATCACAACGAACTGAACGTTCATCCATCAGCCGGATTGGCGGAGTCATGAATCCAGGAGTGAAATTTCAACTGCTGGGAAAACTCAGCGGGTCAAACTGCACCAGTGGGGAAAAGGGATGGGTTTGACCCAATTTCAGGAGGAAATTAGGCTTGAGTGATGGATTCCAGCATCTACAGCTCCAGTCTCTCGGATTCGGGGCAGTAACAGCGATGAACCACAAGTAATAATAAAAAAGATTAGCTTCATCCACATCGAGATATCGAAACAAAAAGGCCCCGTTCTGAGTGAAGGACCGATGCAGTCCGACCGACGATTGTGCAGAGACACCCCGCAAGGGTCGTTATGCTTCCGGCGCCAAAATCCCATGCCCACAATTCACCGATCCGAACTGTCGGAAGATGGGAGGATACCAGTGAGCACAAAGGAAACGCGGGAAGCATGGGTCTGTGATTACCGGCGCTGTAAAGCGAATGCCCAAACCGCGAGGCTGCCGTGTCTCCCAACTTCCTGAACTGCTAGCACAAAGGATCACCAGCAAATTTCCGTCGGGAGCTTTGTCTCCTCTTTCCTCAGTGATTGCTCTCTGAATATTCCGCTGTCCACTCCTCCCTCAACAATGACCTCCCACCTGCCACTCATTCCTGCTCCACCAGCCCCTACACCTCATCCCTCACCACTCTTCAGGTACCCAGAGTCCTTCCAGGTGAGACAACACCTCACCTGCGGGTCTGTCGGGGTCATCCACTGTATCCTGTGCTCCCGGGCCGGTCTCCACATCGCTGAGTGCCGACGGAGACTGCGGGACCACTCGGTTCCTTCCGCCTCGGAAAGCGATTTCTCGGTGGCCAGCCATTCCAATTCGACTTTTCATTCCCATTCTGACATGTCAGTCCAGAACTTCCTCTGCTGCTGTGACGAGACACACTCGGGAGGAGCAACACCTCATTCCGTTTGGGTCACATCCGACCTGATAATAGGAGCTTCGGTTTCCCAACTGCTGATCGTTTATCCCGATCCTCTCTTTATCCATTCCCATTCCAGCTCCCCTGTCAGGATTTCCCTTCCCCTCAATTGCCTGGTATGTACCTCTGGTACCCCTCCTCCTTCCCTTTCTACCACTGTCCGCCCCCACCAGATTCCTTCTCCAGCTATCACCTCCCAGCTTCTTCCCTCATCCATTCCCAACCTCTCCTACCACCTCCCAGCTTCTCTCATCCAGCCCCACCCCTTCGTACCACCTCCCAGCTTCCTTCATCCATCCCCTCCCCATCTCCTATCACCTCCCAGCTTCCCTCATCCATCACTACCCCTCCTATCACCTCCCAGCTTCTGTCATCCCTCCCCACCACTCTATCGCCTCCCAGCTTCCCTCATCCATCCATCCCACTCCTATCACCTCCCAGCTTCCCTCATTCATCCATTCACCCTCTCCTATCACATCCCAGCTTACCTCATCTATCCACCCCTCTCCTATCACCTCCCAGCTTCCCTCATCTATCACTCCCCCTCTCCTATCACCTCCCAGCTTCCCTCATCTATCACTCCCCTTCTCCTATCACCTCCCAGCTTCCCTCATCTATCACTCCCCCTCTCCTATCACCTCCCAGCTTCCCTCATCCATCCACCCCACTCCTAAAACCTCCCAGCTCCTTCCCTCATCCATCCCCTCCCCATCACCTCCAAGCTTCCCTCATCCATCACTCCCCTCTCCTACCACCTCCCAGCTTCCCTCATCCATCACTTCCCCTCTCCTATCATCTTCGCAGTGTTTCTATACCATTGACGGATGCGGTGAACGAGTTAAAATTAATGGATCGATAATTCTCACATCGTGTTTATTTCACTCTCCGCACATTTATATTTACACTGACTTAGTCCTGACGCCGGTCCCGGAACCCGACCCGTTTACAGACCCGGAGCGGAACCGGAGCAGATTCTCAGCCACTCGTTTTCATATCCAATCCCGAAGAAAGGATAAAGTTTCTCCGTGAATTTATTCCCAGTGAAGGTGTGGAGATGGGACTTGGTCTCCGCGTTGTAAAATGAAACTGTCCCGGACTCGTAACTGAGATAAACTCCGACCCTCCCGGGGAAGGGACCGGCCGGGAGACGGGACACGGGGGAGGTGAGAACCTTCATCGCGTCATCACGCCGCCTGATGATCCAGAATCCGGTCTCCGGACTCAGTGTGACCCGTTCCTTCATCTCCACAGATTCTGCGGCGACTCCCAGACCCCAGAGCCGATTCCCCGTCACCTCCACCTCCCAGTAATGTCTCCCCGATGTGAATCCCTCCGATCCCAGTACACAAGGCCGGTCTGTGAACCTCTTCCCGGTGTCAGGGAGATCCCTCCGGGTCCCGGTCCGTCTCACACTCTTCCGATCCTCAGACACCTCGAGCCGCGGATGCGCCGTTTCCACATCCAGGGTGACAGAGACTGGGGGGAGAAGCAGAGAATTAGAGAGTCCCCGGGATCGGGGGGAGACTCGGGCAGCGCGGCCCCGGGGATCGGGGGGAGACGGGCAGCGCGGCCCCGGGGATCGGGGGGGGAGACTCGGGCAGCGCGGCCCCGGGGATCGGGGGGGAGACTCGGGCAGCGCGGCCCGGGGGGGGGGGCGAGGAGACTCGGGCAGCGCCTCACCGGGATTGAGGGGAGACTCGGGCAGCGCGGCCCCGGGGATCGGGGGGGGGGAGAGACTCGGGCAGCGCGGCCCCCGCGGATCGGGGGGGAGACTCGGGCAGCGCGGCCCCGGGATCCGGGGGTAACTAGGGCAGCGCGGCCCCGGGGTCGGGGGGAGCCTCGGGCAGCGCGGCCCCGGGATCGGGGGGAGACTCGGGCAGCGCGGCCCCGGGATCGGGGGGAGACTCGGGCAGCGCGGCCCCGCGGATCGGGGGGGGAGACTCGGGCAGCGCGGCCCCGGGATCCGGGGGAGACTCGGGCAGCGCGGCCCCGGGATCCGGGGGAGACTCGGGCAGCGCGGCCCCGGGATCGGGGGGGAGACTCGGGCAGCGCGGCCCCGGGATCGCGGGGAGACTCGGGCAGCGCGTCCCCGGGATCGCGGGGAGACTCGGGCAGCGCGTCCCCGGGATCGGGGGGGAGACTCGGGCAGCGCGGCCCCGGGACCGGGGGGGAGACTCGGGCAGCGCGGCCCCGGGATCGGGGGGGAGACTCGGGCAGCGCGTCCCCGGGGATCGGAGAGAGACACGGGCAGCGCGGCCCCGGGATCGGGGGGGGGGGGAGACTCGGGCAGCGCGGCCCCGCGGATCGGGGGGGGGGGGGAGACTCGGGCAGCGCGGCCCCGGGATCCGGGGGTAACTAGGGCAGCGCGGCCCCGGGATCCGGGGGAGACTCGGGCAGCGCGGCCCCGGGATCGGGGGGAGACTCGGGCAGCGCGGCCACGGGATCGGGAGGAGACTCGGGCAGCGCGGCCACGGGATCGGGAGGAGACTCGGGCAGCGCGTCCCGGGGATCGGGGGGGAGACTCGGGCAGCGCGTCCCCGGCATCGGGGGGGAGACTCGGGCAGCGCGGCCCCGGGACCGGGGGGGAGACTCGGGCAGCGCGGCCCCGGGATCGGGGTGAGACTCGGGCAGCGCGGCCCCGGGATCGGGGTGAGACTCGGGCAGCGCGACCCCAGGATCGGTGGGAGACTCGGGCAGCGCGTCCCCGGGATCGGGGGGGAGACTCGGGCAGCGCGGCCCCCGCGATCGGGTGGGAGACTCGGGCAGCGCGGCCCCGGGATCGGGGGGGAGACTCGGGCAGCGCGGCCCCGGGGATCGGGGGGGGGGAGAGACTCGGGCAGCGCGGCCCCGCGGATCGGGGGGGGAGACTCGGGCAGCGCGGCCCCGGGATCCGGGGGAGACTCGGGCAGCGCGGCCCCGGGATCGGGGGGAGACTCGGGCAGCGCGGCCCCGGGATCGGGGGGGGGGGGAGACTCGGGCAGCGCGTCCCCGGGGATCGGAGAGAGACACGGGCAGCGCGGCCCCCGCGGATCGGGGGGGGGAGACTCGGGCAGCGCGGCCCCGGGATCCGGGGGTAACTAGGGCAGCGCGGCCCCGGGATCCGGTGGAGACTCGGGCAGCGCGGCCCAGGATCGGGGGGAGACTCGGGCATCGCGTCCCCGCGGATCGGGGGGGAGACTCGGGCAGCGCGGCCCCGGGATCCGGGGGAGACTCGGGCAGCGCGGCCCCGGGATCGGGGGGGGGGGGGAGACTCGGGCAGCGCGGCCCCGGGGATCGGGGGGGGGAAGAGACTCGGGCAGCGCGGCCCCGGGGATCGGGGGGGGGGAAGAGACTCGGGCAGCGCGGCCCCGGGATCCGGGGGAGACTCGGGCAGCGCGGCCCCGGGATCGGGGGGAGACTCGGGCAGCGCGGCCCCGGGATCGGGGGGAGACTCGGGCAGCGCGGCCCAGGATCGGGGGGAGACTCGGGCATCGCGTCCCCGCGGATCGGGAGGGAGACTCGGGCAGCGCGGCCCCGGGATCCGGGGGAGACCTCGGGCAGCGCGGCCACGGGATCGGGGGTGGGGGGAGACTCGGGCAGCGCGCGCCCCGGGGATCGGGGCTGGGGGAAGAGACTCGGGCAGCGCGGCCCCGGGGATCGGGGGGGGGGAAGAGACTCGGCAGCGCGGCCCCGGATCGGGGGGAGACTCGGGCAGCGCGGCCCCGGGATCGGGGGGAGACTCGGGCAGCGCCGGCCCCGGGATCGGGGGGAGACTCGGGCAGCGCGGCCACGGGATCGGGAGGAGACTCGGGCAGCGCGGCCACGGATCGGGGGGAGACTCGGGCAGCGCGTCCCGGGGATCGGGGGGGAGACTCGGGCAGCGCGTCCCCGGGATCGGGGGGGAGACTCGGGCAGCGCGGGCCCCGGGACCGGGGGGGAGACTCGGGCAGCGCGGCCCCGGGACCGGGGGGGAGACTCGGGCAGCGCGGCCCCGGGATCGGGGGGAGACTCGGGCAGCGCGGCCCCGGGATCGGGGGAGACTCGGGCAGCGCGACCCCAGGATCGGTGGGAGACTCGGGCAGCGCGTCCCCGGGGACCGGGGGGGAGACTCGGGCAGCGCGGCCCCGGGATCCGGGGGAGACTCGGGCAGCGCGGCCCCGGGGATCGGGGGGAGACTCGGGCAGCGCGGCCCCGGGGATCGGGGGGGGGGGGGGGAAGAGACTCGGGGCAGCGCGGCCCCGGGATCCGGGGGAGACTCGGGCAGCGCGGCCCCGGGATCGGGGGAGACTCGGGCAGCGCGGCCCCGGGATCGGGGGGAGACTCGGGCAGCGCGGCCCCGGGATCGGGGGGAGACTCGGGCAGCGCGCCCCGGACCGGGGGGAGACTCGGGCAGCGCGGCCCCGGGACCGGGGGGGGAGACTCGGGCAGCGCGGCCCGGGATCGGGGGGAGACTCGGGCAGCGCGGCCACGGGATCGGGAGGAGACTCGGGCAGCGCGGCCACGGGATCGGGGGGGAGACTCGGGCAGCAGCGCGTCCCGGGGATCGGGGGAGACTCGGGCAGCGCGGGCCCCGGGATCGGGGGGGAGACTCGGGCAGCGCGGCCCCGGGACCGGGGGGGAGACTCGGGCAGCGCGTCCCCGGGATCGGGGGGAGACTCGGGCAGCGCGGGCCCCGGGACCGGGGGGGAGACTCGGGCAGCGCGGCCCCGGGATCGGGGTGAGACTCGGGCAGCGCGGCCCCGGGATCGGGGTGAGACTCGGGCAGCGCGACCCCAGGATCGGTGGGAGACTCGGGCAGCGCGTCCCCGGGATCGGGGGGGGAGACTCGGGGCAGCGCGGCCCCGGGATCGGGAGGGAGACTCGGGCAGCGCGGCCCCCGCGATCGGGGGGGGAGACTCGGGCAGCGCGGCCCCGCGGATCGGGGGGGGAGACTCGGGCAGCGCGGCCCCGGGATCCGGGGGAGACTCGGGCAGCGCGGCCCCGGGATCGGGGGGGGGGGAGACTCGGGCCAGCGCGGCCCCGGGATCGGGGGGGGGGGGGAGACTCGGGCAGCGCGGCCCCGGGGATCGGGGGGGAAGAGACTCGGGCAGCGCGGCCCCGGGGATCGGGGGGGGGATGAGACTCGGCGCAGCGCGGGCCCCGGGATCCGGGGGAGACTCGGGCAGCGCGGCCCCGGGATCGGGGGGAGACTCGGGCAGCGCGGCCCCGGGATCGGGGGGGAGACTCGGGCAGCGCGACCCCGGGATCGGTGGGAGACTCGGGCAGCGCGTCCCCGGGATCGGGGGGGGGAGACTCGGGCAGCGCGGCCCCGGGATCGGGAGGGAGACTCGGGCAGCGCGGCCCCGCGGATCGGGGGGGGAGACTCGGGCAGCGCGGCCCCGCGGATCGGGGGGGGAGACTCGGGCAGCGCGGCCCCGGGATCCGGGGGAGACTCGGGCAGCGCGGCCACGGGATCGGGGGGGGGGGGGAGACTCGGGCAGCGCGGCCCCGGGATCGGGGGGGGGGGGAGACTCGGGCAGCGCGGCCCCGGGGATCGGGGGGGGGAAGAGACTCGGGCAGCGCGGCCCCCGGGATCGGGGAGGGGGGATGAGACTCGGGGCAGCGCGGCCCCCGGGATCCGGGGGAGACTCGGGCAGCGCGGCCCCGGGATCGGGGGGAGACTCGGGCAGCGCGGCCCCGGGATCGGGGGGAGACTCGGGCAGCGCGACCCCAGGATCGGTGGGAGACTCGGGCAGCGCGTCCCCGGGATCGGGGGGGGAGACTCGGGCAGCGCGGCCCCGGGATCGGGAGGGGAGACTCGGGCAGCGCGGCCCCGCGGATCGGGGGGGGGAGACTCGGGCAGCGCGGCCCCCGCGGATCGGGGGGGGAGACTCGGGCAGCGCGGCCCCCGGGATCCGGGGGAGACTCGGGCAGCGCGCCCCGGGATCGGGGGGGGGGGGAGACTCGGGCAGCGCGGCCCCGGGATCGGGGGGGGGGGGAGACTCGGGCAGCGCGGCCCCGGGGATCGGGGGGGGAAGAGACTCGGGCAGCGCGGCCCCGGGGATCGGGGGGGGATGAGACTCGGGCAGCGCGGCCCCGGGGATCGGGGGGAGACTCGGGCAGCGCGGCCCCGGGATCGGGGGGAGACTCGGGCAGCGCGGCCCCGGGATCGGGTGGGAGACTCGGGCAGCGCGTCCCCGGGAATCGGAGAGAGACACGGGCAGCGCGGCCCCGGGATCGGGGTGGAGACTCGGGCCAGCGCGTCCCCGGGGATCGGGGTGGGGGAGACTCGGGCAGCGCGGTCCCGTGATCGGGGGGGAGCCTCGGGCAGCGCGGCCCCGGGATCGGGGGGAGACTCGGGCAGCGCGGCCCCGGATCGGGGGGAGACTCGGGCAGCGCGGCCCCGGGATCGGGGGGAGACTCGGGCAGCGCGGCCCCGGGATCGGGGGGAGACTCGGGCAGCGCGGCCCCGGGATCCGGGGGAGACTCGGGCAGCGCGGCCCCGGGATCGGGGGGGAGACTCGGGCAGCGCGGCCCCGGGATCGGGGGGGGGGGGAGACTCGGGCAGCGCGTCCCCGGGGATCGGAGAGAGACACGGGCAGCGCGGCCCCCGCGGATCGGGGGGGGGGAGACTCGGGCAGCGCGGCCCCGGGATCCGGGGGTAACTAGGGCAGCGCGGCCCGGGATCCGGTGGAGACTCGGGCAGCGCGGCCCAGGATCGGGGGGGAGACTCGGGCATCGCGTCCCCGCGGATCGGGGGGGAGACTCGGGCAGCGCGGCCCCGGGATCCGGGGGAGACTCGGGGCAGCGCGGCCCCGGGATCGGGGGGGGGGGGGAGACTCGGGCAAGCGCGGCCCCGGGGATCGGGGGGGGGAAGAGACTCGGGCAGCGCGGCCCCGGGGATCGGGGGGGGGGAAGAGACTCGGGCAAGCGCGGCCCCGGGATCCGGGGGAGACTCGGGCAGCGCGGCCCCGGGATCGGGGGGGAGACTCGGGCAGCGCGGCCCCGGGATCGGGGGGAGACTCGGGCAGCGCGGCCCAGGATCGGGGGGAGACTCGGGCATCGCGTCCCCGCGGATCGGGAGGGAGACTCGGGCAGCGCGGCCCCGGGATCCGGGGGAGACTCGGGCAGCGCGGCCACGGGATCGGGGGTGGGGGGAGACTCGGGCAGCGCGGGCCCCGGGGATCGGGGTGGGGGAAGAGACTCGGGCAGCGCGGCCCCGGGGATCGGGGGGGGGGGAAGAGACTCGGGCAGCGCGGCCCCGGGATCGGGGGGAGAGACTCGGGCAGCGCGGCCCCGGGATCGGGGGGAGACTCGGGCAGCGCGGCCCCGGGATCGGGGGGAGACTCGGGCAGCGCGGCCACGGGATCGGGAGGAGACTCGGGCAGCGCGGCCACGGGATCGGGGGGAGACTCGGGCAGCGCGTCCCGGGGATCGGGGGGGAGACTCGGGCAGCGCGTCCCCGGGATCGGGGGGGGAGACTCGGGCAGCGCGGCCCCGGGACCGGGGGGGAGACTCGGGCAGCGCGGCCCCCGGGACCGGGGGGGAGACTCGGGCAGCGCGGGCCCCGGGATCGGGGGGAGACTCGGGCAGCGCGGCCCCGGGATCGGGGGGAGACTCGGGCAGCGCGACCCCAGGATCGGTGGGAGACTCGGGCAGCGCGTCCCCGGGACCGGGGGGGGAGACTCGGGCAGAGCGCGTCCCCGGGATCCGGGGGAGACTCGGGCAGCGCGGCCCCGGGGAATCGGGGGGAGACTCGGGGCAGCGCGGCCCCGGGGATCGGGGGGGGGGGGGGGAAGAGACTCGGGCAGCGCGGCCCCCGGGATCCGGGGGAGACTCGGGCAGCGCGGCCCCGGGATCGGGGGGGAGACTCGGGCAGCGCGGCCCCGGGATCGGGGGGAGACTCGGGCAGCGCGGCCCCGGGATCGGGGGGAGACTCGGGCAGCGCGGCCCCGGGACCGGGGTGGAGACTCGGGCAGGCCGCGGCCCCGGGACCGGGGGGAGAGACTCGGGCAGCGCGGCCCCGGGATCGGGGGGAGACTCGGGCAGCGCGGCCACGGGATCGGGAGGAGACTCGGGCAGCGCGGCCACGGGATCGGGGGGAGACTCGGGCAGCGCGTCCCGGGGATCGGGGGGAGACTCGGGCAGCGCGGCCCCCGGGGATCGGGGGGGGAGACTCGGGCAGCGCGGCCCGGGACCGGGGGGGGAGACTCGGGCAGCGCGTCCCCGGGATCGGGGGAGACTCGGGCAGCGCGGCCCCGGGACCGGGGGGGAGACTCGGGCAGCGCGGCCCCGGGATCGGGGTGAGACTCGGGCAGCGCGGCCCCGGGATCGGGGTGAGACTCGGGCAGCGCGACCCCAGGATCGGTGGAGACTCGGGCAGCGCGTCCCCGGGATCGGGGGGGGAGACTCGGGCAGCGGCGGCCCCGGGATCGGGAGGGAGACTCGGGCAGCGCGGCCCCGCGGATCGGGGGGGGAGACTCGGGCAGCGCGGCCCCGCGGATCGGGGGGGAGACTCGGGCAGCGCTGGCCCCGGGATCCGGGGGAGACTCGGGCAGCGCGGCCCCGGGATCGGGGGGGGGGGGGGAGACTCGGGCAGCGCGGCCCCGGGATCGGGGGGGGGGAGACTCGGGCAGCGCGACCCCGGGGATCGGGGGGGGAAGAGACTCGGGCAGCGCGGCCCCGGGATCCGGGGGAGACTCGGGCAGCGCGGGCCCCGGGATCGGGGGGAGACTCGGGCAGCGCGGCCCCGGGATCGGGGGAGACTCGGGCAGCGCGACCCCGGGATCGGTGGGAGACTCGGGCAGCGCGTCCCCGGGATCGGGGGGGGAGACTCGGGCAGCGCGGCCCCGGGATCGGGAGGGAGACTCGGGCAGCGCGGCCCCGCGGATCGGGGGGGAGACTCGGGCAGCGCGCCCGCGGATCGGGGGGGGAGACTCGGGCAGCGCGGCCCCGGGATCCGGGGGAGACTCGGGCAGCGCGGCCCCGGGATCGGGGGGGGGGGGAGACTCGGGCAGCGCGGCCCCGGGATCGGGGGGGGGGGGGAGACTCGGGCAGCGCGGCCCCGGGGATCGGGGGGGGGAAGAGACTCGGGCAGGCGCGGCCCCGGGGATCGGGGGGGGGGATGAGACTCGGGCAGCGCGGCCCCGGATCCGGGGGAGACTCGGGCAGCGCGGCCCCGGGATCGGGGGGAGACTCGGGCAGCGCGGCCCCGGGATCGGGGGGAGACTCGGGCAGCGCGACCCCAGGATCGGTGGGAGACTCGGGCAGCGCGTCCCCGGGATCGGGGGGGGAGACTCGGGCAGCGCGGCCCCGGGATCGGGAGGGAGACTCGGGCAGCGCGGCCCCGCGGATCGGGGGGGGAGACTCGGCAGCGCGGCCCCGCGGATCGGGGGGGGAGACTCGGGCAGCGCGGCCCCGGATCCGGGGGAGACTCGGGCAGCGCGGCCCCGGATCGGGGGGGGGGAGACTCGGGCAGCGCGGCCCCGGGATCGGGGGGGGGGGGGAGACTCGGCAGCGCGGCCCCGGGGATCGGGGGGGGAAGAGACTCGGGCAGCGCGGCCCCGGGGATCGGGGGGGGGATGAGACTCGGGCAGCGCGGCCCCGGGGATCGGGGGGGGGATGAGACTCGGGCAGCGCGGCCCCGGGATCGGGGGGAGACTCGGGCAGCGCGGCCCCGGGATCGGGGGGAGACTCGGGCAGCGCGCCCCGGGATCGGGTGGGAGACTCGGGCAGCGCGTCCCCGGGAATCGGAGAGAGACACGGGCAGCGCGGCCCCGGGATCGGGGTGGAGACTCGGGCAGCGCGTCCCCGGGGATCGGGGTGGGGGAGACTCGGGCAGCGCGGTCCCGTGATCGGGGGGGGAGCCTCGGGCAGCGCGGCCCCGGGGATCGGGGGGAGACTCGGGCAGCGCGGCCCCGGGATCGGGGGGAGACTCGGGCAGCGCGGCCCCGGGATCGGGGGGAGACTCGGGCAGCGCGGCCCCGGGATCGGGGG